>NC_086334.1:54824180-55424180 GCF_032445375.1 Bacillus rossius redtenbacheri | reverse complement strand
CAAGTTCATTAGTTTACCAGTAAAACTTAAAAGTTAACCCTCTCAACACTTTCAAAACAAGCAAAAATAAATCAGTACCTATCAATCACTACAAAGACTCATTCATTAATATTTCAGAAAGTAGCATGATGCAATAAAAAAAATTAATTCTTTAACCAACTTATTTTCTGTACTTTTATTTAGAATCCATTTTATAAAATAGAATGTTATATTCCAGGTTATGGAAATCGGAAATCCATCATACCTATGATACAGTTTAGCCTATTGCATCATTTAGGTATTTTATTTGTGCACAGGTTTACACAAAAATATTGGGCAAGTAAAGATGGTAATTACAATGGGTAAAATACTTAGAAATCCATACATTTAAATAACTAAGTGCTAATATCGATGACAGAAATAAGATATAGTACTTATTTATGCATTCATTTAAATGAGGTTATGTAGATTATATATCGACAAAGCATCCCTACTTTACGATATAACCTATCTTCATACCCAAATTAGCATATATGCACTTTGAAAACCACTGTAAAATAATTTAACATTTAATAAATGACGTACAAAAACATTATGAATGGACTATTGTAATTTTTGTTTTTGTTAGAGCTTAAAGCAATTTCAGAGAAACGGTAAACTTAATTTACAACTGTCAGGACCATTATCATATAAACGTCAATAAAACGAGAAAGCGAGAATGCCATCTAGTCACAATTTACAACCGAGAACGAAAATAAACTGAACAACACAAAGCAGCTCAATTGGTTCACACCTCATCAGCTACGTACACTTCACCAATGTCAGCATCCCGTTGCAACGGGGATTCACTTCGCCAGGCGTGTTTTTAACACAACAAACAACACGCACCCACATATCTGCATTCGATCCACGCATTTCGCATTCTATACGTCGCGCACACTGTCGTACTCGGAGGAAAAAATGACGGGATCCACAAGGAAACAGTCGCTGAAAGCAGCTCGCGAGAGAGGTTTCCCATGCCCTTCCACACTGTTGCCAAACGTTCGTGGCGACAATCGTTCACCGCGCACCGTAGGACCAACTACCGCGCGATTTCCCATTTACGAATGTCATTTTTGAAACTGCTACTCGACAGTGATCACCTCTCGTAGTTCCGAAAAATAGCACGCTGCAAGATGCACCTACGCGGAGAACCCAGAAATGAACAGCTGCCCGGAACGGCGTACCGTGTTGACATGTTTAATTTTTCTTCTAGAATAATAAAAAGAAGGGAAAAAAATTGCCCCTCCCCCTTGGCAACGCCATAACAATTCCGTGTCGGGGTAATTCCGGGATTGTCTGGGCTGTGGACTCAGGTGCAGCTGGCTTCGCAGTATCGATTAAATATTTCAAGAGCTGAGAAGCTATTTTAAAACGCGAGAGTACTGCATCTGCAATTAATACTAACGGTACATAATTTTCAATTAACTCCATCGCTCCACTGTCTAAATAAGCAACCACGCCCACGTCCTTCTGCCTGCTCCGTGGGTGGAAAAAAAAGGGGAGGGGGTAATACACGAATTGAAGACAAATTTATTGTAGCATTTCCTTCCATAAGCGTTATTGGCAGTACTAAAAAATTAGTATTAACGCACGCAAACTAACAAGTATTAATTAGATAGTTACAACTACCCTAACAATTACATCAAAGCGCTAGGGATACCTCGCCATTTTAAATGTATGACTATTTTTTCCCAGAAAGATAATTAATTCATCAACAAGAGAAAAAATTGGTTTCAATACCCAATTACATACTACGAACCTAAACACCGTGCATGGGTTACCTACTAGATAGCATGAATTCTATACTAGAGGAAGCAAATAATTGGTTTATAAAAAATAAACTAGTACTAAATTTATCAAAATCCATTATATTACAATTTACACGAGTAAATAGTCTAGCCAGTAAACATGATTTTGCTACTGTAAATGGTAAACAAATTAACATGACTGACCATATTAAATTTTTAGGGCTACAGATAGATACAAATTTAAATTGGCATATACATATAAATGCCATATACAAAAAATTGTGTTCAATGTGCTATGTTATACATACTATCAAAAAAATCTGCTCTTTAGAAGTTGTAATGGCATTATACTTTGCAAATGTACAGTCTATATTAACATATGGAATTATTTTTTGGGGAAACGCATCACTGTTCAAAAAAGTGTTTAAAATTCAAAAAAAGATAGTTAGAATAATAAATGGTAAGACACAAAGGACTCACTGCAAACCATTGTTTAAACAATTAAATATTATGACTTTTCCTTGCCTGTACATTTTTCATACTATACTTTAGACAATGCGTAACTCCACAGTAATATCAAATAGTAATATACACAGTTATCAAACTAGAAATAGATGTGATTTACATTTAATCACACATAGAACAAAACTATTTTCACAAGGACCCTACTACAGTAGCATCAAACTAATTAATAAATTACCAACTGAAATTAAGGAAATTGTCCATTTAAATAGGTTTAAACAAGAACTAAAGAAATATTTGGTAAAAAAATCCTTTTATTCAGTTGAAGAATATTAGGTAATATGTTGGTTTTTGTATTTCAGCAAGTATGGTGGTTAGGATGTATCAGCAACCTAAATAATATTGCCAAGACAAAGATTGTAGTATCCAGGAGTGTGGTTATGTTTTGTATTTAAGATTTGTGTTTGTCTATAAGTTTTAATTTTTTGTTTGTATTTTGTATATTGACAACTCCCTTCTAGTATGTACTGGAGAAAACAGGAGGCAACCAAATAAATAAATAAAAAAAATCATGCTCTCCTCCCCCCCTTCCCAATGACATGTAGGTAGTAATAAATAAAGAAAATAGGAATAAAAAAATATTTGACCCTAGGACACAACACAAAAAAAAAATATTCATAAGGCGTGGTGCACACCAATGCATAAAATGTTTGACTTAACTGCAGCTTAATTTATCCAACTGTTATTAATGTCCACTATAAGCATCGCAGTTATTTGACATCACCGTTTTCCACTTCCAGAAACTACTCTAGAAGTAAAATTAAGCACAAACATTGGATTAAGGGGGGGAGGTATACGGTTATCGAAACCTCAATTAGGTACATATTTTAACAATAACTCATACACCTTGTTTCATTCTGTACCGCGTACCGCGCCGTGAGTCTTACCTATATGGGTAGTTAAATGATTTCCCCTCCCCCTTCAAAAATTCCAAAACATAATGGTTCATGAACCTTACGTGTTGCATTTATAATTTATTACAAATAAAATAACTAATACATTTGTTTTTGACGGAGTTCTGTTAGAACAGTGAATTAGCAAAATAAGGTTATCTGCATCTATATTAACTCTCACCTGAAAAAAAAAAAAAACATTTATTTCTTAAATATTCATGCACGTAAGAATTAAATTATATTATAATGGCTACGGTTTCATCTTTTAGTATTACCTGCATATACATATATTTTTAAAGTGGATTATTGCTAGCCTTTTTTGTTTTAACAGCTTCCAGTAAACATTTATATATATTTTCATTATACGATGCAACTTCCTCAGAGAAATATGCATACCGGGTCCATACCGGGCATTGATATTTTCTTTGAAAGATTTGTGCAATGGGAGTGCATGACTTGATGTAAGGTTTTGGACATACGCCATTGCTAAGCACATGTATGTTTGTAGTAGTTTTCTTCTATAGACATACATGTGCTAAGCAATGGCGTATGTCCAAAAGCTTACACCAAGTCATGCACTCCCATTGCAGAAATCATTCAAAGAAAATATCGACTAAATACAACCAAGCTTCGGATAGTCGCAATCAACATTAGTAGTCGCGGATATGACTGCCTTTTTCTTAAAAGGAAGGGTTGCCTTGCATACGGGAAGCCGAAGAGAGATTCTAGCCCCGTAATTAAGTTTCCTTTTTTGAAATTAAGGCTGCCTACAAGATTCTTATGATTCTATACATGCAGCCCTTAGTGCAACAGTTACGCCATCTGCGATTCCCCACCTTAACTCATTCATTTCCTCTCTGTGGTTACATTCAGCGGCCCGTCGATTTATCCCCAAACCACAAGGACGTAAATGAAAAATTTAAAATGTGTTCCGTATTCCTTACCTGGCCTACAATCTGAATAAATAACTTTAAAACTCGCATTTAAAATGACTCTGGTTCGAATTCCGAGCCCATTCACGTTGATTCGGTAGCGCGGTACATTAGCGACATCTGTGCTAGCGGGGCAGAGACTATATTATGGTCGTGTCCGAATTCACCTGAAGTACGCACTCGTACCTGTCCCCAGAAGTGACATCACGAGGACTGTTAAACTGGACGTGAAGTATGCATGTATGCGAGTAAACGAATCCGTGCACTTTTCGCGAACTGCCAGGTAAAGAGAAGTCACAATTTTAAAAAGCGTTTTGTAGGATACTTCTTTAACAATTTAGTAACTAAAAAACCCCCGTAAAAGATTTTAACTTTACATTTCACCAGGACTAACATATTTAATGAAAAAATAATATATACTTTTTTAACAGGTTTGTAACGACGTTTCAACAAATACATGTACATATACCGATCGTAACTTACGAAACAAAGGTAGAAACTTAAATAGATCGCAATAAATATTTATAATGAAGTATAAAAATGTAATATTTTCAGCTGAAATTTTTGCTGTAATTATATTTTACTCAAAAAAACTAATTTTAAAACCTGTTTTAGCTGGCAAATACCATTTACAGAGGTCGCCAGTACAACGCTGTGTACTTGAACTCAGACATGGCCACACAATGAATAAGTAGTGAACTGGGAAATTTGAGAAGTTCCGTCAGGCCACTAACTTCCGCACATGGCGTTCACTTCAGTATCAGCGGCGATAACGATGTAGATAGCGGTGGTTGTCCAACTTTGAATGTTGGTGTCATTCCATACACATGGTCAAAGGAACTATTTGTCACTCTTGACAGAAATCACCCCTTTTCTCCACACCTCAATGTTTATTCCCTATAGTTAGGGATGGAACAAAAATTCGCGGTTTTAATGACCTCTAGGAAATACTCCACTATCCTATATGTAGTCGGGAAAATGACACCAGTTCATTGGCTACTGACTCGTGACACCTGAAACTGGGATGCTTGTGAGTCGATAATTCTTAAATTGAGGGTTATTCATTGGCTCAGAGTCAGGCAAACTGTGGTCCGAGTCGATAATTCTTACATTGAGGGTTATTCATTGGCTCAGAGTCAGGCAAACTGTGGTCCAATCACTAAAGCAGAATAACGTTAATTTAACCCATTTGGATTCTAGTCTATGCGAAATGAAAACGCGAATATTTCTCGTCTCTACCTATCGTTTATGAACCTCCAGTATGGTTCACATTAAGTATTTTTGAAGCACGTAACCCAGAACTTGGGGCTCCGAATTCTCAACATTTCCGAGTGGTGCTATTCTAATGGATGCATACCACGTACCTCAGGCTCTGTGGGAAAGTCCTCGGGTTTCTTTTTGAGATGATGATTTTTGGACACCAGTACGAATGACAGAGGATAAATGGAGAAAGTCAGAAGTATCACAGTTAACAACATCGTCTCACGAGGACAAGATGCGCATGTGGCGGAACAGACTATCCAAATGTTGAACCCGAATTCAAATTAAAAAAATTAACATGAAAAAAAAAGTGAACAAGAAAGATAAACTAAGGATAAATTTTGGTACTTAGCAAGAATAACTGGGACGGCAGATCAATCAAATATAAAAAAAATTACAAGTTGAAAAAAATATTTTCCTATGATACAGGTTTACTGATATATAACGTTGTCTAAAGAAGAAAGAAACTATCAGAGAACCCTCGGGAAAGATACGGCGCTGAAATAAAATTCCGGATACCTTGCGGTTCGAAAAAGTAAAGAAAGAAGATCTACTTACAACAATCGGGGGGAGGGGGGGGGGGAGGGGAGAGAGGACAAGAGCGAAAAGGAGAAACGGCACTTGCCTAGGTGGAGGGAATATGAGAGCGGGGAATAGCCGAGACAAGAACATATGGGCGGAATCAAACAAGGAAGGAGAAAAGACAACGTGTGGAAGGGAAGGCAAGACAGTGTAAGGTCCGTTGGAAGAAGATGATGTGGAGGAGTAGGGAGTAGGAGGTGGAGGAGAAGTAAGGGGATGAGAAGCTGGTGAGTAGTTTTGCCTGGAGTATATCCACTCCCCTTCTGAACGCACTCTCACTCTCTCTCTCTCTTCAAACCATCAAACAACTCCATTTCCTCCCCTTTAGACACTTTCGCCACTAAACGGCACAGCCCTAAAATACTTGAACCGTCGCAAACATGCTTGGATACAGCGATTATTTTAAACGGTTCTACAATTTTTTTAAATGTTCTACATACAATGAATTTCAATAAATTGAAGTAGGCTATTAGTTTAAAAATAGTTGTACATAATAAACTGTACTTTTTAACCAAACAGTTTGGTATAAAATTATGGTTAGTAATAATTCAGATTGTGTATTATTTTTACAAATTAAAGACTTTCAAGCAAAAAAAAAGTTGTCAAAAATAAACATTTACTACCTCAACACCTTTTAGTGAACTAAAAAAAAAATCTATCGGAAAGATGAGTTCTAACGATGCTAGCCAGGAAAAACAAACTTTAATTGGGTGCTGAAGTCATCAAGAAAACTAGCGAATTATAATTTTTTAAAAGTCATTTTTTTATAGTTACTAGCTAGTATTCGCTGCCGGAACAGCTAGGTCGACTATTGAATCATTTGATAAGCAGCCCAAAATTTTAAACTATATAATGAAACGGCTTCAATGAAAGCGAAAAAGACTTGAAAAAAATGCTAAACCTAGGCTTTGGACCTGATTTTCTATGAGGAATTTGATTAAAATACTGCCCATCTTGTTAAAATTCATTTACCAGTTAATACAGTTGATAAAAAGTCTCCCTTTTTATTTGCGAACTTTGGTTCGTGCCATCTGCCACAGATGGCAGCACCGTGGTTGTTACGCATTTCCGTTCTTCAACTTCCGTCGCATTCACGAAATTACTCCCACCACATGCCGTATACCGAGAGCTAAGATGTTACACATCAAAAATTAAATACACTTTCTGGAAGAAATGCAAAAAATATTATGAAGTAGCCAGTCGCACGCTTAAATCTAAAAACGTTCAATTCTGTAATCCAATTAATTCTTCATATTAGTACAGAACAAAATAGTTTTACGACGTAACTTTGACAACTAATTACCCAAAATTGTGGTACACTATGGATCGTTAAATTATATGTGTATTTTGTAAAAGTTAAGGCAGCAAGAAAATCACATGTTTATCGGTGCTTGATGTGAATATGAAACTCTGACGTGAAACGGCTACTGGCGTGCTGCTCTAAAACATTTAATTGCAAATTTGAACACCACGCGTTTAAGTATTTAAATAAAAAAAAATATTGTGTTCAATAATTTGAAAAAAGCCTGCCAGTGCAGAAGAGACACGTCAACGGTAACTTCAGACACTTAGGGGGTTAATTGACAAAAAATCACAGACGGTATTACAATGGAATATTTTAATCGCATTCCGAATAATTTTCTGTGGCCACTTGTAATGAGTGTCCGCGTTCGGTGATTGTGATGAGTTTAAAAAAAAAATATGATTGGCCGCTTTCGATTAATTGTAAGTGCTTATTTTCCCCGCGTGCAAGGGAACGCTGTGAGCGCGAGGAAAAAGCTAAAAATGGCCGGCAATGCGCAGTCGGAATCAGGGGGATCAGAAAAGGAGAACAGAGGGGGAGAGAGGGGCGAGCCCACGGGGGTGGCGCCCGTGCGAGCCGCAAGTCACATCGATCTGCGCGGCGCGAGACCCAGGGGCCCCCCGAGGATACGTGACGGTTAATGCATGCGCCCCGCTTCGCCGGGGCAGGCGAGCAGCCGTCGCAACAGGTCGCGTTCCGACATTGCGTGGAGCCCGCGGAGCAGATTTACATCTTCAACTGCGACATAACCGAAACAACTCTCACAAATGTGAGCCGAAACACCAGTTTGCACAGAACGCTGACCGATTCGAAAAAAAAATAAATAAATAAAACCAGAATTTTTAACAAAAATTAAACTGAAATTAAATATATATATATATATTAACAGAAGCAATTTTAAATAAATTTTGCATGAAAATTCAGATTAAGATTGTCAAAAAGTAATGACATACAAATAATAATGCACCTCTTCTGATACGTATTTGCAAAACAACAACTTTTGCAAGTTTAATTTTTTTCTTCAGATAAAATGTGACTTGTACCATTGTAAAATTAACACTATTTTATTGAAAACTTCATTTATAACAATAAAACCAACAACACGGAATGCTTACATTTTAAAAACGAAACCGAGCAAAAAATAAAACCATTAAATCTTTTTTATATGAGGGACGTAATGATGAACATTGTAGTTTACTCATCTTGCTAAGATTTTCGTTTTGGCTGGACTTACAACAGAATTATCCGTAAATTGTCCACAATTTTTCGTAAAACGTGTGTTGAAAAATCATAGCACTAGGCTTATTCAGAACTTGACAACGCCGCATGGCAGCACTGCATCATGGACAGATTTCTTCAAGCTCTCCAAGGTTAGTTGACCTGCTACTGCTTAAAGGAACAACGGTCATCTTATGGAATAGATACTCTAGCGCTTAGTACATGTCAATACGGTACAATTCACGTCAATTTTAAACGAATTAAAAAAATAAGCAAGCTATTTGTTAAGGTCTCCATAAACTACAAATCAAGACTACAGAACAAAAATGCTTTTCATTAATAAGTACACGAGTCACATATATTCAAATTTGGAAAAAAAAAAAAAAAAAACACTTGTACGAACAGTACTTCTACTTTATTATATAACCATTCACAGACAGGGTATTAAATAATGGAATTTCCCATGGTCAAATTTCTACACATGCATATACTATTATTATAAAAAAACGGGTGTACTTAAGACCGTAAGTACTCGTCTATGAAATGTAAATATATACGATAAGAATGGAATGTATACGTTAATTGCGATGTCAGCAGGGCCCCAGTTTGCAAAGGGCCTCACGAGTTAAAAAAAAATATTTTTCTTATTTCCATAAAATGTGGTTTTTTTTTGTTGATTTTAACATTATTTGTTGGACATACGCTACATCTGCTTTAACGCTTGCTGAGTTTCACTTAATTCCTATCACGGAATTATCTGCGTTGTCTAAGCAAGTAACAATTGACATCAGCTAAAATTGGCTTAATTTTCCGTTGTCTATCGTCCATTCCTTAGGATTCTCTCCCCACGTCTCCCAAATTACAACCAGTATAAACGAGCAATGGCGTATGTCCAACATATTACGTCCAAACCGATCTTCCCTTTTGCAGTAACCATTAAGGGGCCCGCCTCGTCAGGGGTGTATGTGTGTTAGTGAGGCGGGATGATAAGCGCGACGCTCGATGGTATTTCTAGCGCGGTATCGCCTCTAAGCTCAAGGCTCTGAACTGGCGCGCAGTCTTCTCGTCGTCAATTGATAACTGTGAAATTTGTGCGGTGACCGTATTTTTATATTACGGGGAAATGAAGATAAAGGTGTAATGCAAGCCCCTTAAGTGCTTTCAAGAATCTGTACCACTTGTTTTACACCTAAAAATTACTCTGAAAACATGCGTTTCAGCCATTTTAACTCTTCTAGAAATACAGTTTCAAAACATGATACAAAATTAAAAGTACTTTTCGGGCCTCAGCGAACTCTTAAATGCTTTTCGTAAATATACCCCACTCAGATATCTTGAGTAGTTTTGAAATCGCGTTGTTTTTCCTGAAGCTCTGCACACCGTCTGTGTGACCAGGTAGGCGGGCCCCTTAAAGAACGAAGATGTGTTCTTGTAAACCGCTGCTGGTTTTGTTAATTCAACGGCACGGGCAGCAGGCGCGGGATGTCTCAGCATCAGTACTCCGAGAGCCCAATCCCAAGCCCCGGGGAACACCTCAGCAGATCTCGACGCGCGCACACTTGGTTCACCTTCGGGTTGAACTTTTTTTTTTTGTGGCCCGGCTCAAAAATTAACTCTCATAACACCTCCCTCCGTCAGGTGGAGGGTGAATTAACACTGACGAGGGCCCAGGCACGAATGGAACAACACGTGCGACTGTCGACATGACGAGAGACACGAATGTGTGAATGTGTATACTACACCTGCATTGGGTGCGGGTCAGTTGGGTTCTTTTGGTACCAGGTGAAAGAGAGAAAAGGTGCTTTGGGGATTTCTTCCTTCAACAACTTACTTTTTTTGTAGTCGATTTCTACATCCTCAGTTCTGCACAATTTGAAAGGAGATAGTATTCGTAATACGGTTTATTGTTCAAATTTCACGTAGTGCGTGGACATATATCCCCGGGGGGAGGGGGGAGGCTGCCCCCCCCCCCTCCCCTGGAATTAAGAATACTCTCACTGAGCCCGCTTGCGCATTCAAAATAGTGACTGTGAATCGGGGCTAGTAAACGTAAACGTTAAAACAATGGTTTATAGAAAACGTTCTGTGCATTTTAGAGTTTTCTGCTTGTTGCATGCACACAGGCCAACATATGGGCATTATCTTAAATACAAGCACTCTATCCAGCGATGAATTGTGTTTGTTAAAACCCAAGCGCAAAACTCTCGGGTCACAACCCCCCCACTCTTTTTTTTTTTGTGAATCCTACAAATTTGCGTCGCTGCGTTTGTATATATTGTGCACATTGCGCATAAAGTATGTTTGAAAGTTGCAACAATTTTCAATGTGACGTGTCGAATAGACACTTGTATGGTCTCAGGACGAAAATAAATAAACCAAATCTTACTCCTACGCTCCTAAACTAAAATAAACATATATCCGTGTCAAGAGATTTTCTACCAAGGGCGTCCGATAAGACGTTTCGTCGTGGATCTCACGAGGACGGCATAAAGCCGGATTATTGCCGAGGGAGGGGGTGAAGATTTTGGACCGTATTGAAAGACCCTTATTTCTGTCCATGAGAAAGCACTGAGTGACTTTATGACAGCCATATTTGGAAGATAAAATGTTCGATCGATGTCTTTTTGGCTTCGCTTTCGCTACCAATACCTATGAAAGTACAATTTTTTGTTGTTGTTTTGCTGCCAACTTGACAGAGTGAAAACTAGGTTATTTTTTGTGTTGGACGATTTGCAGTTACTGGCAGTGACTTTTTTCGAATGTTGGTGACAAGTGTTCAGAAACGCCCGAATGGACTGTGTGCAGTCGCACTCATCTCAACCTTTCAAGTCTCAGCCTCACGCTAAATGTTGGGTTATTCCAAATTTGTGTTTTTGTTTGGGGGAAAAGAGGGGAGGAGGCCAAATCTTACGCATTTTTTCAAGGTTAAAAAATAATAAGCTTAACGTTTTTCACTTAATGTATATTAAGCTTAATATTTTGTCGTCTGATACATGCTATTTGTAAAAGCAAAGCAAGTATTCGTAACTAATGCTTTGTCTGACTGACTGCGACGTGGAAACTCATGAGAACCTTTTCTTTTCACCGTTAGGCTCTTCATGTAATTTAACTTCGAAAATCGTATTAAAAAAATTTCTTCATAAAAATGTGGAATAAATAACAAAACCAGAAACTTAATATGATTTTACTCAGGCAGATACTTGAGACAATTGCAGGTGTGTTACTGTGCTGTTAACACCCCCTCCCCCTGGGCGGCGTGCCGGTAGATTACATGCATTACTAGCACGTGTCGCGGCCTGCCTACCATCCAGGCGCGAGGGACAGTCGCAGAACGACGTCTAGCGCAGAGACGAAGAGCTCATAACACGGCTTATATGACTGACGACATGGTCCATGAACACTTAGTACACGAACAAACGAAAACTTAGAAACCTCGAGGTTGTGGTAATGAGGCATCGTGAACCCGGTAAACGTTTTTATTTAAACAGCAACAAGTTTCTAACGGAAATATTGAGAAATTTGTAAACTTATTTCATCGATGCAATCATGAAACAAGTTACAATACTAACGGAAGTATTGAATGGCTCATTTTCTGATGCAAAACTCCAAAACGAGTGTCACGACGGACGCAGCCGGTACAATTTTGAGGTTACAAAATCTCAGTGGTGCTTTTAACTAGTATGACCTATTCTTTAATGCAGAAAACGTTTACGTTGATTCGTATATGAAAAAAACTTAATAGGTAATTTACATTAAAAAATAGCGCTGTCTGTTGGACTGACATTTGTAAACAAACGCACACGTCACTGTTTTAAACGGCTGATTCTGACATGTCAAGTCCGTGTTGGTGTCGATCGCAGAACAGAATGAGTGGTCTATCATCCGTTATTAGTCAACGCACTTCATGGGTCACTAAAAGCGCCGTTATCTTCACGTATGCGGTTGAATTTTTTCTTCTTTTTTTCGTACTTACTATGAGTTAAGGCCTATTTCTGTAAATTTAACATTATTCCTCTATTACGTTGGTTGTTCTGTCACAAATATTTACTAAGTGTAATATAATGGGTGTCAAAATTCAAGCAAATGTTTGTATTTATCACTTGCGCGACATTTTTGCAGCGATTACACGAGACTTAGTGAACATCTGTTGACAATTTTGTGACAGAACAACAAACGCAACAGAGTTACAGCGTTAAAATGGCCAGAAAGCCCTTAACCACTAGTAATGATGAGAAAACGAATAAATCAGCATGGTGTGCAAGACCCCGCACCTAAGGGGATATTAAGATTTTTTCAACCTTGGACTTTTCAATATTTTTTCTATAATTCAAATTTGGAACTATTCATCCCAATTTTTGGCACACCATGGCATGAATCATATCTCCCAGACCTTCTATTCCTTGTTGCAAGCACATATTTACTAATAAGCTCTAGTCTGTGAGTGCCGCGGGGAAAAAACTTATTATTTCACGTGGTCGGCTACAATTATCATGATAATCCCATCAACAAGTAACCAAAGCTACGTCCTATGACATGTCAAATACAAAAAGTGGCACGGAAGCTTTATTGAAAACGGCATGAAAGTATTTGAAATCGCAAGATGGCGAGGCCTAATTCCCCTTAAGGGCTCCGCCTAACAATGTGCGCAGAGCTTCAGAAGAAAAAAAAGCGATTTCAAAACTTCTCAAGATATCCGAGTGGGGTCTGCTTACGAAAAGCATTTAAGAGTTCGCCGAGGGCCGAAAAAGTACTTTAGATTTCGGATTAAGTTTTTAAACAGTTTTTTTAGAAGAGTTGAAATGGCTAGAACGCATGTTTTCAAAGTAATTTTCAGGCGTGAAACAACCGGTACAGATTCTTGAAAGCACTCGAGGGACTTGCATTACACCTTCATCTTAATCTCTCCGCCATGCAGTGTTGCGGTCACCGCTCAGATCTCACAGTTGTCCCGTGACGACGAGAAGACGGCGCGCGCCCCTGACGAGACCAGAACGTGGCGATGGACGGCGCGCGGGTGTCGACTCTCTCGTGGCTGTGCCACACGTGTGCCGCAGCTGGCTGGCTGCCAGCCCGGCGGGAAACGACAAAAAGTCGCCCCCGAAACAACCAGTGCCACCCTAATCAATGCGGACAGCAATGTCCAAGCCTACTCTGTCCAACTGTTCTTCCAGATCCATCCTTCTGTTTCACGTAAGCATCCTGCTTAATATTAATGCAAGAAACTTCTGCGTCCCGCATGTCAAAGCCCAGGGTTTTCCCTGTGTCTATGCAGGTTTCACCTGGGCTCAACTTATCTAGTTTTACTGCTAGTAAACTGCCCTCCTAAGAAAGAAAGCCTTAACTCCATTTTTTTCGATTTTTTTTAAAACATATTCTGAAGCTTTGGAACAAAATACACCTTTCTACGCTACAAAAACAGTGTCATAACGAATCTTTGCCGGTTTCAATCGCTAGTGAAAAAAGCTATAAGACCAAAAGTTAGGGCAAAACTAAGGAAGAAGTCCTTATGTTGACTATTTGAAGGAAGAAAGCCTTAAGTACACCAGTCTTTGTACTTAAGGCTTTCTTTCTTACGGTTTTCAATAGTTGACAAAGGTGTACACGATGCCTTAGGTGCTTCTAAGTAAATTAAAAGTGAATCTCTTGTCATTTACACTTTAAATAAAGATTCGCCACATCATATTTTTTTGGAAAACATGTAATTGTTACTTGTAGAGATTCTTTTAGCCTCTGTGCTGCCATCTCTGTTCGGGAGTAATTATTATAATATTTCTCCAGGACAGAGATGGCAGCACTGTGTGGAACACAAAATCTGCAGGCAATATTATGTGCCACTGCGTTGGTACATATGAGTCTATGGAATGGCTATGTTGATTGTTACTTTCGTTGTCAACATTAAGTACTGTTTATTGTCATATTTGTGGTTTATTTATCCATTAGATATACCCAAAGTGCAACAATGTAAGTCAAAATAATTTATTTAATTTTATTTATGTCATGCATTTAAAAACCAAAATTCAGACCATAGCAAAGATAATTTGGTATTAGACTGAACAATGTACAGAATGGAAACACCAAATTGACCAAAGTAACGCTGCCAGAACTTTGTACAGAAAACATGGAGATGAAGAACCATGTGGGAACAAAGTTTATTTTACAGCTGATTTACAAAAAGTCATTATGTTACCAAGAATGGAAGGTTTCAAGTCTGCAATGTTTACAAAGCGCATCATTGCATTCAATGAGAGTTGTGTTCCTGTTGGTGGCAAACAAAAATCTTTTAAACCTCTAGCTGTCATATGGCATGAAGACATATCTAGAAGATAGAAAGAGGACATAGTTATTGCATTCAATGCTTTTTTCCTACACTGCAGAGACATACATCACATAGTTTTATGGCTGGACAACTGCTCCGGACAGAATAAGAATTGGTGCTTACTTACGTATCTTGTGCATATTGTCAATTCTGAGTATGTATCCACACACGTAATTGAGTTGTATTTCTTTGAGCCAGGCCATACGTTTATGGCTGCTGATTCTTTCCACCACCAAGTAGAGAAATCCCTACACCGCCATGGTAAGGTGTATGACTTCAAGGATTTTCAAGACTGTTGCAAAGGCTAACTCTGGAAAAACTGAAGTCAAATATATGAGGTACGACAACTTTGCTGACTTGCCATCCTGTGTTTCATTTCACAAACTTAAGAAGGATGAAAACCGTCCTCTTTTAAGTGACATAGTCTACATCAAGGCAGAAAAAGGAAACAACAATCTACAATATAAGTCATGTTATGAAAAATTTTCCCCAACAAGAAACCTTGACTTCATAACCATGAAAGGCCTGTCCACTGCTTTGAAACCTCCAACATTAAAAACATCTGCAAGAGGTGTCTGCTCAGATAATATACAAGATATACTGAAAAAAACTTGTACCACTCATGCCAGAGAGTCACAGACAATTTTGGAAAGTCCTGCCTGTAACAATGTTCCAGATCTGTGTATCTCTGACGATAAGTAATGGATGAGAAATGTACATAACACAGTTAGCTCTTATACCATAACTTTTGACTTTATATAATATTGCAATGACTGTGCAGCATGCTGTAATTAATAGTTTGTTTGCTGAAGTTTTTGCTAGAAATGATTAATAATAAACTCAAGTATTAGTTGTTTATTTTGCATACATTTAATTTTTTTTATTTTATTTGTATTCTTAATGTGATTGTATTGCTGCTTACACATGTTCACAGTAAATTTAGATTTCTTTTTCGTTCTATTAGTGAGACAGTAAGTTTTGTTGGAGATAAGGTTTTCTTCCTTAAAAGTACATATCTGTATAACCATTTTTTCTAGGTATGAACACCTTAACTCCATTTTTAATACATTCCGTATATAAAATATGTTTAAAACCATATCATAATACTTTTACTTACTAAGGATTACATATAAATGTAATAAATTGTGCAAATATAAATTAGTATAGACTGGCCAAGAAACAATGTTCTTTTTGCTCTCCTGTAAAATTTGGTTTATTGGAGTTAAGGCTTTCTTGCTTAGGAGGGCAGTATAGTCAGTGAGGGGAGTTAGTCATGGCGCCAATCGCTGCCGTGGCTGGCCAATCCCCCTCCTAGCACATGATGCATGCTACCCCTCCTGCATGGCTAACACCCTGCATGCTTTGAGCGTATGGGCTTCGGCCTGAGACGCACTTAGTCCCCCTCCCCAACCCGGAACCCTCCCCAACACACTTAGTTTTAGTTAGGTAAGGGAAAAAAAAAAGAATAATCGCTGCCCGGCCGGGAACTTCACATCGCGCCACGCCAACATTGGTCACGATTCGCCCACGGATCTGTGGACACCAGCCCGTGTGCACAAGGCCGTGTGCGTTTTTCTGCGCTTAACGTAGCGTCCCACTCGCCTGCATATTTTTATCTTCTTTTCAAATTTTGATTTTGATTTCAAATTCTTTTACACTTCAAAAATAACGAATACGTATTTTATTGCATTCTAACTGTAGTGAAGCCCTTTCACATCACCTCACACAGAGCTTAAAAATCTTAGTTGTGCAATATTACGTACACAGTTCGAATACTATATTAATGTGTGTGACGTAACTTCCCAGAATTGAATTTAACATGTGCACATTAAACTGCAGAATGGCCCAAGTTCAGATTTCTGGATAACCTTTAATATTAATGTTTTTTATAAGTCGAAGATAAGCGAGCAGAGAACAGTTTGCAACGCCCACAAAAAGAAAATCCCAAGTTTTAGTATTTATTACCATTAACATGAAATATTTATTGCCACTGCACAAACTAATGTAAAAGTATTTGTTAGTATATTGCTTTTAAACTGTCATTAAAAGTAATGACGAAAATAAAAATCCGCATGGAGTGTGAGAGTGTGAGAACCCATCTTAAGACCAACAAGCCAAAACGTTTTATCACACAAGGTACTACGTACTTGGCATAAAGCTGCGTATAGCTAAAGTACGTTTAAGCGATGAAACATAATCACGACTTCATCCAAGTGCCTCAGTATTTTTACGTTATACAATTTTAATTTTCAAACTATGGACTTCCAAATCACGCGTTTTAGCCACTTTATCACTCTAAAAAATACACTCGTATGCATAGTAAAGTAACACAAATAACAAGTACGTGTGACGTTTCTTTTCTTAAATACTGTTTTAATTGTGACCTAACACGGAAAGTTAAGTAGTTTTACAATAATAGATGGATTTATGAACCCCTCCCATGGGCAGGCGGGCTCCACACAATGATAATATTAACAGCATAGCAAATATCTTGGTTTAAAATAAGAAATTAATTTCCGCGAGGTATTACATTACAAATGATCAGATAATTGTTTCAGTAGATCTGCAAGTCACGTCCAAGGCAGCGCATAATGTGGGTGGGGGAAGATAGGAATTTGTAATTGACACATTATGGGTGCTTTTATATTAATCCACGCTGAAAAGGAGTTAAAACGTTTGTTGATTTGATTACTAGTAAGTCATACTCTAGACATGTAAAAATTTCGTCAGAAAAAAATACATCCAGGAATTTGGGATACAGTAGTAAACAATTTTTTGGTAGATGACAGTACTTGTAAATATTTCTGATGAATTATAATGCCGTGAGATGTTACTTTCTCATAATAATTTTCCCTTGAGCTTATTATGTATTAAAAAGTAATTTTGTTTTCAATTTTTTTTCTATTTATTAGATCGTTCTGGCATGTTTTAATGGGAAAACTACGCTCCAAAGGCATTTAAATGATATTCATGTCTGTTATAAATAATATTCTATATTGAGACAACAAATACTTAGAACAATTCCATCTAAAATCATTTGCAAGTTACAATAAAACAATATCTACGTATGGTATGAAATCCTCGCACTTGGCGGTATATCCTACTTACATTTCCAGTGGCAATTGTTAGTATTTTTACTTTTTCCCGAACATATCCACTCTCCATAAAGAAATTACTTGAGAATGATCCACGTAAGTTTACTACCTACCCTAATGTTTCATTTCTCATTTCTCATTTCATTTATTAGCGTCCTATATTTGACAGTACATATATCCAGGTTTTGTCAGTAACATTATAAATAAAATACAACATCATAATACACTAACAAAACAATAAAAAAAAATATTTTGGAGGATGAAACTGATATTGTTTTAGAAAGCAATCAATATCGGACGTAGGAGGGGTGGGTGGTAGATGCGATATATCTCCCCCCTTTTTTTTCCTTCCCGAAGTTATGAAATTTTTTGCAGAATATCAGTGAAAGTATTATGTTATTGGTCAGCTGATACAACACCTACAACTGTGTGAGAAGACGCGTCGCCTACAGCTACTTCTATAAGCCCATGTCAGTGAGTTATTGTCAACAGTAAAATAAGTTTTATTTTAATACACGTGCTCAAACTTTTTTTTTCCAAGAAAAAATATTGTTAAGGCCATTAAAAACACTAGTTTCTCTTTCTTTCTCTGAGGTATTAAGGTGTGAGGCTGTAAAACCTGCAGTGCATCTCCTTCCTCCCCCCCCCCCCCAAACAATGAATGCGCCTTGACATTGCAGGGAAATTTGAGTTTTACAGCGCAGACAAGAGCGAATTTAGAAAACTGCAAAAAGTGCTTGCCTTGATTTTTATTTGCCTTCAAGACGTTTACATCCTTCCATATGTTTCAAAAATATATTTAACAGTCTCAGAATTGGGGGGGGGGGGGGGGGGGGTTCAGGGTTGGGGGAGGATAGGGTAACCAGACATGAGCAGCATTACTGGATATAAGGCTCGTGGGATCTCACGGATTAGTTTCTACAATCTACAATGACACGCAGATGGAGACGCACCCGTACGGATTGGCTCCACAATGCTCAGCTCTTACGTTTACGTTACTCCGTGCGACCAATATAAACCTAGTACTTAGCTGCGGTGGTAGCCATGTTTTTTTATATTCTAAATACGTTAAAAACAAATTGTTTCAAGCACAAGTGTAGCTTATTATTATTTATGCTAATTCTGTCCGTGCTATGATTTCGAAGCATAATAGTTTTTTTTTTAAATTTTATTTAGTAGGTAACCTTGAAATGTAATCTCATTGGTTGCCATTCGTTACGATTCCGTGCATTGTGGAAGCAGCAGACGCGATGCTGAAATGTCTGTTTCCACACCATTGTAGAACGGGCCTAGTGAGCCCAGCAGTTTTAGGATCCATTAAAACTCCTAAATACTTTACGGCTTTGTGATTTATTTGTTCGTAGGATAAGGTGCTTCGCGGCCCGTGGTCAGCAAGCGGGATATATATATATATTTTTTTTTTTCCGCCGCGAACACAATCGTTTCTAGCCTCGAAGAAAGGAGGCAATTTGGCAACAATGACGGCGTCGCGCGGCGGTGGCGCCGCGCAGCGAGCAACTGCTGAACTCGAACTCATTGTGAGCTCCACTCGCCAGTCGCCGCGCCGCGTGGGAGTGCGACGGAGACAGACGGCGGTGGAATCATCAATATCTGTCCCGCCCGCCCAGCGTCCCTCCCCCCCTTACCTCCCCAAGCCCACCGTCACCAAACACGCCCCTTACACACACTCACATGAGATCCAGGGGTGGCCGCCAATTAAAACAAAATCAATGCGGTTCCCAGGCTGCGCCGCTACGTATTTCTGCGCGGCTCCTGTCGGACTGCAGCCCGGCGGAACAACGAAGTCCCCTGTCTACAAGCGCTCCAAGCAACTGCTAAACACTAATCTCCAAATGAAAAATAATAATTTGTACGTCAAGCTGCTTTAATTAGACATATTTTCAAGTAACTTGCAAACATAGAAAAGTAATTTATTTTACAGTATAACAAGTCAAATTTACCTGTTCAAAATTTTTTTGCTGTATGACTTTCCAATATACCCACCCCCTAAAAGTTATTAGAATGTTTTATTTTATTCGTTATGAATACTAGAATTACTTATGATTGCATAGCAAAATATTTTAGTCACCGTATTTAATAATTTGGTGCAGGTGGGGATTTACTTTAGAAAAGTAAAAAACTACAACATTTTTAAAAACACTTTTTATTGAAAACCATAATTTACTGGCCTATCAAATAACTTTTCTCAACTTTTCGTTGCGTTAAGTTGTATATAGCGACCCTCTTCCCCTATTTTATTTCTTAGCCAACAGACAAAAAAGCAGGTATGTTTAGCCTGATTAGAAAATCAAATGGAAAATTATGGGCAGGAGCTTATGCAGAATCTCATTTGGGGGGAAGGGGTTGGTAGGACAACTTTGCCTGCTGTTTGCTTTCAGATTCTTTCATTTTGTTGGTGTAAATGATTGAATTTTTAGGATTTCAGGGGAGGGAGGGGAATTTCCCCCATAACCATCCCCCCCCCCCACCACCTTGTGAACACCACTGCTTCTGAGTGTTCACGTTTCTTTTGAAAGTAAAATCATTCACTCATGCTTAAAAAAAAAACGTTTAAAATTATTTCCTTCAATTAAAGTAGTTTCTCCAAAACATTTTTACTAAGCTAATTAAAAAGGCTGTAAGCTACAAAGTATTTCATTATTACAAGTCCAATGTTTGGCATGTACTGATAATAGCTGCTGTTGTAATAATACTTACTTCGTTTTCCCCTTAAAAAAATTAAATCAATTACCCAAATAAGTTAAAAAAAATTATGATTGTATAATTGCAATATCATCCTTACATTTTCATGTATTCCTAATTTTTCTTTCCTTATAATAGTCAAAATTGTGATTTCATTAATGGAAGATCTTCTCATTACATTTTTCTTTCATTCTCATTTTTTTCCATGATTTTGAGTGCCTTTTCTTTTTATTTATGTTATCCCCTTAGCTTTGATATTATTGAAAGAGTTGTAAAATGAAAGTTTACTTCATTTTTATTTATTTATTTATTTATTTATTTATTTATTTATTTATAGCACAGTATAACCCTAATACACAGTGTAAGGTAAGATGGTTCTGTACTGGAGGATATGGCTGATTCCTTCTCCGGCATTCCTGAGCTGTGGTGTTCAGTGTTTCAACATATAATTACCTAAATATCAAAGATATGTATAAGCCAATCTGTAAAAAACATATAGGTATACATATATAATAACTATTTTCTCTTAAGAAATATGAATACTGTATATCAACCACTGAAAGTTCTTATATTTCAGTCTGAATCATATGTGTAGTAAGCCTGTGTGAATCAATTTTATAATTTGAATCAAATTCATATAGTAGGAATGGGAAAACATTTTTCTTTTAACAAATTTACTGACAGTTTGAAAGTAATATTTTAACAAATACTTATACATTGCTTCTTTGAGTGGCTTAAATATTTAATGTTAATGTTAATAAATACTAAAAATTTGGATTTTCTTTTTGTGCTTCTTGCAATATGTTTACTGATAGCTTATCTTCAACTTATCAAAAAAAAAAAATTTCATATTAATGGCTTCGCCTACCCGGCCACACACAAAATGTGCATAGCTTCAAGAAAAACAACGCAATTTCAAAACTACTTACTTGAGATATCCGAGTGGGGTCTTCTTACGAAACCATTTAAGAGTTTTCTGAGGGCCGAAAAGTAATTTTTATTTCGGATTGAGATTTTAAACGGTATTTTTAGAAGAGTTATAATGGTTAAAACGCATGTTTTCAGAGTAATTTTTAGGCGTAAAACAACCAGTACAGATTCTTGAAAGCACTTAAGGGACTTGCTTTACACCTTTATCTTCATTTCTCAGCCATATAATATTACTGTCACCGCTAAATTTGCACAGTTATCCTGTGACTACGAGAAGACAGCACACCAGTTCAGAGCCTTGCGCTTAGAGGCTATAGCGCGTTAGAAATACCAACGAGTGTCACGCTTATCATCCTGCCTCACTAACCCATATGCACACCTGATGTGGCGGGCCCCTTAAAGGTTATCTAACAGTCTGAACTTGAGCCATTCTCCTGCTAATGTACACATGTTAAATTAAATTCTGGGTAGTTACATCACACCCATTAATATATTTCAACTGAATACATAACATTGCACAAAAAAGATTTTTAACCTGTGTAGATAGTTAAATGTGGTGATATGCAAGGCCTTCACTACAAGTTAGAATGTTTTAAAATATGTATTCATTATTTTTAAAGTGTAAGAACTTGAAATTCAAATGAATACAACACTGAATAATTTGTTTTGATATTTTAAATTTCAAATATTTTTACATGCCTAATGGCTAGTGTAACAAAGGAAAAGTAGTGTTTAAGATTAAAGTAAATAAAATTAAATATTAAACATAAGAAATAATAATGTCTGTACAGCATCTCCTTAGTCTAGCAGATGACCTGTTTCTCACATATATAATAAAATATTGATCACAATGGGCGAGTTTACTTCAAAGGTACTCATCTGCGCATACATTCTTATGCAAGTGAGCAAGTTGTCACTAGCTCAGTGAGTGTCTATTACAGAAGGGGAATTAACTTCAATTCTTGCTCACAAGCTTTTTCCCATGTGCTGATATTTTTATTAGCAAATAACTAATATGGTTTTCTACTTATTTTTTATTCCATTTAATTATTGTAGTAATTTAAAATCAAACAAAACCACAAAAATTTTGTTAATTTTTCCATCAACTTTATACTTCAACTATTAGTTGAGACATTAACGATCAATAAAAACACACTAATTGTAAGGCAGGCAAGTGATTAGTAGGAAAAGTAGATTCATCTTCATATTTACTCGCTTGAACAATGCAAGCAGCAAGTTAAATAATCAAATTTATTGGCAGCCAATAGAGAGTGTCTCAATTACTTTGAGCGATTTTACAAGCTGCTTGCCTGCCAATCCATTCATTGTATGTAAACAAAAACATTCAATGTCATAACACTAACTTGATAACTAGCCACCCACTTAGCTTAAGTGAATTAAGTTGTAGAATGAGTTAAGTTATGGACTGATCTACTTTCCTCACTACTTGATTGCCAATGCTGTGAAGTATAAAATGTTGAAAAATAAACACTATTTGCAATGTTTGTTTCACTTTGAGACTCAAGTAATAAAAACAAAATAACTACAGCTATAAATATGTTATTATGCAATAAAACTGTATGGCAAACCTCTTTAGAGACAGTAAATAAATTCAGTTTGTGCTATGAGATCGACAATTGCTTAACTTAGTTGTTTCTATCCACCCAGTGGACTACATTTATCCTTTACTTATGTTTTTATTCAAACACCTTAAATATTCCAGATGAATCAATCTTTTTATAAGCACAATAAAATAATAAATATTTACATACGCTACCTACTTTTAAACTTTAAACATATTTCTTACACAGACAACTCTTTAAAAAAAAATAAAAAAAAATAAAAAAAATGCTCCTGATTGCCTATTATTTATATTCATTAAACTAATATTTGAGTTATAATAAATGAAAATACACATGTTTGAGTAAATTTAGTTTTGAGCAAGCCTACATATTTTCCCCAGGTAATTGTCAAGGTTATGGTTGCAGCAAAAAAAATTGTGATAGGTCTTTTAGAAATGTTATCTTTTGTATATATTTTACAATCATAATCATTGTTATATCACAAGTTTTATTATGTCTAGGATCTTTCAATGTAAAATTAAAAACAAAATTCATGTACTAGAGGATCAATGTATACAGGATCATAGAATAAACTTGGATACATGATATGTAACTTTTACCTTAGATTATTTTTAATGTGGGTATCCTAACCTCACCAATCGTTAAAATGGTAAATTACTAGCTAACTACAATTTGCAATATTGCAATGCCAATTTATAAAATAATAAAAAATGTGCCAGGAAGTTAAAAAAATATATAGGTATTTATATTTTATTTTCTTCAGATGCATTCTCGCCTTGAGTTACCTTAAAATTAAAAATAATTTGTTTATTTAATTTGTTATTGTATTTCTGTATAACTTGTCATCAATTTTTTGTGCAAATCTAGACACATAAAAGGTCTACTGGATTATAAAAACTACAATTACTAACATATTAACAAATCATGTTAATTTACATTAAGTTAACATGCATTCTCGGTGAATTTACATGTAAAAGTCATTCACAAAACAAACATTGCACCTTCGATAGAGGTTAAATGGGACATACCTTGATTTAACACTCGCATGACTACAAGTACTTTCTATTTACGTGGAAGTATGTACTTAAAACTTACAACGGAAAAATAACACGTAAAATTAACTATCTCACAACTAATTACTTTTCAAAGCAATTACTTTCATCACTTTAATAAAAGCCATCCGTCATAATAACAAAAACAATTGACACGCGTTTGTTTTGAATTATTGCTCACAAGGTACCGCCACTCATGATGTCGACGTTTTCAAGTACAACATACATCACAGACAATTAAATTAATACATGTGTTTATATAGACGTTGGTATGTTTAATAAAGTTAACTTAAGAATAAAAGTGTATAGTGTGAAACAAAAGTCAACCAAAAATTTGTCAAATATTTGAAACATTCAAGCGATTTTTAAACATTGCGCCATTCCAAAATTTAATGTACACATTATTACCACTACAAGATGTAAAATCCCTAAGTTAACTCCAAGTATTGGTACATACAAGGGAGCGAAGTTTGTTAGACTGCAGTTTCGGCTGTTGTAAATAAAGAAAATTAGGTTTGACCGTATTTTGTTATAATTGTCAGCTGAAAAAATGTTCCAAAATATTTTGTGTGATATTGTAGCTGTGTATTAATGTACTGGAAATAAATATTTTACATGATTACTTTTGCTACTGAAATTCCCGTGTAGTAATCTCAAAGAAGGAAAAATGAAAGTTTACGTCAAAATGTTGCAAGGACCAGAATGCACGTTGGAGGTATGGTTTTTTGAAATATATTTTTAATCTTGTTTCTAAAAAAAATCCTAAAATTTTTTTAGATACTAGTTAAAAATGAGACATTTTATTGCCTTCATTTAATGCTCTATGTAAGTTTTTCATATTTTAAACTTGTTTTAGTATTAATTAAATAAAGGCCTTTGTAATCCACTCATACATAGACCACCTTATTTCAAATGAAAGCAGAGTATATTAACTACTCATGAAATTTAAAATAGTGAAAAGAAAATGGGATATTTAGAATTGTAATACCATAATACTAATGACGTCACCAAGATGGCGTCGCTTACGTGTCTACCACCCTTAAATTTTTATGGGACAGGCGCGTGATATGGGGATTTTGGGCGTGGAACTATAATCACTATTTTTCATTCATTTCATTTTATTTAATATTGTATTTTTCTGGTATCATAAACTAGAAAAAAATCCCTCTTTGTTTTGCCATAATATTTCAGTAATAATAAAATTATTTCTTTAGACATTACAGCATATTGCTGTATTTGGAAAATTAACCTTGTGCTCTATTACAAATCTTCATTATGCTAAACAAAAGTTGCAGGAAATGTGGTAAATTATGACGAACAAACTTGCGGTATCGCAAAATAGAGTTGACCAGGTGGAACTGTATTCTAGTTTATGATACTGAGATAATGTTATCTTGAATGGTCTTACTTTCAAAATATTACATACTGGTATCAAAAACCAAACTTGACTAGGTAGAATTTTAGTCTTCACAATGATACCCTAAACCTGTCATATACAAAAATTAAATACGTAAAAAATAGGTACTGCGTCTACAGTACTCAGGCCAAAACCACGTTTTTTCTGCTTATCACTTAAGACTATTGCTATTGTAACGTCGACCTCTACCGCACAATACACTGTCTGTCCAAACTATATTAAAGTATTTATAATGTAGCTGACATAACCTAACGTGCTATTCACTTCGTTTTCATTACCTCAAGGAGTGCTAACAAAATGTATTAAGTTTCAAATTTGATTGAACCCTTACATCAACTCCTTCATTAACATACTTACATGCTTAATTCTTCAATGCATTCTATTTTACTTATCGAACTTACCTCTTTTTGGAAGTAATTTCAGTGTACATTTTTCTGTTCAAGCAATCCCAACATAGTTGATTAACAATTTACATGTTTTCATTGCCGATATTTCCTTTATTTTCCGTAACCTTTTATTATTAAAACAAGGAAATTTACACCCCACGCACTGTCTGTAACTTCAATTACTGCCAGTTACAAAGCAAGGAAGAGGTGTAATTTTCCCCAATTATGGCAAACATGCAAAAAAAAACTGTGAGCAATACTTTTAGTACTAACCAGTGATGTTTAACTTCTAACCTCGTTAATGAGCAAATTATTTTGTTCCAATGTTTCAAATTCACTTATAATATGAAGGTAACTACTTCCCTAAACAAATTAAAAATCACACATTAACATTGTCAACTCTGTTGCAACCAACACATGAATACATACTGTTACGATTTACCGCTGGTTCGTGAAGGATAGCCCAATTAAAGATTTTTATTACACTACACAGTTTTATTGATGGCCGCTATTTATGTCACTTACAATTAATCTTCTAAAATGGCAAATAATCAATTGCACTTAAAAATAATGTTGCTTCCTCCAGTCATTTGTTTCTCACAATCCACATGCCTCACTGGGCCGCACCTCTGGCGCAACTCTCGCCGCAGCACCCCTCGTGGTCCTCCGTCGCAGGACTCCGTCGCCGCACTCCGCCGCTGCCGTCGCACTTCCCTTTCGCCAAGATCCCATTCGACGCCTCACTCGGAACTTCGCTCGGGACTCTGCCGCATCCGCGGCACTATCGCCCAGAAACTTCGCCGCGGGAAAACTCCCGACTCCCACTCACTCACTCCCTGCCCTGGAACCTTCGTCCAAGGACTTCGCCACTCTGCCGCACCCGTGGCAATATCGCCCTAGAAGCTCCGCCGCGGGAAGGCTGCCGCCTGAACTCTCTCTCTGAACTCCACTGGCTCCGTCCTTGTTTTATCTATCAGCCGCAATTTCCAGAATCGCGAGCGCGGCCGGGGCCAGTCGCGTCATTCCGCGCTGACCCGACGGTAGAAATCTCTGGAAACACGTGTCGGCAGCTCGCGTAACTCCGCAGCTGTCTGGTTTCAGTTACGTGTCAAAGGCAGGGCGCCGCGCGGGGAGTGGTGGGAAGGAGGGAGAAAGCGACAATCCTTGTTATCTTCAAGGCGCGCGCGGCGCATATCATGTTGCGGCAGCCGCCAGCCAGCTCTGCACGTGTCCTGGCCTTGCTCACATTCGTAACAATACTAATTGGCCTGCTCCTATAATGTCATAATTTCCCCTACTTTTGTTTTACATTTAAATAGCTTCTTTGTTTGCCGGTATCATCAAGAAAATATATTTTTATATATTTAAAATTTTATTTTCAGGTTGAAAAATCTGATACAATCACCAGTTTGAAAGAACAGTTGAAGAAACTTTTGAAGATACCTGTAGAGCATCAGAGACTGTTGCTTGTTGGACGACCTCTATCTGGTGAGTAACTTTTTTTTTTCTTTTTTTTTAATTGAAAATGGTAGTTACTTTGCGATTCATAACAATACTAATGTCGTAGTCAAGATGGCGTTACGTTATCACCACCCCTACATTCTCACGGAAGAATCGTGGGAATATGGGGGTTTTGGGCGGGGAACAATAAACACACTTTTTTTTCACGCATTTAATTTTTGATTATTAAACTTTTTCGGTGTGATAAAGTATACTATAATCCCACCCCGCTCTAGTCTATTTCCAAATACTGATATTTCATTTTCAAATGAATGTCTGTAGACGTTAGAACTTATGGCAGTATTGTTAAATATCACTGTGTGCCCTATTTATTAGCATACTGCATGATACTGAAAAATAAAAGTTGCTGGTAGAATGTTAAATATGAGGAATAAAATACCGGTATCGCAAAAGAGACTAGACTAGTCTTCTTCATGATACAGAGGAAATATTTTCTCTAGAAGTCATACTTTCAACAATTTATATACTGGTATCGCAAAATAGACTAGCCTGGATGGGACTGTTATCTAATAATTATGGTACCGCAAAATTATGGCAAAATGTCTCTTTCACCAAATGAAATACCGGTATTGCTAAATAACCTAGACCTGGTAGGATTTAAGTCTACTTTATGATAAACTAATAAACTAAACCTATAATTTACTTAAATGAAATACACAAATTTTACTGCATCTACATTCTCAGACATTTACCCTACACTTTATTTCCAACCAATAGGAATCTGGTATCGTAAAATGAACTAGACCCATGAAGATTTTTAATGCATGTTAGTTTAAGAGTCAAATACTTTTGCTGAAAGATTTAAGATTCATGTAATAGTACAATTTTTAAAAGTCAATCCTAGAGTTTTTAAAGATATTTTTAATGTATTCTTTAAAACCTGTTAGTTTTACCCAAAATGAATATTAGGTAACTTTATTAGTGTTCTTAGTTTACAAGAAATAGTTTTCCATCACCTACATATTTACTGAGACATATTTTCAGACATAAAGAACAAACTTGAACAAAAACGGTCACTGAGCCTTTACAGTCCTGGCCACAGTCTTCATCAAACTGTTTACGGGTTTGGCTTTTCAGTTTCGGGTGCCACTCTATAAACTGACAGTCATAAAGACCAAGCGGCAAGCAGAAAGCTGAATTGCCAGACGTCTTTTGGCTGACATAGTTAGCTTCTAACAAAGTGGGATAACCCTGGTGTGAGGTTCAGGGCCTTGCCAGGTTTCTTCTGCTTGTGGGAAACACTAGCAGCCGTGTAGCCTTCTTGGAGTGGTGATGTCTTGTAAGCTATGGAATTAAGAAAACATGTGCACAGGTTTCGTGAGTCACACATTATTTATTCACATAAAGTACACGTTAATGAAGGAAACTGTAAAAATGGTTTTCAGCTTACGATTGCGTGGATCGTGAGCTGATAATCAGTTTAAGGTAATAGGGCGCCAGCCAAATAGCTCTGGTTGGGCAGGGCCTTGTGAGGTCCTCCCTGGGAACGAATAGAGAAGTCCTTCTTTACATGCAAGTCCAGCAGAGGTACCTGGTTGTTTGTCCTGTAAACTAGTTTGGTTGTGTAATTCAGGATTTTGTAACTGGCTTATACAATGTATACACAATAGCGGTAGTGCAGAATTGTGAAATCAAACTACTTTCGGCAAGGAAAAATAATTGATAAAAAGCTACATTTAGCATGGTTGAGCTGAAAAGAAAAACATGTGAGTGAATCTTTCATTACTTGCCAGAAATGTGTAACATCTAACTTCGGTAACGAGCAAATTCATATATTCTCATGTTTCAAGTACACTTATAATACAAAACTCAAACACAAAATTTAACGTAGAATTTTTTGAAGTTATACTTATTTAGGTGCGTTATGAAAAAATGATGAGAGTGAAATTTTAAGATGCGCGCGCATCACTAACAAAATTAACAGGTTGAAGCTGATAAATATATACTCAAATTGTATTTTCAACTACATTTCTTTAACGCGAAACACATAGTTTCCGCACTCGCTGATAGAATTGTTTGCTGGAACAGCTAAGTTGAATATTGAATTGTTCTATTTGCAGAGTGAAATTTTAAACTGTGTAATAAAACAGTTACATAAAAGCGAAAAAGACTAGAAAAAATACTAAACCCTGGCATAGGATCTGTTTTTTGACAAGGATTTTGATTTAATTACTGCCCAACTTGTTCAAATTCATTAAACAGTTATAGCTATAAAGTTGTCCTTTGTCTTTGTGAACTTTGGTTCACGCCATTTGCCACAGATGTCAGCATCCCATGGTTACATAAATGTTTGTTCCATGTGACTTCCATTCCATTCACAAAATGACCCTACCAAATACTGTATACCGAAAGCTAAGATGTAACAGATCAAAAAATATTTAAAAGCGTCATAATTGTATAGGTTTGTAACATGAAAATTTACAGTAGAATGCATGTAAGCCTATAATGCTATAACTAAGTAATGAACACATAGTATTTTTTCATGTGTGGTCAGCTATGTTATTTTTAAATAAACAAATGCAATGAATGCAATGTGTTACTATTTTAATTACCTAAGCAGAAAAAGGAGTCTAGAGTTTATTTCTCTAAACCATAAAAAAAAATGTAATATGTAAAGTGAAAACATACAGAATAGGCTTGGTAACAAGCAAGCTTAAGTAATTGGTGATGTGGCGGTATCATACATGCTGCTTGTTTCTGTAGTTCAATCTAGATGGTAGCACAATCATCAAAACATACAAAACATGTTTTTTATGCAAATACGTACCTTCCCTTTAAGTTTAGTTCTAGTGTTAGTTTTGTTTTTCACAGTATAACTCATTACTCAACATGTATTCACAAGAAGTATATTACCAAATCATGCTCTTAATTTAACTATCTCAGACTAATAATTTCATTTTTATCATGTGATAGATTGAGCACTGAAGTGTACATTAAAAAAACATTTTTTTTATTATTGTACTATACAAGGTAATTATTTAAATGATATAGACTAGCATTTATTAAATGTTATAGAAATTAACTTTATAAGTACAGTACACTCCCTATTTAACGCGGTTGTCGGGGGACATAACTTTTACCCGCGTTGTTGCATAACCGCGATGTTTCGATGTGACCAAGGTCAAAAGGCTTAAAACACCGCCTGTGTTCTAATAGGTCGGCAAGCACGCACAGTATAGACGGCCCGCCTTTGTGCGGACTTTGCATCCGCAGTTTTCACTAAACGCGGGTGAAAAAATAAAAATAATAAATTGTAAATATAAATATTAAATGTTGAATTTTATTTTTTATTTTTCCGCATGCCGCGCACAGTTTGTCGCACGGCCTACGAGCGCGCCACACGCCGCCATACACACGTGCGGCACACAAGCTGCTGCCAGTCTCGTGGTGTCAGCCACAGTATCTGCTTCGTCTGAGCGTCCGTAACAAAGTAAGTGCAGTGTGTGCGGTTACACACGATTTTGTGGTCAAAGTCTTCTAAATAGAAAGGCCATAGTAATACTTCAAACCGAATATGAATCGCAAAGTACCGAGTTTGATTGACAAAATAAAAATTCTAGATTTACGTACTTACAAATAGCGTGTCTTTTGCAGAAGTATGCAGCAGATACGTGAAAAACTATTCTAGCATTCGTACAATATAAAATAAAGAATCGTCTATCGTGTAAAGTGGTTAAACTTTGTTATCCATGCTTACAGTAAATTATAAATGGTCACATGTGGGATACAAAAATTGCGCCAAAATAATTTTAGCGCAATCAGTGGCGCCGTATTAAAAAGTCTGTTAAACGTTGTCTTTACTTATTCCATCAAACGCTTTGTCGAGTTGCTGAGTGTGTGTGGCTCGGATCGGCAAGTGTTATATTCCCCAGCCTCTGGTTAAAGGTCGGGAGGCCGCTACACATAAACATATCCGGGGCTTGTTTACTACCTCACGGCAAAAGTGGTACAGTATGGTTCACGTAATTATTGGACCACTGGGAATTCCTCGGCAAAGATTAAAATTACGCTAGCTGATTTACTTTATTATTTAATGTTAAAACATTATACCAAAGTAAAAAGATGAACGTGTATAATACAACGAATAATATTACGTCTGTAGGTTCAAGTTGTAACAAAACATTTATATGTCTCCGCTTGTCAACACACGTGACCACGAGAAGTGTGCAGACGGAAATGAGTGAACTACTCAAGGTCACCAGACTTCCCCCCTTTCGGCTTAATCGCCCCTCTCATCACTGGCGCTTATATTCCACTCCTCCCATCTACCGCTCTACCCGGGTGTCTTGGTCGCATATTCTCGGCTCGCCTCTCCCCTCCAAGCGCTTGCCGTCAACCAAACCTATCCAAAATCAATCCCCAGCCGAGTCACGCTGGATAATGTCGCTGGACGGTAGGCTTTATCGGGTCCCCTGTCCGATGCTTTATTTGTGGGTTAAAAAAAATGTTAAGAACTAATGTTTCAGAAAATAACACTGGTCTGGATTGGATCATAATTTGAAAACACTACAAGATAGAGGAATAATGTACGGAGATATCTTGTTTAGAATTTCACTGCGGACATTTTCTACGCCTAGGCTTTTTTCTGCCCGATGCTTAGTTTGTGAGTTACAACGCAAAATTATCCTAATCGGCTGTCAATCATTTATTCCATTATTATTACAGTAGAAACTCGTTAATCCGTGACGCGCTAATTCGGGAATCGGATAATCCGGGACGATTTAAAAGTGCTGAAAAAAAAGAGAAGTAAAAATTGTCAGCGCTTAAAATTAACGTCACGCGGGCCGGCGGCCGGCAAACACTGCAAGCCTTCGCATGGGCCGCCAAACTCTGCAACGCTGTTTGTACCGACCCTTTGTGTCGTCCCCCTTTCAGCTGTCACATTTGTCACTCTTTAAACTTGAGGGGGATGTCTTGACTTCTGCTTCCCGTCTCCCTTTGTTTGTTTCCACCCGCCAACGCACGGCAGGCGCCTGGCGAGTGACCTGTCTGGCTGGCATTCGGCTGGACGAAGTGGGAAGATTGAGAGGGAGGGGGGGGGGCTACCCAAAATTTATGTGTGCAAGTTCAGCACGATCTTATCTTTCTCTCTTCGGCTGTTGTAAATGACCGTGAACTAATGGCTAGGCAGTGCCGTATTTTTTTAAGCCGAGACTAATTCGAAGACGGTCTTTACCGTGAACGGATTATCCGGGTTTATTACTTTTTTTTTTACAGGAATTTAATTAGCCGGGCATCGGCGGGTCCCAATTAACACGAATAATGGAGAGTTTACTATTTTTTATCCATCTGCTGCCATGGCGCAGTAAGCCTCGGTAGATGTTACGTCACATGACCTTGGCCTTAACCCAGCTGCACGCCGGTATCTGAGAAGCTTGACAAGACCTTCCGGGCTTTAATCGCTAGTCCGTGAAATTCAGTAATCCGTGATTATCTCGGTCCCGACCATCACGAATTAACGAGGTTCTACTGTGTTATTATTATTATTATTAATTTCTGATTGGGGGACATGGTTTGACCCGCGATATACCCGATTCCGCGATCTATCGGGGCGCGGTATACCGGGAGTTTACTGTATGTACAAAATTATTGAATATTTTGTGTAAACAGCTCTTTACTAAAAAAAAATATGAAGACCTGTTTTTTTCCACAAGTGTAAAAAATGTTTCTATTAATAGTAAATATTGTCATGTTGGCAAAGTGCAATCCATCAACTCTTGTTTTGTTACTTCAGCTGAATGATGCTAAAAAATAGGGTAGTATTAAAATAAATATGGCCCAGTTTAGTGTAGTTCAGATTAGATTTTTTAACATGCAGTACTTTCTTTAGGTCCCATGTATTTACAGATAACAAAGTTCTGAGTACATTGAAACTTAATTGTTTATAATTATGTATAAAAAATGGTGGTTGATCATGTAGATATTAAGTAACATGTTTGTGGAGTACCGTATGCAAAGAAAGGATAAGTTCTCTTGGTTGATTTGTATGAAAAGTAGATGACATTTTGCTTATTTTTGTTTTCAGATACAAAGCGTGTTGGTGACTATGCCATCAGAGACGAGAGCAAGCTTCACTTAGTGGTGATGAAAGAACCGTCGCATGCTGTGTTAAGGGACCGAGTGCATATACTCCTGACAAATTTCTACTCTGAAAGTGACTCTGCAAAAGTAACTGACATTTTTATGGAAAAATGCACAAATTCAATTGCAAACTTGAGTCTTGATGACTTGGAAAGGTTAGCAACATCTTATTTACAACAAGAGAAGAAAAATAATTGAAGTTTTAAACTTTGGCAATTATGTGCTGTTATGATAATGTTAATGCATAATTGCTTAGAATTATGTACATCATTTTTATTTTGAGCATTTGTTCTAGAGATTATTAATAATTTTTAAATTTTTTCTTCTGAAAACTGATTGTCTTTTGATTTGCGAGGCTGTTAATTTGTTCCTGAGTTATGTAAATATTAGCATGTTATTTTAGATACTAAATTTATTTGTCAATGATTGAAGTTTAGTTATTTATGTTCTTTGCATTGAGATTATTAGAAACATTAAAATAATAGAACATAAACTGGTTGTCGTAAAAATTTTTGTGTCGTTTACCATTGCATTGATTAAGTATTAATGAAGGTATTCAAATTGAATAGCAATACACTGTTCATCGTGTGTAGAACTATATTTTTTCTTATGCTGGAACCACAAAACTTCGACAACAATGACACAGCAAAAAATAAGCAGCAAAAAAAAAAATTAAGTTCATAATGACAGCCAGATGAAAACTCGGGCCTGACAGAAACATATCATGTCGATTGCAACACATGAAATTTCAAACTAAAATAATTCCCTTAGAGCAGCTTCAAATTTTACATGACTTAATGAGAACTTAACCATCTTCCCACATATATTATTCTTTCGTTTCATTTATTTTGTTGTACAATCTAATTTTTTAAAATGGTATTTAATGCGGAAATATATTGAGCCACATTGTGTAAACTGTATTTATTCACTCGTGTAGAAATATATTATATATTTCTTAAATCAACACTTTTTTTATTCACAGTCCACATGTTTGTATTACAAATTTATGTATTGCAGTTTTTCTCTTTATACTTTTTGGAAATATAAAGCAAGTTCATATTTGGTAATAATTTTTAGTATAGGTAGTCATTTTAGTGTGTTTTTATTAGTTCTATTGTATGTTGTGTATTATCATCAGAAAGCTAAATAAACTTAATTGATCTGCTGTAGTGGAACTGCAGATGACTATAAACCAGACGGTGACAGAAACTGTTGTGGCATTTTGAACATACAGGCAACCTCGAGTTGAAAGTCTTAAAATGATGAAAAATGATCGACAGCAAATGAGAAGCAAGGTTGTGAAGTCAGCCCAACAAAATTTTAATTTTGATAGCCTGGTATGAATTTGATCTCTTTCTAATTTTGTGTCTGGCACTGTGACAAAAATTTATTCTCAACAAAACAAATCCTTTATTATATTTAGCTATGTTCACCAATACCGCTATACAGTAAATATCCTAAACTATTTTACGGGCAATTTATGTGTATAAATATGTTTATACTACGTGGTTGTAAGGCACCTAAGGCGCCCATTGAAAAATGATTAATATAACAAGCACATTAATTTAATAACTAAGGCTTATGTAGCTGTATTTCAAATTACTCTATAGTTACACTTCATTTTTTTATTTTATACACATCTCTATAGAGTAGGCTAATATTTGTGCTTTATGGTACGCTTGTCTCCAAGGTACATATATATATATATATATATATATATATATATATATATATATATATATATATATATATATATATCTTTGGCATTACAAAGTCAGTGATTCAGTGATGAGCATAACTATGTAGTATATATGTGGATGATCAACTTGGTGGCTGATTTGGATCCCCAGCCATTACCATGAGGAGATGGCTGTGGCGTGACATTAGCGGACTATGTGAGATGATTCTACAGTGGTTCCCCACTGCCTTTTACAGTATAGAGGCAAAGGGAAAACACAACACCCAGTCCTGAAAACTGTTCTATTTGATTAAATTTACAAAATGTCTTCTCTAGGAGGTGATAAATTAATCTTCCTATGTCTCCACTGTAGGAAAAAATTACTGTTATCAAACAATTAAAAAAAACATTAATTTATGTAAAATTAAAGTTCAGAGTTTAGAAATTGAGTTTACATTGCATTTTTTTTTATAGGAATGTGTTGATTATGTTCCTTGATTCTCTGGAAAAAAAGAGTACTCAAGAGTAAGTAATAATAAAGTTGATTCCTCAGAGGTTGATTTTCATGCTCCAAGCAAATGCTTTTTAACTTTTCCCAGGAGGATTTGAGACAAACATTTTCTCGATCTTACTTCCAGATGAAATTCTGGTCTCTGAATTCCTTTAAAAATATAATTAATTGCCGAAAGCTTAAATGTACGAGTGTTAAATACCATATATTTAGATTTTTTCTAAATGTTACAAGGTTTTACTATGTGAAAAGTTTTAACATCAGTTTACATTCAAGTTCGATAATCTTCAATTGATAGCTTACGCCAGATCAATTAGTAATTGTTTGTGTACTAACTTAAAATGATCTCTATCGTATTGACTCACCAAAAGAAAGCAACCCATTTATGTGGTAACATATATAATTTTCACATGCCTGCTTACAGCAAACTTCCAAACAAAGACAACCATCTCGTCAAACATCAATGAATAGGTGAAGATGTTATTTTAACTTAATGTAATAATTATGAGTGCCAAAATTCTAATGAATATTGAAGCTTCACGATGACATGTTTGACATAATAAAGATTTACATATTTTATATTTTAAGAGTTTCAAGAAAATGTGTTTATGTGATATGTGCATTAATTCTGATTTGTTGGAAAAAGAGTATCTATATTATCCAACATGTATCAAACAAAAAATACGAAGACCATGCTCCTGTTTTGAAGCTGGAAATAATTTCTAAAGTAAACAATCGTACCATGGGATGTAGTGTATGAGTGTATCGTGACTAGAGATATTGTGCATTTGCTGGGAAAATTATTTTAAGTACTTAATTGCAAAGTGGTTTATCACACGGATGTTGTAAAGTAAAATGGTTGCTAAACAAGATTATATCTGTTTATAGCTTTTGGAAAGTGGTTTCTGTGTTTGAAATATTTCCAAATTCATAGTATTTCTGTTAGCTGTTTAGTTGGGACCAAGTGGAAGGTCATACTAATTTGTGAATTTAGTAATAAAGAAATGCTTGATATAATATTTTTAATGTAAAAAGTTAGTGTAAAAATTGAGCGTGTCTGGATGGTTGTAGTTTTGAACAGGATCCTCAGTCAATAACCAAATAGTGCACTGTACACTTGAGATTGAAATAATAATTTTGCTATAATAATTTTAATAATACTTTTACTTTAATATTTAGTTTTTGTATTGGAATATAAATCACTTGGAATTTATATTGAGGAATCAGAATCTTAAAAAATTCGCACCTGATCCATCCGTAGTTTTGAAAACACATAACAGAAAAATATATATATATTATATACATGGCCAAAGCATTCTTTTTCAACTCTTCCCAAAAAAATATTTTGGAACAAAAGAAAGCTTAAATTTAAAATATTTGGTTTCAGGAATATTTTTGACATTAAAAAGCATTTTTGATTTAGGCTAAAGGGATTCTGGCTTTTAAAACCTAGCAACACTAATTATATTGCTGACAGTAGCACACTACGTCATGTGTGCTTTTATGAAAACAGAGAAAATAGAAACTTTATTTTGTTGTGCTGAGCTGTGTTGTGGTCGTTGGGAGTGCCGTGTTAGTCAACAAATTTCAATTATTATATTAAAGTTTGTTGTTATCTAATCATTGCTGCTTGTACATCTATCGTTAGTCTAGTTTAGTTTATTGCATGTAATATATCTGTTTTGTGTTTACAAGTTTGCACAAAGATATTGTACATGTCATGTTACACAAACAATAGATTAGGCTAAATAATAAAATAAATATTTATCATAATTTTCCATTATATATATGTATATATATCTTTTTCTTTATAAAATTTATTATGTAGTATCAAATCATTAGACATGAAGTATAGCAAATTCTATATAATAATTGAAGATTGTAAGATGGTAACCAAACTGTTGTATTTTTTTATGATACATAAAGTTAAAGATGTAGAAAATATAGTAGAACTGTGCCCATTTATTTTTCAAAATAGATGTTTCTCAGAGTTTTAAGTGAAACATTGTTATATGGTGAAGGTTTGCTTCATTCTTTGTCTAGTGGCAGGCATGATTACTCCTGAAGTGCCAGAAGTCTGCCTTATCCACAGAGTCAGCTAAATTGAGGACTACAATCAACTTCATTTATTAAAAGTGTGCATCTTTATATGTTCATTTGAATCAGACATGGGTACTAACATATTGACAACTCAAAAGTTAAGTTAAAAAAAATATATTTTTTAAATAGGTTTAACTTAACTTGATAGTTTTCAAATAAATTTTAACTTTTAACTTAAAATAGTTATTTTACAGAAAAATAACTGATTTTAAATTAAGTTAAAAGTAAATTTTATAGGAACCATTTAAATTAATCTTTGTTCATTAATGATATATTATAATGTGACTGATATTGAAAAGTTTGCAGGGATATTTACGTTGTCACACTTTATGTATATAATAAATATGTTATTTCACATTACACATAAAGTAAAGCTTTGCTCTATTGCAATATCTGTAGTTTTCGTTCTTGCCACGTATACGAGGCGCTACACGCTGTTGTTACTATCACTTAAATAAGCAGCTTAAAAATTGCAGGTAAACATTCCTGTTAAAAAAGAAAAAAGGTCTTAGTGTTTATAGAATTTTGCAATATTTTTTGAATTGGATTTCAAACTTCTTGGACAGTGATTGTTGTATGGTAATGAATATTAGCACACATTTTCAAATGCTATTTCAATATATAACTTTTTTTTTTGCAATGAAACATTTTTAAGTTTTAAGTGACTTAGTTATGTTTTGAGTCTTATACGTTTCCTTGTACGAAACATTTTTTTAAGTATCTTTAAATGTTAACTGTTACTATTTATTCTCAAGCACAACATTTTAATCAGTTAATATTTTGAACACCAGCAATTAACTTAACTCATTTCAATTATTTGCTTATTTACTTTAACTTAACTTGAGTTAGTTTTTAGAACTAATTTTCCCATGTCTGATTTGAATGTTTGTAATTTTTGAGGCCAGTTTAAGTGGAAAATTAAATTGATTAATGTGAATAATGGAGAAAAATCATGTTTCTAAAAAAAAAATTTTTGAGCAGCTGTAAATACAATAATACTACTACAGAAAACAATGTTCCATACTAGGGATGGGAAATATAGTTCTTTGGAAAGAACTAGTTCGTTCGGAACTAGTCACTTCAAAGACTAGTTCTTTAGGAACCGTTCTATTGAACTACATCGGTCGCGGACGGTATCGTGGTTTCCAATGTTTAAACAAAATATTCCATACATGACACCAACACAATCGTTACGGACTTTTTGTTTTATGGGCATTTCTTTTTCTATAAATAAAAGAGGCACACAGTAATCCGATGCTTGTAAACAATATCTCCCATTACAAATGAACGACAATCATGTTTTTCTTTCACACACTTCTTACATTTTTGAATGTGTATCAATTTATTTTCTGCAAGTAAAGTGCTTATTTTCACATGTGTACAAAACAAAATAATGGTATAGTGTTTTCTCATCTGTGACAACCTAAGCTGATTTTTTTCTTATTAGGTAAGTTTTATTATGTTTCTTTAAATTTTAGTGTAGTTTTGTAATGTGTGGTCTATGTGTTATTAAAGTTTAATTTCAGATTGTATAGGCTATCTGAAATTTAACGTAGGTAATTACACTTATTTACGTGACACGTTTTTTAATGCCAATATGTAATGTAAATGTCTAAAGAATATTAGATAAAAATTTAGAGTTCACGATTGTCAAACGATACATCATTGCGCAAGAAAGAACGAAACGAAAATAATGACCGACAGCCTAACTTACTGTGTGAACTATCTATGTCTTTGAACTAGCTAGTTCAGTGTGTATATGTACTCCCTTTCTCTTCGGTCTTCGTAGTTCAGATCAGTATTTGGAACTGAAGAAGCGATGGGGAAATATAAAAAAAAAGGGGGGGGGATGAGACCAAATAAAGAACAAACGTAAGAGAGGGAAGAAAGGAAGAAAGAAAGACGTGGCATATTGGCTGACTTTATTGTGTGAGAGGGGGGGGGGGGGGGGGGGGAATCTTTCGCGCATGCGCAGTAAGGACCAAACAGAGAAGGAGACGAGAAACACGCAAAGAACGAAAGAACGATTGTTTTTGGTAACAGCGAACGAGCGAACTAGTCACCTAGGGATCTTTCGCGCATGCGCAGTAAGGACCAAACAGAGTAGGAGAAGAGAAACACGCAAAGAACGAAAGAACGATTGATTTTGGTAACAGCGAACTAGTCACCTAGTTCGCTCGTCAGAACAGTTCAAAATGAACTGGTAGTTCGCGAACTACCCATCCCTATTCCATACATATCATTGAGGTTCATTGCTTGTAACACTGTGATTTTATCTTTTTGGTGCCAGTTTTGTGTGGTTAAACTGGGTTTAGAGTGACATATTTTTACTAACTAAAATAAAAGGGAATATATACGAGTTGTGTATAATCATCATTAATGGATGTATTAAGTTTTATGAATATTTAAGACCTTATCTAGTCGAGCATTTTATTTTAAATAAGTTGTGTAAATTCCTTTATGCAGTAGATACTCCAGGATATAGACCATATCAATACATATTTTGCATTTATTTACTTTACATTACTAATTTTTATACAAATGTTCATGGGAAACAAATTATAGCACACCAACTGTGAAAGTTTCCATAACATACAAAATACTTAAAACAAAAATTTATTATTTTTCATAATTAGTTAGAAAATGAGTACAAAGAGCTGCTTACAGCTTCGCCAAACAATAATAGATCTACACTATAGAGACACAGTTAGTGAGGACAGTGTTGATATGTACATGATTTTATTTGATTGGGCTTGAAAGAACACAAATCTCAATCTCTTTATTGTGAGCGATTACTATAATTCCCCACACGAGGGTGTCACACTATATAATCACAAATCAAAGCTTGTCACCACCATCTGAGGCACTGTATTAAAAATAGAAGCTTCTTAACTAGTCTGAAAATCCCTAGTGAATGCAGAGAGTAAATAATTATGTTGAGCCTTGTGTTCAACTTTCTTAGTATCAAATTTTTCGGACTTTATTAATAACCATCATAATATTACCTTAAACCTTTATCCAAAAAAATATATGACTACGTATTAGTTCAAGGGATGATAAATAGTGTTTGAAGATCAAAAATAATTACTTTAGTACACATAATATGAAATACGTTAAGACATAATGCTGGATGCATCAATTTAAAAACATTCAAAATATTTTCCTTGCATGGAATATTAAAAAATGTTAAATCAATCTTTTTTTGAATATTGGCAAACATAGGATGTTATGTAGTTTATGTTAAGTTCTTAAAAATGTTCTATGTTTTTTTAATAACCATTCTGTGGAGGAGTATCACGATAGATCAAAAAATTAAAATGTAATTAACCGTTTTGATATTCGCCTGTACAGTAATGCAGCCGTTGCCATCAGGGGCATATGTGGGTTTGGTGAAAAGGGAGGGGGGTGTTTTTGTAATATACTTCCCCCCCACTCCAACCTAAAATCCTAAAAAAATTCTATCCTTCCCACCAACAAAAGGAAAGAATTCGAAAGCAAATGTGGGTGAAGTGGTTCTAGCCACACCCCACCCTGAAATTCAATTCTTTGTATGTCCCTGGCTACGATGCGCGAGTATCTATTGTGCTTGCAGACAGCTTGCCTCAATGATAACAGGGACCTTTAAATCAGAACCTGTCGTGTAGCAACAGGTATCATGTGACATAACAAAAGATTATTACTGCTGTTACAGAAATTTTTCAATTAAAACTTTTTGAGTTATAACCTCAGTACGTTACGTACGTTAAAACAGTTATAACGGTTCGTTATATACAAAATAAACAGTTCAACGCCGATTGTAATTTTGTTGTTTTTATTTTTTCAAATAGAATGCCTCGACGAATCCAAACACTTCCAATGGTTCATTCACTCGTTCCACATGTATACCTGACTGTCGAAAATTGCTCGCAGTTTGCATGATGAGAATTAACGGAAAAATAATAATGTCGATTAAGTCCTTCAGTAATGTTTTTACTAGTACACGAAGATGATGCGACCTCAAACAGGGCCGCACCCAGCGAAAACGAATTTCGCCCCGAGCCAAATGCCGACGAAGGTGGCCGCAATTTCTAATTCAAATACTGTCCGAAAGAAAATAAAACAAATTAGGTTGACATAATATTCGGCCTGGCTCTGACCACCAACGTGAAATTATCCATTAGTAAATTACATTATAATTTAGCGAGAAGCCACCGAACGCGACCTACTGGTGCAGCGATCGACAGACAACTGGCGAAGTCTTGCCACACTCTCCTCCACGCAGGGAGTAGACGTCACATGACCTCACCGACCAATCACACGCACGCTTCATTCACGCTTACAGATACAAGCCAATCAGAGAACAAGTTACAATACATGAAAAAATCTTTTACATACAGAACTCTGGGCTTCCCCTGATCTCTCTCTTTTCAATTTCACATCGAAATCGGGGACTTCCATTCTCGTTCTCCCTCCCACACCGTGAGAGAGCAGTTATCCCACAGTTCCCACGCAGGGTGGAAATTACCGTCTTTATCTCGGTTGGCGGGGAAACACTGTTCCTTTCTCACTCCCACTTACAGGCCTCTCATGCCTCTCTTTCTAACCATCACACCAGCCCAGACACAGTCCCGTGATTTATAATTATATTACAACACGTTAATAAAAATTAAGAATAATAATTATAATACGAATTACTTTACAAAATTAAAATCATTTAGAAATAACCTGAAAAAGTAGGCCTAAACAGGTAAAATTCTAGTACAACGGCTCATTTGTGAATAAATACATAAAAAATAGTAATGATTAAAAGTGTCTAATAAAATACTAAATACCTTCTTAAAAACATAGCAAGTGAAAAATATCAACCTTAAAATATATAACAAACGATAAAATATCATTAGAACGACTTTTTAAGAAATATTTACATTCATGAAAAAAGTTTAAAAGAAAAATTATTTAATTAGGAGGGCAGGGTTCTGCAACATTACACAGTAAACTACTTTAAGTATCACAACATCCCCTTAGGGAATCATTCAAACACATGCAAGCAAACGAAAAAAAGCGTTTTGAAATTTTAAATTTTTTTCTTTCAGAAGAGTGGCTCCCCTTCAGAATTACCAAGTGATATTTAAAATGTTTGTACATTAATTTTTGCAACTTCAAGAGGCAGTAGTGTGAATTACATTAATCTCAACTAAAACTGATTTTATTGCAACTAAGATATTTTATCAAGTATATTTTACCTTCAATAACTTTTTCACAACTATTAAATAAATTAAATTGCTTAGGTGTTGCAGTAAAGCTTTAATTAGGCAGTGAGTGGTCATGGGGTAAGTACTCTTATCTCAGCTAGCATGTTCTAAGAATTCTGATCTCAGGTAGCCAAGGCCAATGTTGAATTTTGCTTAGAGCAATAACTTTTTTTTTACAGAGATCATGTGTGTTAGTAAATTTTTTATTTGAAAAAAAAATTACTTATTTAGGCACAAAATAATAGCTGGTGCCCCCGATTGAAATTTTGAACTAGGTTAATTTACTACTGAGGTGAGTCTTTAATGCTTTTAGTTATATGAAATATTTTGCTCTGTTATAACATACATGTTTCTTGCATTTTGTTTTGCCAGTTGCCTATGTCTTGTGTTTATGTTCTACCCTTAAATTGAATGTTGTATTATCTATCGAAAACAATGTCAGTCAGCTTAGAGTTCAAACGGCCACAATGCTACAGTAGACTTTTGATAGTTGCACCAGCAAGGAATATACGGACTTAAGTCAAATTAGCAAACTTGCACACATAAGTGGTAGTCGCATATCTGCCAACTCTTACGATTTTCCCGTAGTGTACGATAATTGGCCCTAATGTACTATTGTACGATCGTGTGTCTTTCTTACAGATAATCATAAGGTTTGTTTGACTCGAGGTCTCTCGTGCTCCTCGGGAGTTGAAAGAGTTGGGAGCAAGTTGACCTGAGGGCAAAAAGAGTCGATAACTTTTAATACACGAAGAAAACGCTATTTGTTGTAAACAATGATGGCGAAAAACATAGCAGACATCGTGATGAGAAATTTGTTTGAAAATGAAGATTCATCTGAAGATGAAGCTGCTATTAATTTACCAAATATTGGACTACAAATTATGAGAGAGCTTGATGAAGGTAGAAAATATAAATATTGCTTTTGGACTTTAAACCGTCTGTGGTATGCATAAGCTAACCTGTACTAGGAAACGATTGCAAATCTTGTGATTGTTAAATAAAGGACGCCAAATAAGTTATATTGAAATGTTTTTCCGTTTCAATTTAAATTTGATGTTCTGTATATGTTTATTTACCACTTCAATTGGCCTTACACCTTATGGAAAGATACGTGAAGTGCGCCTAATTGTGTGGACCGAAACATAGTTGTGATACCTAATGGATTAAAAAGTTTCGGAACTTAATTAGAACAAGGATTATCCACCTACGGATTAGAAGCAGCGTGAAAAACAACCAGTAAAACTTATAACACAAAGGAAAACAGTATTTCAATGCTATGGAACTTGGTAGTTATTTACCATTTCCTTCACGTTTTATTTCCCTCAACCTTAAATTTTAATTATAAATGTACAATTATGCATATTGAAAAGTATCTCTTGAGTTATAAATAAACATTATTTTAAGATAATAACCCAATGTTTCTGGAATTATTTACTATTTACTGTCAGTGCCTAAACTAAAATTTTACTGGCCTGAAACTATATAATACTTAATTATTGGTTAAGTAATGTTATTGCATTTGCAGACATTCCAGCAGGGGTTCAAGGACTGCAAGAAATTGTGGAGCTGTTGGAACGCAGAGATAGAGTTGCGGTACCTCTCTACGTCGAACAAACTGTTCCATTATACAGTGATGAGGAATTTGTATCTCACTTTCGCATGAAGCGAGGTGTTGTCAATGACCTCTCAGTTAGGTTTAGAAATACTGAGATTTTTCGTTCATTGTTAGGTATGTTTACAGATAATTATATATATGCACATATATATTCAACTACATAATAAAATTCCACAAAACTTTTATTATGCATTACTTTTGTTACAGGGCATGGTGGCTATGAGCCTGTCACACCTGAAAAACATGTTCTGGTATTTTTGTGGTTTGTTGGTCATCAGACAGCATCGTACCGTGATGTTGGTGACAGGTTTGATTTAAGCATCAGTTGCCTCCATGATGTTATTACAAGAATGATAAATTTCTTGTTGGAATTGGCTCCTACAGTCATCTGCTTCCCAACTGAGGCAGAGAAGCAGACAACGAAAATGCACTACCTCACAACTAAAGGATTGCCAGATGTCCTGGGTGAGCATTTAAAATTATTTTGGTGTATATTACTAGTAGGTAAAGTTAAATGGTTGTGAAATTGGCATAAATATGTGGAAATGTACTTAAGTTGTTTTATTTTTAAATTTCTGAACAATTTATTGTAGGTAGAACTATGTATTTTCATGCAATTAAATCTACATAAGTACTGAAGCACCAAAAATATGTAAAGTATTTTACTATTTTTTTGGTTAGTAAAAAATTGTAGTATGTCATAGACTTGTGTAATATACATTTTGTTCATGATTTTCTGGGCATAAATTTAATGGGTGGTAGTGAATGCCAAAAAGGCAACTTTTGTTAAGGAACATATCTCTATAATTGTAATACTCGTAAGGGTGTGGGCCGTAGCACACACAAATTTGAATTTCCTGCACATTATGTGAAACTCCAGTGGCTAAGAGAATGCGTGATTGCAGAGCAGTGACATTAGATGCGGGAAATTTTAAAATTTGCCTACTGCACTTGTAACTTCGTAAGGTTACAATTCTGAACACTTAACAGAAGTAGTAGTTTTGGCATGTCCTGATACTCATTAAATTTATGCAATAGTTTCATTGCATATATAAAATGTACTCTGTATGTAACAATAATTTAAGCCTTTTGAAGAAATTTTATTTTTAATTTCAGGTTCTGTTGATGGTACCCACATTCGGATTGACAAGCCTGCAGAAGACAAGGATGCATACATAAACAGGAAACACTATTTTTCATTTCAAATGCAGGGTGCAGTAAATGAAAAGAAACAATTTATAGATGTATTTATTGGGTACCCTGGCTCTGTTCATGATGCAAGAGTATTTGCTAACTCATCTCTTTCACGAGACATGCATACACTTTGCAGAGGTTTGTTTACTTGTTAAAGCTTAACATTGTTTCTGCTGTTATGTTATTATATAAAAGCTAACACTGTATGAATGTACATAGTAATAATTTTATTTCCTTATTTTATAGGTGGAGGTTACATGTTAGGAGATGCAGCATACCCTTGCATGCCCCAGCTGATAACTCCATATAGAGACAATGGGCACTTAACAGTTGCACAGCGACAGTTCAACATGACGCACAGTTCCTGCAGGATCAGTGTTGAACATGCATTTGGCAAACTTAAGCAACGTTTCAGGCAGCTGTACCATCTAAAGTTGCAGGATATGAGGAGGATGGTTCAACTGGTCCATGCATGTTGTGTTCTACACAACCTGGCTGATCTAGATGACCTCAACATATTTGAACCACCAGACGTTGATGATCTTCCAGACCCAGAAGCTCACCGGATACTAGGGGTTGTAGATCCTGCACCAGCAGCCGATGAAGATGGCAACCCTGACGACCTACCAACTGGTCAAAACTTGAGGGATGAGTTGTGTCGGCAGTTGGTCGCAAGACGACACAATTAACAGTACGGTAAAACCTGTCATATCAAAACGTGATTTATAAATAGCTGGAGGGCCGGAAATGATTAACGTGTTTGTTGTTGAATTTTTTTCTAGAGGTTCCTATTGGTTTGGCATTTGTATTTGTATAAATATCTAGATGTGAAGTACACTACTGTAGGTACAGGTATTAAAACAAATTATAGTTAACAAAAAAAACACGCTTTTATAGCTAACCCAACTAAAAGGCAGGAAATAAATTTAAAATAAAATTTAAGTTATCAATCAAATGATTAATTCTATTTAAAAAAAAAAGCATGGTGTGCTTGACATTAAATGTTACAAATAATTCATTGGTAGCAGTTTGTAAGAGTTATTACTATTATTATTAGTTAGTAGTAAAAATGACCCAGTTTTTTTTTTAAATCAAATTGAAAATTTGGTTTATAACTTAATTTTAATTTAAAATTGTTTTCTACTTTTCAGTTGGGTTAGCTACAAAAGTTTTTTTTTTTAATAGAGTTTTTTAAACTATAATTTATTTTTGAATTTTTAGTGAAGAAATAACTAAAAAAAATTTAAATAACATGCAATTTGACAATTAGGTTATTCAATTATGATTAATGTATCTTAAGCACTAATTAAAATAATGTCATAACTTGTATATAGTGGCTTTTAAATTTTAGTATGAAGTTTAAGGTGTAATTTATATGTAATCTCAGATGTGCTGTGATGTCTAACAAAACTTTTGTTCTCAATGGTGTGATACTTATACGTAGAGCTAAAATTGTATCGTTTCATAAAAATGCAAATTTTGTCATTAAAAATGAATTATGTCTTTAACATCTTTAAAGATTAAACATATGTAATAATAATAACATGTTTAGCACAATACTATTCATAAACTACTACAAAAATTTCTGGTAAGATCCTTAAATTGTTCATGTAAAATAATACTGCATAATATATTGATAAAAGTAACTTAAACTAAAAAACTGCAATGAAAGTAGTCAATATTCTTCTATAATGTTTTTTAGTTCTCAAGAGGATATTTTCAAATTTGAATTTTACTTTTTGACACTGTCTTATTATTTCAGTACTATACATACAAATAAAAGAATGCAATGTTGTATACCCAAAACCACATGTTTCTCTGTAGGTTTTCAGCCATGTCTGTTGGTATCAGCTATTGACTGCTTTAAATTAACTTGACTTAAAAAAAAATTATGTAGGAACTCAGTAAATTTTTTTCCTTAGTACAGAGTATTTATGTTTTTAATAATACTTTAAATCAAAGATTCATGACATCAATTCAGCATTTAACAGGAAAAATGAGATAGTTGTGGTGAATTTTGTTTTTTTCTATTCATTTTGGTATATTGACCTCAATTTTGCTGTTATTTCAGTTTTATCACTATTCATTATATAATATTGCCAATACGTACAGTATTGTTTTTGATGGTGAAACAAGTTATTGTTATTAATTTAAGTTTAGTAAGAAAATCTGACTGCTCAATACAAGTTATATTTTTCTATTGGTATGCTGTTTTTCATCCTTTTTGTATATAATATTAATGGTGGTCACTTGTATTAATGAGATAGATTTATGACAAAGTAGACATTAGTGCTAGTGATTACTTAAAAATTGCTTCATTCCACGAATGAATCACACTGGATGCGTGGCCGGGTCACTCGTTCTCTCTACGTTTTCGCTCTTATGTTTCATTCTGAGTAATGAATCCCAAACTGATTATTTACATCAGGGATAGGATCATATGATTACATTTGCTCTAAGATTCATTCATTTTAAACACATCATTCATGAACAACACATCGCTATCATGTTGGAGGTTTTTTTTTTGACGTGACAGCGTCTAATAAATCGATGAACGCTGGCTGCACGCACAAAAAATTGTCCCACTACGGATGTGTTTACGCATGCGTGGCATCTCTCTGGTATGTTGCGGACGGTACAGAGAACTCGGCCGGCACGTGGCGGCGTACTGGTTCGAGGTTATTGTTGTGCACCGCGCCACGGGAGTATATTCGCAAGGAAATGGCGTTCTTACAAGTACTTACAATTACTAGTGTAAATCAGTATATTTAAACAGTGTTGTATGAGTATTGTTTTAGCTGTGTAACTAAATTATTTATTGCTAGTATGATACTTTTCACGCTTTAGTTTGACATTGGTAATTATTTGTCATCAGTTATTATTTGATCAACTAAATCATACACTGTATAATAGTTATGAGCCCACGAGCGTGTAAATATTTCGAGTCCAACAGAGAATATGCTAGTTAAAAGAAATTTAAACAAATATTGTGCGTGGAATATTATTAATTTATACCATCTGAAACAATCTCAATATGGTCTCGTGGCCGTGCGGTTAGCATAGATGACTTCCATTCCAAAGATTATCGGTTCGGATCTCGGCAACTGCGAGTTTTTTTTGTACTTGTAAAAATAAATACGGCGCACGCAACATTTCAAAAGTAATAAATATATTTGAATTAATGAATGCAAATAAAAGTAAATTTATTAATTAAATTGTACATTTCATTTCACTCCTTTGTATCCATACAAAATAGTGATAATTCAATTTCATTTATAAAAGTATGCAGAGGTAGATTTTATCATACAAAAGATATAAAAATTAAAAAAATATTTCTTCCTCAAAGAATATAATATTTTTATTGCCTAAATGGTTTGGTTGGCTCAGTCTCAGGCCGAATATATTTCCTTTTCTTCTGGATCAATCACTTCATCAATGTTTTGTTATGACGTCACGTTAAACTATCGTCTGTAAACCGACTTTACAGACAATCAATTTTTTTACGAAACAGTTGAATCTGATCCTTTATAATCAGTCTAATCCTGCTGATTATTTCAATAACAAAGGGTCGAGATTATTTGTTGACCCAACTCTTTGCTCGTAAATACCACATTTTAAATTCCTTTCCGATCTCCCCTCACTCTAGATGAAAGCACTGGATAGCACGCTATGTTACAGTTTTGCATCGCATAATTGTTCAAAGGAATGTCTGAGCTAACGGGTTATCCAATATCATACTAAATTTGAAAAAAATTTGTGAGTTTGAGTCACAAATATACAAATTAATTTCACCATATTTTCCTATTATTATTTGATGTTTCAGTGTAAATAAATAATGCGCAGTGTAACTTCAACATAAAAAGTTGTTAAGCATAGTCATATGGAATATTAGTAGCATAGTCATATGGAATATTAGTAAAAATCTTATAAAATATTCATGGCACATACTTTAGTGAGAGGTAGAACACAACTTCATGCACGAATCACCGTACACAGAAAAAAATTCAATACGTTTACTACAAAAGATTTGTTTAGAAACCAGTTGCCAAGAAATAGTTTGTAATACTACAAGAAATGTATTGTAACGTTTTACAACACGTGGCTCTGGTTATTTTTCCATACCTATATGAAATACGTTTCTCGAGATAATACTGAGTAAGTTGTAAGAAAATTGGTCCATAATTCTATTTTTAATTTATGTTTCATTCTAGCTTTATGTTTTCTAAACCATGGAAATGATAATCAAATATTTAATATGCTTATTAATGTGCGCAGTTAATACTGGTAAGCTATTTAGAGAACGGTTTACACATAAATTTGATTATTAGAAGGACCTATTGGGACAACACAAAGCATTAATGCTCGAGTATTAATCTGAAATTAGTATCACTGAGAACATATTTTGTAGTGGTACAGTTGTTTTCATATAAATATTCAGATTTACAAATATCTGTAATTTTTCGTAAATATTTCTGTTCCATTTACAAAAAAAAAATTCAGTGTACGCTGTATACCTACTCAAAATTCAACTGTTGAAGCGCTAGACAGAACTTGATGATACAGAATAAAAGGACACTATTGAATTGAAGAAAAATATTTTGTTCAACAACTTCCAACTACACAAACCCCACATAAGAACTGCCAAATCTTGCGGCAACACAAACTGAAGCAGGCTCTACAGGCATCTGGTAAAACGTCCTTGGCATAATAGTGTTGATGTCTGCAAGTATGTACATGCAATGCACGTAGTTATTCTCTTGATTCGTGCACGCGTCCATCTTGTTAGAGATCCACACCGCAATGGAAAAGATCGCTGTTTCGCCCGTTCATATCGTTTTGCTGGAAAGCGCCCTTTAAAACTTCACCGGTTGAGTTTTGACTTCTCGTGCTTGTATAATCGCGTTCCATCACTCCATAACGTGTGTACCCAAAATTTTAAAACATATACTTATTAAAACTCTAATACTGAGTGACAGACAACGCACAGCCTAAACCGGCGCAACTAAATATTTTAAATTAGGAGGAAATATTCCTTGAGTAGGTACCCTAGGGTTTGGTTTTCGTTTTATGAATTCACCCTAGGGGTGCTCCAGAGAGGTTTTTTTTTGTAAATTGTTTTTGTCAAAAGATTGTTGTGTTTTGCACATGCATACATGCCTGTCTGATTTATTAAAAAGTAGAATTATATAGCCTAACTATTAAATCATGTATATAGGCTCAAATATAAAGGTATCTGGAGACTTAGATAATTGTTTATGTTGGAATACTGTGTTATGTAATTTTTATGTACCTGTGTGTGTTAAAATGTACCATTGATTATTTGAAGGCACTCATGAATTGTACATTCATAATTGCGTATTTGCTGTTTAAATAAAATTTGTGTGCATTGCATTAGATGGGCATGTATTTAAATCATGATTTAAGGAGTCAAATATGGTTATGTATTGTGAAATAACTAGGTTAACATATCATTCTTAGATTAACACTATCAATGAACACCAACTTTATTCTAAAAAAGTCTTAAGAAACTGCTTTATTTTTGTGTCATTAATATATATTAGAGACAATTTTATTAAGACACAAATGTACGAAGTGCCCCTAGTTCCTAAATTGAGGAATTCTGTAAAGGGACCTAGATCCTGTTGTTCAGGACAAAACTAAATTTCTTTAGTCAATGCTGTGTAGTTGCTAGTATCAGAATTGTTGTCTGATTTCAAAAGGAAAAAAAAAATGACTTATGTTTAACCTAGGATCAAATCTCTGTTTACTTATACCTATGCTCCTTGGTACAAGTTTAACTGTTTCAAGCTGTTCTGCTACAAGTAGTGTTCTTATCTACTAGTTGTGAGTGAATTGTGTGTATCTTAACTACTAAGTTTCATGTACTGATGCTATTGTGTTCTAATTAAAAGATTATATGCACTGTGTTATTTCCATTAAGTACCTTATCTTCACCACAAGCACCATTTTACCATCATTCCTGAGTTGAATTTCTTGTGTTACTTGTATTTATTTAGATTTTCTAGTTACAAAGGTAAGGAAAATTACATTTTAATTTTTTTTTTTCATTTTAGGTTTGATATTAAGCTGAAATTTATGGATAGCTTTTCTTTACATAATTGATTAGATAGCATTTGAAAATTTGAATTGTTTTTTTAGTGCACAGAATAATACAATGATAACATTTTTAATGGCACATGCAAAATAGGTTATATAAATATAGAGCACAAGGAGTTTTGAAAAACCCGCCATGGCTGCCATTTTGAAATTAGTTCGAGGTCCAACCACGGTAGTGCTACAAGTGAAGCTAATAATGGGATATATTTACAACCATTTCTTAAGTTTCATGAGGGTATAATTTTTTTTTAATCCAATAACATACATACACACAGTTTGTCGAAATCTCTACTTATCTGCAGAACTGTCACTCATGCTGCTGTTGCTAGTTGATGGGATTAGTTGGCGAAGTAACTCCACTTGTTGAGCTAAAAGCCTGTTCCTTTCCTCCCTAATGTCATTAGAACGTTTAATTTCAATGACATTTTGCTTATACAGAGTTACCATCTCTGCATGAGCATCCATTCTCCTTGATTTTTCTTCTTGTATTGCTGTTGTTTGTAGCAAAATTGTCTCTTTGAGGGCATTCAACGCAACAGCAGTTGCCCCATCTCTCCTACCATACCTTTTGCGTATTGAGCTGTTTTGGCTCCGCACATTGCTTTCAACAGGTGGAGTTGAACTTAAAACAGGCATTCCCACTGGGACTGGAGAGCTAATGGATCCTGCATAGGACGATAGTGCTGGAGAGCCCAGTGCTCCACTAACACTCACTATAGGGCTGGCACTTGCACAATCCTCCGTAGAACTGCTTTGATTACTCCTAGACAAAACAAAATTGCTGTTTTAATTTAAATATTAACATTAAAACAGACTTTTGCCATAATTCAACAACACTTGTGATTAATAATTTGTAAGATATTAATTTATGATGTACAGTGGTGAATTTGGAGGATATAACCCTATCCTCCCGTAACTTCCGAAGTAATGAATTGCTGGATTTCGGTAAAGGTAGTATTTTATTTTCAGGTGAAGCAAGATGAGCTAATTCAACACCTGCAACTACAAAATTGTGAACATCATAATTTAATAGCCCAACGCCCCTGTTGAAGTAAAATTTTCTGAAAACAATAATTCTATTTTTTCTTTTCTTTTTAAATCTCCCTCTTTAAAAATTCCCATATCCACAAAAGATGATGTAATAGTGCTATAGCATACAAAATAACTTACGAGGTGTAAGGGGAGGGGGTTTGGTTATTTAAAAATCCTACTGTTTTTATGTCTTATTACTGAATGATGGGTATTTAAATGGTAATTATGAAGTTATTTTTCTGAATCAAATTAATTAAAATTTGTGAAATATTAATATATATACTACTGCCTGGTACATTTTTAATAGTTCTCTAAGAGGATGTTGTGGTACTTCAAGTAGTTAAAACTTTAAAGAAGTTTAGGTTAGGTATGTTTACACATGTCATATCGTGAGAATGGTTGGCTGGGTTAGTTTAGCTACATTACAAATACTATAAACTAATTTGGACACTTGGTTACGATTGATTAGCTACATTTTCAATACTGTAAAAAAATTTCAATAGTGGTTGAGAATTATCAATTTAAAATGTACGTAGCTAAACTAACCAAGTAGTAACATGATCTTAAAGTTTTTAATACAGGTAATCCAGTTTATGCAATTTTACAGAAGGTATGTTCAATGATGTTTACCTAAGCTAATGAACTGTTTACAAAGTGACATTATTTTTAGTGTAGACTCCCAAACGATCACATGATTTCATAGTAAATTTTATGTAACTTACCTGACCAAAGTACTCATTAAAATGGGAAACTACTATCACAATTCCCTCTTTGGGTATGATAAATATGTTACAAAATAAATAAAAGCATTTTGGAATTTTTATTTTTTCTAGATTAGTCTCTCTCCGCCAGGATTACTGAAATCTGCAACTAAGTACTGTTAGAGCATTATCTGTTCAGTGGCGTAGCAAGCGGGTGGCAGGGATGCCCCCACCAGGGGCGCTGGAGCAGGAGGGGGCACCGCTGCGACGGTTTCGCTTTACTCAACCCCCGCAACCCTCCTCTCTTTTAATAGGGGGCGCCATTTTCAATTCTGGCCAGTGGCACCAGTCACCTTAGCAACATCACTGTATCTGTTACGGTAATTTGGACTAAAAATAATAAAGTCTTAATTTTGACCTGGCACTGCTTTTTGCGCATCACTACTTATTGTTAAATGATGGTGTCAACCTAAATTATAAATTTTACAAACAAGCCAGTAATTATACATATAATAATAATAATCCTATAGCAAAACATTTTTGTTTCCAAAATTATCTGCAAGTTTTGAATGATAAGAAATTACCTTAAATCTGTTTCTTGAGGCAGCACAATGCCTGCTTCCAGTAACAGGTCAGCTCTATTTTTTGTGCCACTGGCCCCTGACACACATGCAAGTACGATGGAGTGCTGCCTGCCAAACATTTCCATCATCTCCCTGGGTAAATAAACAAAAAAAAATTACTTAATTACATGTAGGCCTAAACAATATATTATCAACAAAAAAATCTTTGTCAAATTTAAACCTACCGCTCATAAGGTAGTGCCTTCCTACCCTTCCCAGTGCTATTTTTTTATGGTTTCTTAGGGTGTAATTTTTTATGGTTTTGGCCAGGAGTTTGTATTTATTTTCAATCTGGTTACCAGTAACTTTATAACCATATGTTTGCATACTGGTTGCAATGGCTGCAAACATCCCTTTTTGCGTTTTAAAATGACGTTTGTCTAACAATGTCTTTTTCAAAGCAAACTGCTCCAAGAAAAGTTTCATCGTTTCATCTGTCCAATAAAATTCAGGACCAACTTCATCAGCAGCAGGTGTGTTACATTCTTCCAAATGTGTAACATGCTGTTTTTGTTGCACTTCCAAATTTGCAATTCTGGATGTAAACAACTTTAAAGTTTTATGATCTGGTGTCTTGACGACAGTAACACCTTTCTGCAGTTCAAGTTCAGTCACTTTGATTCTAACTGAAGCATATGAGGAATCTGGTAAGAAAAAAAAGAACAGGAAAACAATTGAAGTCTAATATAGTACAATAATTTCAAAATGGTTTAGTTGTACTACAGCTAACAAACAGGTAGATACTAGCATAAATTGTACACTAGACTATCAAGTCACTAAATCTATCCAATACTGAAGAGTAATTACTTAAATATGAGCAATTTTTTTTAACTTATAATAAATAAATGTCCATATCATTATCAAACATTGGATTTTAGTAGGACTATGTCACTTTAATCAACAAAATGTCTAGTCTCGAACCATCATGAAACTCCCAATAGAATGTTAAAAGCTCACGAGATTCATAAGGTGCAAATAACGGAAGGAAAGGGAGGCAGTAAAATGTTGAATTGATGTGTATGTGGATTAGGGGATCATTTAAATAATTACTGTAAGTTATAAACCATACATTATGGGAAACTGACATTGACGTAAATATAAGGGTTAAGCCCGGGCTACATTCGCAATAGCACGCAAACAGCACAGACGCACAGAAGTTCAACATACACTATTAGATATGAGCTGCTACATTGGCAAATAGCACGCGCACAGAAAAATAGCACAGGATCGGCGCACAGAAAGTTCGTTAACTTTTAACTTTTAGGTTATTTTCTGTGCGCGACCCTCGTGGTAGCCAATCAGCAAACAGTTTAAGTACTACTCTAGTGGGCTTATAAAAGAACAATTGTCACGAAAGTATTGGTGCTGTTGACTTGAGTAGTTTGTTATTGTTTTCAAACGCACGATTACATAAAAATGGAAGGCTCATTTGATAGCTGTAATAGAAAGTAGAAATATTTTGTATGACAGGGGATACGCAGGATACAAAAAATGAAGACGCTAAATTAAATGCTTGGAAGTCCGTGTATGAATGTGTTATAGAAGCCGGATTTGAAATAAACAGTGATATGTATTTTTGAATGCTCATGGTTTTTTGTATGTAAACTTTGAAGTACTTAAAATATTTCTTGGTTTAACGAAAACCGTACCACAATAACAACACACGAATCTAAACAAACGTCACTTATTCCAACTTCAGTGATCAAAATTGTTAACGGAAGTTATACATTTAAAAAACTTTTTTGAATGCTTCCGGTATTCTTTTGTGTTGTGTTGTGCGCGAATGTAGCATCAAGCTCTGTGCTATCTCTGTGCGTGTGTGCTATCTGTGTGCTGTTTGCGTGCTATTGCGAATGTAGCCCGGCCTTTAGGGCCCTTCCACACGGATCAACAAGAAAATCGGGTAATTTGAAGTTCGTTTACTGTCACAGAAAAATTATCACAAACCAATCCAATGAAAAATTAATAAACTAAGAATTTTAAACTACACTTACCTGTTGGTTTGAACAATACAAAACCTTCGTCATCTATTAAAATATTGCCGTCATCACCAAATGTAGCCTGATAACATATTGACTCCATCGTCAAAGTCGCGCCAAAACAACTAGCAGACGACTTACCCTCGCAACTCTTCCTCGAGAGGAGGAGCATCGAGAGCATGACCTGAGTGACCTGAGAGCAACTTGCCCCCGCGAGTAAAACGACCATCCGCCATACTGCTTCCGGAAAAGGGCGCCCTGAGAGTTAACAGGTCAAAAAGAGACCTCGAGTCAAACAAACCTATTACTTTTGGAGTGTGGTTCGTTGTTTGAATGTACCGTATTAATAAACCGCGCACAATTCTTCGTAAAATGTGTGCTGAGAAAGCAGGGTGACGGCTTATTCGAAATTTGACAACGTTGCATGGCAACGGGAAGGCTACGATGTACATTCTGTATTGCACAGACCCGAATACTCACGTTGGCAAGCCTTCTTTTCACAGACGAGAGAGCCAGAGACAAACCCGAAGTTCCCCGAAGTTCATGCTCGCTTTTTTGTTTACATGATTTCACAGTATCTTTAATGTAGCTATCCTAACCAAATCAACCGTCCACAATGTTATCAAACTAGAAATATATGTGATTTACATTTAATCACACATAGAACAAAACTATTTTCACAAGGACCCTACTACAGTAGTATCAAACCAATTAATAAATTACCAACTGAAATTAAGGAAATAGTCCATTTAAATAGGTTTAAACAAGAATTAAAGAAATATTTGGTAAGAAAATCCTTTTATTCAGTTGAAGAATACCTTAGGGTAAAAGCATATTAATATGTTGGTTTTTGTATTTCAGCAAGTATGGTGGTTAGGATGTATCAGCAACCTAAATAATATTGCCAAGACAAAGATTGTAGTATCCAGGAGTGTGGTTATGTTTTGTATTTAAGATTTGTGTTTGTCTATATGTTTTAATTTTTTGTTTGTAATTTGTATATGGACAACTCCTTTCTAGTATGTACTGGAGAAAACAGGAGGCAACCAAATAAATAAATAAATTATAAAGTATTTATAATGTAGCTAACCTAACCTAATTGACCATTAGTTAACATGAATTGTATATTTATTCATTTACATTTACAATGACAAAAAAAAAAACGAAGATGCACGATCGAGCGTTTGGCTCTCTCATCTGTTGAAAGAAGGCTTGCCAACGTGAGTATTCGGGTCTGTGCAATACAGAATGTACATCGAAGGCTACCCAATGGCAACGCCGCATACCACAAGTAGTTTTATTAAGCTCCAGCGTTGGGAAACCTGCTTTTAGTAATAGGACGACGGACATGTTGAACAATCTCTCTGGTTGAACGCAGATAGTGTTTGTATTTACGTGAAATGTCATCTTGTTCAGCGTATGGGTGCACGAACAGGAGTGCAAGAAAGGGGGCCGAACAGCTGGAATTAGAAAAACAGAAGAAAATAACTTTTCACCAGTAAGTTTAATCATTGTCCTCGAGTGTTTATGTTAGGTTAAAACATGCCTCTTGTTTGGGCCTAGTAGAGTATAAATATATTTTAATACTGGATACAGAATATATACATACACATTTTTGGGTAAATCTGTATTGTACGGATTAGCGCCAAAAAAAATCGTACAAATATGAAATAACTTTCATTATATGCTATCTTACGTCCTCTTTTCAGAACCGCCTGCGGAGATTAAAAATTCCAATTACTTTTGGAGATATCGAATTTTTTAATATAAATTTTTTGGCGATTTTTTTTTAAAAACATTTTAAAAATCCGAAAATACCTTTATTCTGTGCTCTTTAACTTCCTCTTTTCATTAAACCCGGCGGAGATCAGAAATTCCAAATACTTTAGGAGATATGAAATTTTTTAATTTTCATGTTGTGCACTGATGCGGCGTTAAGCGGGAAGCCTACGATTCACACATCCTTCTGGACATACCCGAATACTCACGTTGGCAAGCCTTCTTTTCTTAAAATTAGCAAGAAGTAATTAAAAATACTTTAAAACACTGTGGATGGTTGGTTATATTAGGTAAGTATAGCTACATTAAAAAAACTGTAAAATCATTTTATGGTTGCTTAGCAAATAACTTTTTAATATGTAGCTATCTAGCGCTAGGAAACCGTTTACCATGATTTCACAGTATTTTTAATGTAGCTATCCTAACCAAATCAACCATCCACAATGTTTTGAAGTATTTATAATGTAGCTAACATAACCTAATTGACCATTAGTTTTCATGAGTTGCATATTTATTTACAATAAAAAAAAAAAAAACCGAAGATGCACGATCGGGCGTTTCTCTCGTCTGTTGAAAGAAGGCGTGCCAACGTGAGTATTCGGGTATGTCCAGAAAGATGAGTGAATCGTAGGCTTCCCGCGTTGACCATTGTTGCTTGTTTACAAGTATGATTTTTTTTTTTTTTTCGCGACGTAGTTGAACAACTACTTACATCACGTAAAAAGAAAATTACGTGAGTTCCTACTGTTCATCCTTTTTCCCGGTTTGTTAGGTCAGGTCAGCTACATTATAAATACTTTAAAACTAAACAACCATTAAAATTAATTTTTATTATTTTTAATGTCCGTTCAGTTTCAAAGTATTTATACTGTAGCTGACCTGACCTAATCTACCTTTGTCCCGTTTTGTTAGGTCAGGTCAGTTACATTATAAATACTTAAAACCATACAAGTAAAATTAATTGATATTATTTTTAATTTCCGTTTATTTTGAAGTATTTATCATGTAACTAACCTTACCTAATGGAAAATTTCTGTTATTTAGGCATTCAAGCACAAACGGCAAAATATAAAATGGCGTCTGTTGAATGATTACATAGGGCTTGTATTTCAAAATAAGAATGGCGATATCTCCAAAAGTAATTGGAATTTTTAATCTCCGCAGGCGGTTTTGAAAAGAGGACGTAAAAGAGCATATAATGAAAGTTATTTCATATTTGTACGATTTTTTTTGGCGCTAATCCGTACAATACAGATTTACCCATTTTTGGCAAAATAGAATTAGGCTTAAGCCCGCTGCACACGGTACAATATTTCTTACAATATTGTACCAAAAATGTTATACTGGCTTGGATACAAGCTTCGTCACTTAAAACCTTGCTGGCTACGAGCAGCCCTGCGAGCTCGGCTACTGGTTTAGCCTAATCGCCCGTGTCCTATTTTTTGTACGTGTTTCACTACAATATTTAATCAGCGGCCAATCAGAATGAATCAAAACAGCAACATTAGAAATTGGCGCGCGCGTATATTGTTAAACATAATAAACATGGAAGGAAAGAAGTGGACGAAAGAGTTTCTTTGTATGTGGTAAAAAGCAGCGGTAAATATTTACTTGGGCGGTATTTCCGAAAAAAAATGTTAAAAATGCGAAAATACCTTTATTTTATGCTCTTCAACTTCCTCTTTTCATTAAAAGTGGCGGAGGTAAGAAATTCCAAATACTTTAGGAGATATCGAATTTTTAAATTTCATCATATGTAGTTGAGCGGTATTTGCAAAAAAAAAATGTTAAAAATCCGAAAATACCTTTATCATATGCTCTTCAACTTCCTCTTTTCATTAAAAGCGGCGGAGATAAGAAATTCCAAATACTTTAGGAGATATCGAATTTTTTAATTTTGCATTACAAGACCTGTGGAACCATTCGAGCGGCACCATTTTTGTTATTTTGCCGTGTGTTCGTGAATACGTGAATCGTGAATGCGTAATTAATAAAATGGTTGATTAGGTCAGGTCAGTTACATTATTAATACTTTCAAACAAAGCCGACATTAAAAATTATTTTGTGAATTAATTTTAATGGCTGTTTAGTTTTAAAATATTTATAATGTAGGCAACTGACCTGACCAAACAAACCCGGACAGAGGGTAAAACAGTAAACTAAAATGGTCGATTAGGTCAGGTCAGTTACATTATAAATACTTTCAAACTAAGGTGATATTAAAAATAATGTGAATTAATTTTAATTATTCTTTAGTTTTAAATTATTTATAATGTAACTGACCTTACATAACAAACCCGTAACAAAGGATGTTGAGTAACAACTCACGTAAATTTTTTTGTTACTTATTACTTGCGCAACAATATCAAAATACCAAATAAGACTTTAAAATTAGAAACGATAAAAACTCACCTAAGTTGGAGGCGGTAATTAAACACCGTTTTAAACAATAATTGAACTAAATAATCACGTATAAGTTCATTTGAATTCTGGCCTATCACGAACAATCACGTGACATCATTATCCAATAAAAAAATAGATACTCGTACGTAAACAAGAAACAATGGTGCACGCACGCCACAGGAATGCGCTGGTTTTGTGCTGAAATTTAAAAATTCGATATCTCCTAAAGTATTTGGAATTTCTAATCTCCGCCGCTTTTAATGAAAAGAGGAAGTTGAAGAGCATATAATAAAGGTATTTTCGGATTTTTTAATGTTTTTTTCGCAAATACCGCTCAACTACATATGAATAAATTTAAAAATTCGATATCAACTAAAGTATTTGGAATTTCTAATCTCCGCCACTTTTAATGAAAAGAGGAAGTTGAAGAGCATTAAATAAAGGTATTTCCGGATTTTTAACATTTTTTTTCGGAAATACCGCCCAAGTAAATATTTACCAAAGTAGCAATTACCACAATTAAAATATTTGCATTGCAGCTTTGGAAAGAATCTAGTGCAGTTAGGCATGTTCGGCCTGATACCGACGTAAAAGAGTGCCAGAGCAAGCTATATAACCTCCGAACTCAGTTTAATGTTGAGAATTCTAAACGAAGAGCATTACTTAAAAGTGGTGCTGGAACAGATGATGTAAGTAAATATTACATTTTGCCATAAAAAGTTGAATTTTGTTTTTGGTGTTAAGGGAGGATGTACCTATTGTTCTTATATGAGGAGATAGGCCTTTTCATATGTTGTGTCGTGGTTTCATCGGTGTGCAACCTAGAAATTGTTAGTCAAATAATTATTTTTGTGTTTACTTTTGTGTTGCAGGTATACACTCCAAGTCTCTGGTACTATGCATTGTTATTGTTCCTAGAGGAACATGTAGTACCAAGAAAAAGCAAATCATCTCCAGTAGTGTGGACAAACAATGTTGGGCAGTGTTCCGCTTCATTGATGGAAGAAACCATCAGTGATGAAAGCACTCGGGAAAATGACGAATTTCTTTTCCCAATGGAATTTGAGTAAGAGGTAGTTATTGCATCATCGCCCATATGTTCAACAGACGTGGCTTCGTGTGCTAGTTCATCATCTGGGGCATTTTCCTCAGAGAAACGTGCATGTCCTACCTCAGCTAAATCGGACACACCATCGAGTAAAAGGAGAAAAAAACCAAACTGATGATCAGTATGTGGGGGCAATTGCAGCCATAGCCAAAGCTTTTTCTACCCCTGAACCCCAAAACGTTGAGGGAAAAAAACCTTCGTGGCCTGTAGACTCGTGCATGTTGTTTATAAAATCTCTTTTGAAAGAGTTCAGTTCCGAGCAACTGAAGTTGGAAGTTATGAACACGCTAGTGCAAACTGTAATATCAGATAGATCCCAAGATTTACAATAGTGTAAAGGTTTCAATTATAGTGTTAATAATTCATTTTACACTTCATTTATTTTTCTGTAGGCCATTGGTCAACTTGTAAAAGGGAATATGTGTATGAATAAAAATAACATGAAATCTTTATGATAAATTTAATGACACAAAATAAGCATAATACCACAACAAAAATTTAATTGAAATACACATTTATGAAAATTGAGAGTATATTTACATAAACTACATTCACAGCCAATTATACAAATTCTTGCAGTTAAACTCGTCATTAAGCATATGTGATTATCAATAACTTACTTTACTGGTTAACGTTTTTTATGGAACCAGAACTGGCTTTCATAACACGTTTAATAGTCACCTTGTTCCACACACCTGTTTTGCCATGGAACTGCACCAACAGAAGAAAAATACTCTGCAAACTCATCTCGTATGTCTGCTGCTTGATTTGTAGATCTGTTTGCGCGTTGGGTAGCAACAGACTGCTGACGCCGACCGCCAATGCTCCTCTATGTCGCATAGACCGCTATGCCTCATCAACGTCTCCTAGAAGCGTGTGCACCGAACGCGCCCGTGCGCGCAGCTAAGTGTAGTGCGTGCGTCGAGGCGATCGCCGTGCAACGAGTGCTGCGCCGGCGGAAGGATCCGGCCGGGTGTGGCATATCCTTCCGCCGCACTACAACAAATTGTTATAATTATGTTTTTCCACAGGATTTTATTAAACATTATTTTTCATTAATTAATAATTCAGTCTTTGCAAAACCATGTTTCACCGTGCGATTTGTCCCGAACCTGGCCGGTTCAGTTTCCCGCGAAATTCACACGTTTCCGCGGGAGGGCTGGCGGGGGAGGGGGGTCGTGCGCGGCGACACCTGCAGTGTCCTTCGAGAGCTCAACCAGGCCGGCAGCCTGCGCGCAACGCGGAACCTTCAAACTTTGCATTCACCGACATGTAGTTTTCCATAGTGTAATTTCTTTTCAACCTTTTTGTATAGTTCCGCGGTCGGCCTAAATTTACCATGAGGTACTTAACTTAATTCAATCAGTGCTCAAGATGAGTGTTCCACGTCATACGTAAGTACTGTGGGGAGATTATGTGGTTTCACGTCGGCGCTTCACGCCCAACCTAGCCTACCGGCTATTTAGTTTTGGCCCGCACGGGGCAGCCAGCAGGCGACACGTGCTATCAGACTTAATAACGATTCAGTCCCTGGGACACACCTAGGCACCACGTAGAGTCGCCGGAAACACGGGCCTACGTGCTGCTAGCCCAGTTTATCAAGTGTAATGTATTAGTGGAATAGTTGTTCGCCTAAGTGTAATTCGTCATGTCAGGGCTTATGTATCACCGTCGTACGGCAGTGCGCCACCAAACTTAATCCAGAGCTAGGTATTAGTGTAGTGTATTGTGCTTCAAAATATCGTGTGCCATGTCAGAGTGTCTTTTGTAACTTTCGCATCACGTAAACGAGTCTGCCCCTCACGCGCATAAGAATCGTGAGCCGCCACTGAGGAAGTGAGCTGCGCGTGTGACTAGTCGCGTCGGGCAAACCGTTACGGCCAGAACGGGCAGCACCATGTATTGGGCTGTGCTGTATTAAATTCACGAACTATCTGAAGAAGTTTTGTGTTATTATTCAGGCGTCCCGAGTGGCCTCAACAGCTCGGGGGGCCCTACTGCGTTGACCCCTACCTCTAGCCACAAGGCCGAACCTTCCCTGAGATCACGAACTGAACAAAATCACGTCTAAATACTCAGAGGTAGCGGGGACGGCGTCAAATTGGCACCCGACTAGTGTGGCTTTCATTTTCTAAAAATTAATTTCCAAATTTTGTTTCAAATTTTTCAAATTTTTCAAATTTTATACTTCAAATTAGTGTACCAGTAAGGGCTCGCGTAGGAAGTCAGGAATCGCGCGGAAACGGACGCGACGCGCAGACAGCCAAAGGAGCGGGCACCTGTCGATAGGCGCGCGTCAAGTTACACGCCAGACGCGCATCAAGTGACGCGCCAGGCGAGATAACGGCTGTGGGAGCGGAAGTCCGCGCGCCTCCCACACGGATCAGGTGGCGCAGTTGCGCAGCTGCTACGCGCCGAACATGAGCACGAACATGAGTCGTGACGAAGCGGCGAGCATGCATAGTGGAGCAACGTCACAAGTCACCACGAGTCACTAGAAATGAACGACTTCCAGGAGGCCTACGAGGCATGGGCAAGCGAGGGCTACCCATGCCCAGGGGACAACTGGGAGTACGAAGAACAGGACGAATGGAAGGAGGACGACACCGCAGCGGACACCGAGGGGCCGGACGTAATCCGGACACCGCTACGACAGCACATAACGCAGCCCGCATCGCCGCTGCCACACGCGGCCAACCACCACGCCGCGGTAACAGCCATGATGCCGCCCGCGTCACTGACAACCCAGACGTCCGTCCTCAACAGGACGCCGCCTCCGACGCCGCCTCCGCCGCCGCCCCCGCCATAGGGGGTGGTGACGACCTCACCGCAGATGGAAGACGTCACACCCGTCCAACCACTGTGGTACGATTGGCACGCGGAGACAGGGTGGACACGTCAGGCCGACTCAAACACACCACCTCCAGCACCACCGACGCCGCCCTCAGCCGCTGAGAAAGCGACAGGCGCGGCCGTGCACACCGACACAGCCACAGGGAGATGCAGCCTGGCAGGCAGCCAGGTCGCCGATCACACGCAGCGTCACTGCGGATCCACCACGCCACCTCCAGCACCACCGACGCCGCCCCCAGCCGCTGAGAAAGCGACAGGCGCGGCCGTGCACACAGACACAGCCACAGGGAGATGCAGCCTGGCAGGCAGCCAGGTCGCCGATCACACGCAGCGTCACTGCGGATCCACCACGCCACCTCCAGCACCACCGACGCCGCCCTCAGCCGCTGAGAAAGCGACAGGCGCGGCCGTGCACACCGACACAGCCACAGGGAGATGCAGCCTGGCAGGCAGCCAGGTCGCCGATCACACGCAGCGTCACTGCGGATCCACCACGCCACCTCCAGCACCACCGACGCCGCCCTCAGCCGCTGAGAAAGCGACAGGCGCGGCCGTGCACACCGACACAGCCACAGGGAGATGCAGCCTGGCAGGCAGCCAGGTCGCCGATCACACGCAGCGTCACTGCGGATCCACCACGCCACCTCCAGCACCACCGACGCCGCCCTCAGCCGCTGAGAAAGCGACAGGCGCGGCCGTGCACACCGACACAGCCACAGGGAGATGCAGCCTGGCAGGCAGCCAGGTCGCCGATCACACGCAGCGTCACTGCGGATCCACCACGCCACCTCCAGCACCACCGACGCCGCCCTCAGCCGCTGAGAAAGCGACAGGCGCGGCCGTGCACACAGACACAGCCACAGGGAGATGCAGCCTGGCAGGCAGCCAGGTCGCCGATCACACGCAGCGTCACTGCGGATCCACCACGCCACCTCCAGCACCACCGACGCCGCCCTCAGCCGCTGAGAAAGCGACAGGCGCGGCCGTGCACACAGACACAGCCACAGGGAGATGCAGCCTGGCAGGCAGCCAGGTCGCCGATCACACGCAGCGTCACTGCGGATCCACCACGCCACCTCCAGCACCACCGACGCCGCCCTCAGCCGCTGAGAAAGCGACAGGCGCGGCCGTGCACACAGACACAGCCACAGGGAGATGCAGCCTGGCAGGCAGCCAGGTCGCCGATCACACGCAGCATCACTGCGGATCCACCACGCCACCTCCAGCACCACCGACGCCGCCCTCAGCCGCTGAGAAAGCGACAGGCGCGGCCGTGCACACCGACACAGCCACAGGGAGATGCAGCCTGGCAGGCAGCCAGGTCGCCGATCACACGCAGCGTCACTGCGGATCCACCACGCCACCTCCAGCACCACCGACGACGCCGCCTCCAGCCACTGGGAGAGTGACTGGCACGGCCGCACGTCTCAAAGCGGCCACATCACGACCCAGTCCGGGAGACAACCAGGTTGCCGACGACATACCACAATGCACTGGGGGCATGTCACCTCCGCCCGCCGCGCACGTCAAAGTGGGCGTGTCACCTCCGCCCACCGCGCACGTCAAAGTGGGCGTGTCACCTCCGCCCACCACGCACGTCACAGAGGGCGTGTCACTTCCGCCCACCACGCACATCACAGAGGGCGTGTCACTTCCGCCCGCCGCGCACGTCAAAGTGGGCGTGTCACCTCCGCCCGCCACGCACGTCACAGAGGGCGTGTCACTTCCGCCCGCCGCGCACGTTACAGAGGGCGTGTCACTTCCGCCCGCCGCGCACGTCAAAGTGGGCGTGTCACTTCCGCCCGCCGCGCACGTCACAGTGGGCGTGTCACCTCCGCCCGCCGCGCACGTCACAGTGGGCGTGTCACCTCCGCCCGCCGCGCACGTCACAGGGGGCGTGTCACTTCCGCCCACCGCGCACGTCACAGGGGGCGTGTCACTTCCGCCCGCCGCGCACGTCACAGGGGGCGTGTCACTTCCGCCCGCCGCGCACGTCACAGTGGGCGTGTCACCTCCGCCCGCCGCGCACGTCACAGGGGGCGTGTCACCTCCGCCCGCCGCGCACGTCACAGGGGGCGTGTCACTTCCGCCCGCCGTGCACGTCAAAGTGGGCGTGTCTCCGCCCGCCTCGCACGTCACCGAGGGCGCGCTGCCGCCACGCACGCCACTGTGGGCGCGCCACCGGCGCATGCCATGCACGCCGCTGAAAGCACCGCGCCGCCTCCGCACGTCATGCGCGCCGCTGAAGGTGCCGCGCCGTCGTCGCCTGCCACGTGCGCCGCCATGGGAGCGCCGCCGCCTGCCACGTGCGCCGCCATGGGAGCGCCGCCGCCTGCCGCTGAAGGCGCCGCGACGCCGCCGCTGCCCACCTCGGCCGCCGATGACGCTGACCCACAGGTACCCGACGCCGCCCCGGGTGTACCAGGTCAGTGTGCCGGCGTATCTTTAAGTGTGTGTGTGTGTGTAGTGAGGCGTTGATGCACATAGCGGTCTCAGAGAAGGGGGGGCATTTGACGCCGACCGCCAATGCTCCTCTATGTCGCATAGACCGCTATGCCTCATCAACGTCTCCTAGAAGCGTGTGCACCGAACGCGCCCGTGCGCGCAGCTAAGTGTAGTGCGTGCGTCGAGGCGATCGCCGTGCAACGAGTGCTGCGCCGGCGGAAGGATCCGGCCGGGTGTGGCATATCCTTCCGCCGCACTACAACAAATTGTTATAATTATGTTTTTCCACAGGATTTTATTAAACATTATTTTTCATTAATTAATAATTCAGTCTTTGCAAAACCATGTTTCACCGTGCGATTTGTCCCGAACCTGGCCGGTTCAGTTTCCCGCGAAATTCACACGTTTCCGCGGGAGGGCTGGCGGGGGAGGGGGGTCGTGCGCGGCGACACCTGCAGTGTCCTTCGAGAGCTCAACCAGGCCGGCAGCCTGCGCGCAACGCGGAACCTTCAAACTTTGCATTCACCGACATGTAGTTTTCCATAGTGTAATTTCTTTTCAACCTTTTTGTATAGTTCCGCGGTCGGCCTAAATTTACCATGAGGTACTTAACTTAATTCAATCAGTGCTCAAGATGAGTGTTCCACGTCATACGTAAGTACTGTGGGGAGATTATGTGGTTTCACGTCGGCGCTTCACGCCCAACCTAGCCTACCGGCTATTTAGTTTTGGCCCGCACGGGGCAGCCAGCAGGCGACACGTGCTATCAGACTTAATAACGATTCAGTCCCTGGGACACACCTAGGCACCACGTAGAGTCGCCGGAAACACGGGCCTACGTGCTGCTAGCCCAGTTTATCAAGTGTAATGTATTAGTGGAATAGTTGTTCGCCTAAGTGTAATTCGTCATGTCAGGGCTTATGTATCACCGTCGTACGGCAGTGCGCCACCAAACTTAATCCAGAGCTAGGTATTAGTGTAGTGTATTGTGCTTCAAAATATTGTGTGCCATGTCAGAGTGTCTTTTGTAACTTTCGCATCACGTAAACGAGTCTGCCCCTCACGCGCATAAGAATCGTGAGCCGCCACTGAGGAAGTGAGCTGCGCGTGTGACTAGTCGCGTCGGGCAAACCGTTACGGCCTGAACGGGCAGCACCATGTATTGGGCTGTGCTGTATTAAATTCACGAACTATCTGAAGAAGTTTTGTGTTATTATTCAGGCGTCCCGAGTGGCCTCAACAGCTCGGGGGGCCCTACTGCGTTGACCCCTACCTCTAGCCACAAGGCCGAACCTTCCCTGAGATCACGAACTGAACAAAATCACGTCTAAATACTCAGAGGTAGCGGGGACGGCGTCACTGCAAGTTTGACTCTAGTGTCGCATCTAGCTTGTCTGTTTGCACATAGCATGGCACTTTCTGCTTCATTAGATAGTTGTGAAGCAAACCACAAGCATAAACTGTCAGCTCTACCTTGTCAACAGACAGGGAAATGATTTGCAGTAGTATCCTAAACCTGTTGGCTAATATACCAAAAGCATTTTCTACAATTCTGCGAGCCCTACTAAGTCTAAAATTACATATTTTTTTCTTATCATGTAAAGAGTGTCCTGGGTAGGGCTTCATGATGTTATCTTTTAAGGGGAAAGCATCATCTGCTGTGATGATGTAAGGCAAAGGGACATCTCCTCCTGGCAAAGGATGTGGCATTGGCAAGTTCAAACCACCAGACATCAAATTCTGTGAAAGAGTGCTCTCCCGGAACACTGAGGCATCATGTAAACGCCCATTTTTGCCAATGTCAATGAACAGAAATTGATAATTTGCATCTACTAGAGCTAGTAAAACTATACTATCTTGCCCTTTATAATATCAGTACATTGATCCCTCACATCTTGCTGGTCTGAAATTAATATGCTTACCGTCCAAGGCGCCAATACAATTTGGAAATTGCCATCGTACATAGAAACCAGAAGCTACAGATTCCCATTCTAGTGGCGTGCTTGGACAAACTTTTCATGTCATCCAGTACTGTCACAATAATAGCTTCCAGAGTTTCAACCACAATATTTGAAATTGTATTTGGAGCAATTCGAGTGGCGTAATATAAATCCTGGAATGTGCAACCACTTGCGAGAAATCTCAGCATGGCTGCAAGCCTATATCTTGCAGAAATAGCTTGCCTCATAACTGTGTCTTGTTTTGTAATTTTGTGTGTGATGAAAGTGAAAAGTTTGTCCAAAACAGCTTCGCCTATCCTTGTATAATTCGTGAATGAAGTTGGATCTTCAGGGCTGGAACTAATACACACTAATTCAACACTAATCATTCTGAAAATATCAAAAAATAAAATGACATAACCACCAAATTTTTACTTACCCGAGTTCCCCAAAAAGCATGGCAAGTGTACCTCTTTTCTGATCTTGTCGCAATAACCATTCTCTTGCCCACATCGCCATTTTTTTCTTTACTTTATTTCTTTCTACATCTAAAGCAATAATAAGTGTCACTGCAGCAACTTTTCGTTGTTTTGAGAGACTCATTGTTTTGGTATGCTCAGACCACAACTATTAAAGTAGCCAGTATCGTGTGAAGCGAAAACTTGTAGCATAGAAAGTACGTCAGCTTGTAGCTTGCTGAATTATGAATATTGTACACTATCCAGTACAAAACTTGTAAGAAAAATTGTGTCGTGTGCAGCGGGCTTTACTTATAAAATCATGGTCATGTAGTTTTGCATTTCTATTTTTGTCATTTTGCAACAATTTTGATAATAAACTAGATACAGAAGTATGTAGGCCTAGCTTATGTTTCATTAGAAGTGTACTATAGATGATAGTCTTATTGTCATTACATTTATATGAGCCAACCAATTTAATTTAACATCTTTTACAGACCTAACCAGCTTTTTTTTTTTGATTCTGTATTCAGTTGTAACATTTGTTAAAAAAAAAAATACAGTTTGGGTTTTATTAATATCTAACATAAAACCATTTGCAACTCACTATTCGTGATCTTCATGCAAAGAAGTATTAACAATGTCATTTAACCTATCAAGATTGAGTAGTATGAACATTTATAAGTTTGGTAATAGAATAAATGATATCACTTGATACCACATTCCTTGGAAGATCATTAATTGTGTTGTTTAACAGCAAGGGCGCTAAACATCCGTGTAGTTTACCATACGTTAAATGTTCTGTCTTTGATGAAGTAAAAAGCTGAGAAAAACAATTTCGACTCTACACGAGGTGACGGCAATCATTTGCGATTCAAATTTAGTGCGAAAATCCAATGAATGATATGTTCGGCAAGTCAGTAAATCAGTTAACCTGGATGCAATTTTTGTCGGAAAGACAAATTATGTTACAAACAAGGGGGAAGGACATTACATTTTGAATCTATATATGGCTATATGTTTGTCAAACGTAGCTGCGGTCAGGATTAGTCTATAATGTAGTCAAGGTCACGTGAACTTTTAAGATGGTTGATAAATATGTATATGGGTTCATTCTCCTTTATTATAGCATTTTGGGGTTACCAGATACAATAATTTAAAATTTTCTCCCGGAAAAATACGCTGACTTACATACAATGTCTTGACTCTGTATTTATTTTGCTTTCCGTCAGATGAGAGTTATTATGACATCTTATGCACATACTAGCTGTTCGCGAATATAAACAAATGGCCGCCATCTTCTTATGTAATCAAACTGGCCACAGTGCTCAGAGCTTATGCTCCATCTGTAACTTTCCCTAATCTCTGGTTGAACGTGGTCACTAGTTAAGAAAAGTTTGTAGTTAGTAGTTACGGTCATTTACGGTTGCTAGTACCATGGTTGTGTGTTACGAGTGTTTGTCATAAAAATAACAATCATGCTAACTGTCAGCAACCCGAAAAAGAAAACATAATATAATCAAGTGTTTTTGTAATGTTACAGCGAACAGTATCCTTGGGCTTCTCGTGGAAGTAATTTTGCCCGTTGTACTATTTGTGCGTGTGACATAAATGTTTCCCATGGCGGCAGAAATGATCTAAAGGTTCATGAAGGAACAAATAAACATACAAGAAGTGCTTCGTGTGATAGCAGCGCAAATAAAATTAATTCATTTTTTCAGCAGCACTCAAAGTGACTATTACAGTGTGATTAAAGCAGAATGTTACTTCATGTCTTTTATCATAGAACATAACTTGTTTCTATCCGTCGCTGATCATGCAGGGCTTTTATTCAGGAAAATGTTTCCCAAGAGTGAAAAGGCAAAAAAGTTAGGCTATGGGTGCACCAAAACAACCACAATTATAGGTGAAATGGCAGCTGAACATCAAAATGATCTTGTAGGTATTTTGAAAAATACTTCATTTTCTATTGCTACTGACAGTGTAGCAATGACAATTCTAAGCTGTATCCAGTAGTAGTGACATATTTGGATGTAAAAGAGTCTAAAGTTGAAAATGATTTGCTTTCATTTGTTTCTTTGAAAGGTGCAGCAACCGGAAAAAATATTGGAGAAATGTTGATAAGGACTCTGAAAAGCTGTACCATCCCCATCAAGAACTGCATTGCACTGGGTTCAGATAATGCTGTAGTAATGGTTGGGTCCCAAAATGGTGTTGCTGCTGTAATGAGAGATAGAAATGAAAATATTATTGTTTTGGGTTGTGCATGTTACTTGTTGCACTTAGCAGCAGAGAAAGGTTCCACAGGACTGCATATGAATGTTGATGAAATTCTTCTGGACATATACTACTACCTAGAAAAAAGTGCTAAGAGGAAAGACAGGCTTAAAGACTTACAAAAGCTGTGTGATGAAAAAACCAAGAAAGTTTTAAAGCACATTTCCACGCGGCTTTCGCTTGGTATATGTCTTCAAAGGTTAATTGATCGCTGTTTGTGCTACTACAAGCTGCAAAAAAAAAAAGCTTCTCAAGATAAAGATAAAAATTTAAGTGTGCCTCACAAAGTTGAAAGTAATTGGAGCAAAAGATCTTTAGTATCGTATGATTTTCCTACTGGTAAGAAAATGAAGTCACATGGTTCAGAAGAAGAGAAAACTACACAAATGCTCTCTCGGCAAGAAAGGGTTTTCATGTTCCTTTCTTCAGACCTAAACAAGGCCATTTGTTGGTTTTTAGTAAATGTGGTACCAGTGTTTGACAAGAGTAATATAATTTTGCAGTTACAAACACCTCACATACATGTTTTAAAGGACTTATTAACTGAAATGTTAAAAGAATTGCTTCTAAAATTTGTAAAGCCAACTGTAATCAAAACAACTCCAATACTAGATATCAAGTACAGTATTGCAACAAATCAGAAGACAGATGAAGATCTTGTTGTGGGTTGTAATGCATCCAAACTAGTGGATTTATTAGAACGATCTGACAAAGCAAAGTTTTACACATCAGTGAGAAGTTTTTTTACATTATCATGTGATTACATTGTACTGAAGTTTCCCTTAAAAAATGACATATTATAGCACGCAGAAGTGGCTAATTTAAAGAACATTGAGAGTTCTTCATTTTCATCACTAAATTTTTTTGTCAACAAGTTTCCGACATTTCTCCTTGTTAAGGATAGTGAAACTCCTGAAGAAGCATTGGACTTACTTCAAGAACAGTTTTCTGTGTTGCAGGCAGAGATAATAGCATTCCTTTTGAATCCATGGAGGGTATGGATTATCTGTGGTGTTCAGTTGGAAAAATGAAGAGGGTTGATGGTAGTTTAAAGTATGATAGAGTTGCACATGTAATGCTTTCAATATTAGTCATATCACATAGCAATGCTGAGTGTGAGAGGGTTTTCAGCAGTGTTAAAAAGAACAGGACATTATTTAGAGCATCAATGTCACACCAAGTGCTGAACAATATATTGTTGGCGAAATCTGATAAGAAGTGTTATGAGCAAGAATTTCAACAGTTCCTGAAGAAAGCTAATGCTGCCACGTACAAAACGCTGCAGAAGGCAGAATGATTAATACAGTAGAACCCTGTTATAATGTTCCTGCATATAATGTTTTCCTGCTTATAATGTCATATTTTTAAAGTCCCAATATTTCCCCCATAAGGACAATGTATTTATTTCCTGCATATAACGTTCGTAAATAGTGTAATTTCCTGCTTATAATGTTTGCTTTCTAACATTCAATAAATGGGGAAAAAATTTTTTAAAACCAAATTATTCCAACACTTACGATAAAAAGTTCCCTTTATGTATGTTTATGTTTACAATCACTGCCATACAACACATGAAGTTTGTTAAAATTCAGTTTTATGCAATATACTGAAGGTACACAATGTTCATAGTTACGTATAAGTTGGCACCCTTAGTCAACTCTTCTCTTCCTTGCCATTCCAGTGGGTATTCACATGCACGTACACAGTGGCGGATCCAGGATTTTGGTTTGGGAGGGGCTTGAACCAGCTGAGGCTAGGCTTTATCAAGGCAAACACTAAAACAATAGTGGACCCAGATGCTTTTGGAGGGGGCTTGAGCCCTACAATATTTAAATTGCCAACCATTGAGCGAGGGCTTAACTAAAAGTGTTTTCTATTGCTTACAAATAATTTTTTTTTTTCATTCATAAGTAGGAATCCCAAAATTAAACATTTTCTGGTGGCGAAGGAGTAGACGTTCTCACTCTTAATGTTGTCATCATGAATCATGAGACAATTTTACAAAAAATGTGGCAGTGTATCTTTAAAGACAAACAAAATTTAACCAGGGAACAAGACGAAGTTGAAAAATAGTTGGCTTGTTTCAGAAAATTCATGTATCAAGTATACTATCTTTGGTTTTAACATCAAAGTTGTTTACATAGCTTGGTGAGTCCATTGGTACAAAGCTCGAACATTGTTAAGTGCTAAATTGAGATTTCCTTCTTATAACGTTTTCCTGCCTATAATGTTTTTTTCTTGTGCTCCCTTGAAAAACATTATAACAGGGTTCTACTGTACCTACTTTTCTTTAAAAACCACCCAGACGAACAAGGTTAGTTTAATTGAAAACAATATTTTTAGTAAATATTTTCCTATTTTGTTTAGTGTTAAACAAAACCATATTTTAAAAATTGTACTACATATTTTCATTTTCACAAGTTGGCAGCTATGTAGTCGGAGGCGCTCTGCATGGCCAGAGATTAGGCAGGAGCGTTTCACACGGTTTGGGATGGCTTGAAGTTTAACAATCCAAGCTTTCAAATGTACACTTGTTTTTAACGATAATAGTTTGTGTAGTTAAAAATTGTTCCATCAAAAGGTTATAGATAAAATTCAAGCATTTTAAAATAAATTATATTAGATGTGATAGTATATCTTTTAAAAAGAGTAATGACAATTTGTCTTTCTACTCTTGTTTTTTCTATCTCTTGCAGTAATGGTTTGTATTATCAAAAACTGTTTTAGGTAAAATGATAAAATTTACAAACAATTTGAATGGATTTACCTACTATAGAAGTTATGAATTTTTTTTTAAATTATACCCCTTATTTTTTCAACCCCTTACAGCAATGGTTCGTCTAATCATAAATTGTTTCAGACAAAAGTTTTGGATAAAAATTATAAGATACACAAAATATCCTAATGAATTCGATGTTGAGCCTACAAAGGAAGTTATGATTTTTTCTTGTCCTCCAACCCTTGTTTTTTAAACCCCTTGGAGTTATGGTTGGTCATATCAAAAACTTATTCAGAATGTAACAACCCATGCAATCCATTAATAATAATTTGTTATAAATTTTTTGTCATATTTTGTGTTAGATGTAAAGTTTTTCCTTTTAAAAGTTATTGTAAACGTAATTCTCCGGGTTTATTGTTTTTATTTTTTAAATTTCATAAATTTATATTTCAAGTATTTTTTTGCTGGCTTCTTTGTTTGGGAAGGCATGCTGACGTGATTCTCCTTCGTTTTTTCCCACGACCAAGGCTTTGTTTCACACGCTAGGCGTGTGAGTCACGGTCACGGGAGTGCGAGAAAGATACAAAATCGCTGCGTCGTGGGAACAGAAGTAAGCATTTCATGGAAGCCTCTGTTACCATGCACCATGATTGGCTGAAAATTACGTCAGCGAGCCCAGGACACTGCCCGCACGAAGGAAAGGAAGGTTGTAAGATCAGTCATTGTCTGAGCGCCAGGCCAAACGGTCGTTGTTCAGGCGGCGGACCGAGCAAGCTGTTGCCGGGTGATGGCTCAGTGTTTTATATAGTTTTTAAGTACATTTAATTTTTATGTATTCTGTTTGTACGTAATATAGTGTGATTTTTACATAAATAAATAAAACAGGCAATACATCGAACATTGTTTATAAATTTCTTCTTTCTTTGTGACCTTCTAACATGTATGTTCCACTCATCACCTAATTTGAGCTAGCCAGAGGGGGTGAGTGGTAACAAGACAAAAGATTTTGGCATTACTCCTGCAAGTTATATACGTTCAAACAGATGTGATATGTTCCATATTATGGATGTTGCAGCAATTTTTCTGTTTTTCAAAAAACCTTCCCCATTTATACCCTTTTGGTCGGATATTGCTCATTAATGAACTTGACCAAGATAGATTTTCCATTATTATATTTTATGTGTCAGTTTGGAAGTGATTTGTGAAAAATTGTGACAGTTATTGTGACCACAAAATTGTGATGTGTGTGTGTATACACACACATATATAAACTTTTGAGTTGACAATGGTTTTGGGGTCAATGGACCATGAAATGAAAAACAATATAAAAATTTTCTGAAAGTCGCACAATGTATGATAACGGGGCTACAATAGATAGTATTTCTTTGAAATCTACCTAAATATATAGTATTTCTTTGAAATCTACCTAATAAGGAACTGAATCAATCCATTTCTGGGTGTTTGTTTTATGGTATCCAACCCAATCTAATTACCATTTTTAAATAACACAGTATTTTTAATTTAGATAGCCTAACCTAACCTAAGAACTAGTTAAAATGATAAACATATAAAGTATCACAATGCTCTCTTAATTTAAAAAAAAATTTTTGAAGTGGATGATTTTTTTTTCTCAGGGAAGTGGCTTTCCTTCAGAATTCACCATTTAACTCTCACTCCAAATCCTTTAATAGGTACTGTTCCTTCTCCTTTTAACCGGGTTTAGTGGACACTATCCATGGTACTGAATGACTGGAAAATCACATTAAATTCATCTAGTTTTGACTAAGAAATAGATCACTGGCATCCTTTATCATGGGCATAGGCAGAATTTTAGCTGCTGTTTGCTTTCAAATTCTTTCCTTGCATTTTTGGAGTGATATATTCTTTAGTATTACAGGGAGAGAGAGCTTCTGCCAGCTTGTGAACTTCTCCGTTGTTGAGCAAGGATAGAGTTCTAGAACAAACCAGAATTTTTTTTTAATTTTTCATTAATTTCTTTGGTTTTTTATTTATAATTTTTATTTTCATTATTTTTGATTATTTTTTTTATCTGTGATTTTCTGATATTAAGGAAAACATTCTTTAGTTTTCTCAGTGTGCTCCTGGTTATTTCTGTCAATATTTTGATGGTTTTCTCCATGTGCTCCTTTATATTCCTGTGGTTTCTCTCTTAGTGCTTCTGGCCATTCCTATGTGCTACACGACATGTCTAGAGTGTTGTTGCTCTGACTGTGAGTGCAAGAGTGGGTTATTGTGCGGCCCTACATGTAGAATACACTTCAGAAACGTCATTTTTTTTCAACATGTTGCCATGGAAATGTACAAACCAACATCACTTATTAACACACTCCGAGTGAAGTGTCACACCTAATCACTCGCTGTGGATCTTCTTCGTTGGCTGAACAAGACACTCGGTCTTCACGAAGACAAGCTGATTGCTGTTCAGGTGGACGGGCGTCAAAGGTGCATTTTTATAAAGTTAACTTCAATGCTACACTGTGAAAGAATCATCAGAGCTACCAGCGGGATATCCCAGATCCACACAGCTAACGGTGAGTCTATAAGTGTAGACATTGAACTAGCTCTGAACATCTTGAAAATTGTCCATTTGGTCAATGTTCTGGTTGAAGTAGCTAATGAACAGATTTATACTCCCTTAACATCACATTTAACTTGATGGTTTTAAGCAGTAATCTTCATTACAGCCTAGCTCAGTAAAAAAGCGGGGCTTTCTCTCACCACTTCAACTTACCCAACAAATGCAAAAAAAAAATATATGGCATTGGTACAGATTAGGCATTTACCAAGCACCCAAACAAATGAAAAATAGTAATCTGAGATGAAAAAATATAATATTTTATATAAAAACACTTTTAATGATCTTTTTCACTACTACTAGCGCTGTTAGTTCCCAGACTGGCGAGTTTCACTAAGCCGCCGAGGTACACCAAGGCAAAGGGTAGGAAGTTGCCAGACCTATCCATTTGACCATGGAGTTAGGAATAGTCCGGAGAAGTTAGCCTTATTTGTACACAGGGTTGAGACCCTACCGTTGATCATGGTTACGTGCACTGTGTGTGGTGCATAAATAGAAGTAATAAAAAGATTCATGGAGTGACATTTCATAAGTGAGTACAATTTTAATATTTTCATCGATTTAAAATCTGAACAAATACTTTATACAAGGTTTTGTTTACATGCTATAATGAGACTTTGATGACTATTACACATCTGCTATGCATGTACGTGGAAATAGTACATTTCGTTTTATAATAAAAAATAACTTTTTGTGGATGTCTATAAATTTGCATAGTATGTGATTTATAAGCTTTAACGTTAATATACGAATGATAAAATGTGATAACGTGTCGTTTTTAAATACAATTTTTAACCTATCTTTGAACATGCGGACAACATGCTTCGTTTAGAGCCAAATATTATTAAAAATTTATAAAAATTGCTTAATACAGTTTTTCGTATTTTAATAAAAAAAATTATGTTTTTTGATACTTAAGGAATAGGTTCACAAAACATAATTAAGTTTAAATCAGTATGGATGGAATAATATTTGTTACAAAATAGTAAATATATATGAAACATTTAGGAATTTCTAGTTAAGAGGGTGTTTCTAATTTATCTGGATTATTCCTAAAAAATAATGTTGAACTTAAAAATGCCAATCCAATAACTTGTGCCATTTTAGTGTTTTTATCAGGGTAAATAGTGGATATGTCTAGGATGTGAATTAATTCAAACAGCCAATGAAAGTTAAACTTGCTGCACAACTCTTAAGTGAATCTGGCCACTGCAATTGAAGAAAGTGAATCATTTGTCATTCCTCAGTTTAAAGGTATTGCAGCTATTGTTAACTTCTTAAGATGCATAAGTAATCTCTTTGATATTCCTAATTCCAGAAATTTAAATGAGCGGGGCATAAAGAAACCACTAAACTGCAATAATTTTCAGGAAATTAGTAATTGGAGGAAATGTACAACTGCTTGAAAGAGCTCCGTACAGCTGATGGAAGGTTATCTCTATTCCAATCAAACAGGAAAGTTGGTTGTATTGGATTTATGGTTTCTGTTAGGAGTGCTCTTAAAATGCACAAAAGACTTTCACATCATCTTCTGTATTTACCTCTCTACAAAGTTAGCCCAGACCATATCAAAACGTTTTTTGGCATGTTTTTGTGGTAGGTGCAATAACAACCCCACTGCAAGGCAGTTTCAGTCTGCATACAAGAAGTTGTTGATGATTCCAGAATTGCAGTCAGACATCATAGACAACTGCATTTCTTTGGAAAACATTGCTGTGCTACAAGTTTCAAGTGCTGGCATAGCCCTTCCACTGAAACATGTAATAAACGCATCATGCAGTAGACTGCGGGCTACTGATGAAAATCTTTTTGATTTTGCGTTACATTATCATGACTATTGTTTGCCTAGTAATGTTATGCTATTGTCTGCATTTTGCTACACAAGTTGTTAGCTATACAGCAGGATATGTTGTGACAGCACTATAGAAGAACATAGTGTGAAGATTGTATTAGTGCCCTTCACAGTGATGACACAGCAGTTCGAGTGAAACAAACTTTTATTGTTAGTAAAAGTCGAGGTGGTTTGATATTTCCTTTGTCAGGTGTTTCTAATATATGTGAAGAAAGTAAAAAGCTTTTACGAAGATTTATGAATTCATCAATCTCTTACCAAGATTCTGCCTGTACCAAACATCAACTCTCTGTTTTTACAGGTTTTGCACAATTTGTTAGGGGTACCTTTGTTTGACAGTCTTCAAGACCATGGGAGGTATCAATCACCACTTGAGTCTCATCCAGTTCTTCTCACAAAATCAGTAGCTTTAAGATGTCTACAAATACAATTGAAGCAATCTGCTAAAGTTACCAACAACTTAATGCATGTAGCAAGGATTCGACAAAAGTGTACCAAGTTGGTTCAATTCAAAAGTCAGTAAATACCTGCTTATCAGAATTGTGCACCATGAATTCTGTAAAAACAACCTATTTCACAAACAACCTTATACTTGCATGTTATTGATATTTAATATAGGTACTATTATATTTTAAATGTACATATTTTACAGATGTACAAAATGATTCCAAAATAATTAATATCAGGAACATTATTAACAAGTATCAAAAACAATTATCTACAAACTTTATTTTCGTCATAAAATTACAAAGAAGTTCTTAACTGTTTTTGTGACAAACTGTAATTACCTATTGAAGATGTTTGAATTTTGGCAGGCTCATGTAGATGCAGATGGTTTTTAAAAACTTATTTCACATTAATATAATTACTGGGAAGCAGACACAAGTTATTAGTATTATGAAACATGATCAAAACCATGTCGTACTAATATATGTAAGTAAACTTCATTTGCAGGTTGAATACACTGATTTGTTTTTTGACAATCTGTATAAGTACAAGGTAATTTTGTTCCAAATTAATTCTGTAAAACATAGCTAATATAAGTCCTGAAATTGAATTTCCATCAGCCATGATCACTTCTATAAAATAAGGTCATTTGGAACTGTTTTCACGATACAACATACACACTATAATCCAATGTTTTGGGTGTATAATAAACATGGTGCAGCCCATGAGGTGAAGAAAAAAAAAAAGCTTCACCCGGTTGCTATGTAATCATGCAGACGTGGCCACCCCCTGGTTTTATAGTATTAATTTGTCCTGTACTGTTATTGTACATGTCATGGTGATGATTTTGAAAATGCAATACCTAAACATTATTACTGAGTACCATATGTGATTTTTTTTGGGGGGTTAAAGATTGTGTTAGATTAATTTATTTAAATTTTTTAAGTTAAAAAAAAAAACTTACAAATTTACACATTTGGATAAATGTTTTGTATGTGTGTGCATATATATTTTTTTTATCCCACACAAACTAAGGTTACAAATCAATTTTTTTACAGCTAATCAAACTAACATTTGGTTTTGGACAGTTTAATATTCATATAAAGAAACTAAACAAATAGTTAATACTTATACAATTGTGTGTTTTGTTTCCTTTGAAAAAAATACTCAGCTGTCAGAGTAAATATGTAAGTAGAAATATTTCCATAGAAAAAAATCGTGTTTGGAATAGATTACATATATGCCTACATTCAAATTTCCCGCCACCACATTATTTTCCTTCATAGTTCCACGAGTATAAACTTGGAGCGCTAGGGTAGAACTTAAAACACGAAAAGTAGTATTGAGTTTCCAATCTTTCCGTAGGTGGATAATCTTTGCCGTGATTCAGTCACGGGCCATTTTGTGACACCCAAATTATGTTCGTTATTAGTTTGTAATGGGTTTGCTGATGAGAGTTTAGGTTGCCGAAATATTATGGTTTCGTGTGCTGCGTATGGTTGCACGAATAGAACAGATAGAAAAATTCCAGGAGTGTCATTTCACAAGTGAGTACACATGGCACAATTTAACGGTTATGAAAATATTGTTTACTTAATTAAAAAAAAATAACTGACGAACTAACGTTATTTACTATTATTCTTGTTAGTTTTTGCACGTAATTAAATATATTATGAAGGTTGCTGAATTTTTAAAATTATTTATGCTTAGGCCCGTTCCACAATGACACGGAAACGAAGACGGATTTCACGGAACAGAGCTTCTACAATAGCACGCAAACGGAGACGGACCCGTACGGACCTGCTCAGCAGTGCTGAAGTCTTCCGTTTACGTTACTCCGTCAGACCAATAGGAGCACGTTATTTATTCACTGCAGTTGTCAAGCTATAGTTGTGCGTTCATGTTAATTAAGATATTAGTTTTGACTCATGTTGGTTTCCGTATTTCTCGACTACTTTTTTTATGCGTGAACAACAAAACAAGATTTATTTTGAAATTTGAATTGTGCACGTGGGTTTCATCATGACGAATTTTGATGAACTTATAATTTTCATGGTTAAAGATATACCTGCTATATTTATGACAACACGTAGAAGGACTACTTTACCACCGCCACAACTCAAAAAAAAAAAAAAATAACAAATCGACTTACTACATTACCAAGTTAACAACCTACATTTCGATTTAACAGGTAGTTCACTTGATAGTAATATACACAGTTATCAAACTAGAAATAGATGTGATTTACATTTAATCACACATAGAACAAAACTATTTTCACAAGGACCCTACTACAGTAGTATCAAACTAATTAATAAATTACCAACTGAAATTAAGGAAATTGTCCATTTAAATAGGTTACAAGAACTAAAGAAATATTTGGTAAAAAAATCCTTTTATTCAGTTGAATAATACCTTAGGGTATAAGCATATTAATATGTTGGTTTTTGTATTTCAGCAAGTATGGTGATTAGGATGTATCAACAACCTAAATAATATTGCCAAGACAAAGATTGTAGTATCCAGGAGTGTGGTTATGTTTTGTATTTAAGATTTGTGTTTGTCTATATGTTTTAATTTTTTGTTTGTATTTTATATATTGACAACTCCCTTCTAGTATGTACTGGAGAAAACAGGAGGCAACCAAATAAATAAAAAATAAATAAATAGATACTCGTAGTTTTCAGTTAGGTCACGCTCGCTCTTTCTTATTGGCCAAAATTTCTTACGGGTCCGTGTATTCTAGAACGAGAAAAATACGGACGGAACGGAACAATACTCAGTTTCAGTCTGTTCCGTTTCCGTGTCATTGTGGTACAGGCCTTAATGTAAGGATAGTTAATTTGGGTTTAATTTCGGTTATGATTAGGATTTGTCGGTACTTGAGCCAAATTAGCGCTTAAGGCCCTGTCACACTGTCAAATATATTGTCTCCAATATATTGGACAACAAAATTTGAAGGGTGATTTTGGATTAAATATATGTCTTCAAATATATTGTATTCAATATTATTTGATGAGCACTGTAAAATATATTTGAAGTCATTTCACACTATCAATTTTCTTTGAGTGAGCTCGTTTCACCAAACATTCTGTAGAGAACTGTAAATGACAGTATTTAGAATCAAAAACAATTTTTTGGGTCAAGGAGCGCGGGCTTTTTTAAGTAGGTTATATTCAAATTTAGGTATATTGTGATCATACAGTTTAAAATTTACGTTTTCCAGGTGTTTGCAATGCCTGCATTAAGAGCATCAAAGTGTTTCAAAAGCTGTAGCTGTAATTGCAATTGTAGCAAGTGTCAGTAAACTAGAAGAGAAATCTAAGAAAAGGAAACGCAGATGGACGAGACAGTGGATACTTTCCCGGCAAACAAAAGGTGTTTTACCCCTTTTTGTCATGAACTTCGATACGAAGATGCCGATTCATTTCAGAACTATTTAAGAATGGATTCTGAAAGTTTTGATCTTCTTCTTTCAAATTTGGAGTCTCGCATTGCAAAGAAGGATACTCGTTTGCGCCAGTCTATACCAGCAAAGCAGAGGCTGGCAGTTACATTAAGATTTTTGGCGACAGGGGAATCATTTAAGTCCCTTATGTTCTCTACAAGTATTCCACAAAACACCATCTCAAAATTTGTACCTGAAATTTGTGGTGCAATTTATAGTGCTCTTCAAAAACAATATTTAAAGGTATGTTTAGTAAGAATAAAACATATAATTAAATGTAAATCTGCAAGTGGGCATATCCCTTCTCATTCCCGCCTTTTTTCTCACCCAACTAGCTGCTGTTGTATGGACACTTTCACTTGTATTTCATCAAAATTGTTCCTATACTTTAAAGTGAAAGTGTTAATTTTTGCTGTGTTTAGAAATTGGCAATTTTGTTTTATTTTGAATTAAGTGTATTTACTGTTACAAACCTCAACCTGAGCCTTTAAGCTAACTTACCTCAGTCAGATTATCTCTTTAAAATAATTTTTTTAATGAGATATTAGACCAGGTAAGCTTGTTTCGTACAGCCAGGGAAGTATAGGCCTACTGACAAGGATCTGCTACACAAATATTTACATTCACGAAAAATGGTATTACTTTCAAAACTTAAATAATAATAATTGAATACGTAGGCAGAATTTTAATATTTTTCAGGCCTTTCTTGCAAATCACCAGAGCTACTTGCTTACTCAGAGATGATGCTTTAACATAGGTCAGTACCATCTATTGTTAGGGAATTATGAGTCTATATTCCAGAAAATTTCAGACAATACTTACATGTTGCAGCTATTGTGAAATAAGGTGAACAATGACTTATAAGAAAGATTTATTGGGTAAGCCAAAATAATTTTAGTTACCTACATTAAGTCTCTGAATTGAAATATTTTAAAATTTATTTTAGATGTTATTAATTTTGATTTGTAGGTAACATATTTTGTACGCAATGCTAGCTGTTTTAATTTAGTGTATCAAAAATACCTGAACATAAGCAAAACTGGTATAGCAATCAAATAATGATCGTAAGTTGAATACAAGATGTTTTCTGTTTTAAGGACCATAATATTCCAAAACTACAGTAATTTTTTTAGTCAAATATATTAACCTGCACTTCTGTACATACAGATTCAGTTAGAGGAAAATATACAATAACAATTATTCCAGCAGGAAATAAAATAGTATTAGTTCAATTACTGCATTTCTTTCCCATGTAGTATTCGCCATTGCTGATATTTAAACTATTACACTTCGGAAACGGAAACAAAAGCGGCCGCTTTATTTTAGATAACTCTGATTGGCTGATCCCATCCAACATCCAACATATTTTAGAACCAGTCCTATACATAAAATATTTGAAGGAAACTCTAGACATTCAATCTCTCAAGTAAACATGGCTGTGATAGTGACGTTTAACGTGTCATAACCAACAAAGATATTGGAACCAACATATTGGAAGGTGTTGGAAGCTAAAATTTGACAGTGTGACAGGGCCTTTATAAATTAGTCCAAACAGTTATTGCAGTCGAAATACATTAAATATCAATGTCCAACAGAATGTAACTATTTTGATTCTAAATTCGAACGTGGCATTTGTTCAGATCGTGATACGGTAATATTGACGAAGCCGTAAAAATTGCCTCAGTGGCGTCATTACTACCCCTTCAATACCTCTGGAACAAGTGCGGGAACTATTACATGCTTGTTTTGCACAAAATAGGTTTCTATTGAAACTAACTTAAGGGTATCTTAATTTACTACAGCTTCACCTGTATCTGTATATCTTGCAATACCACTTTGGTATATAACTAGTTTATTGATGATTTTAACATCCCAGATATCCAAAAGTATACAACAGCCCTGCCTATTTGAATATAGAACATGGTATCGAAGATATATTATTTTGAGTATCATAATGTAGTTTCCTCAAGAAAAAAATGTATATGATGATCCCCATCCAAAACATCCTATTCCTGCGCATGTACTGTAAGTATGTACAGATCATATTTATTTAAGCAGCACCTTGATGAGTTAATATTGCTACCATATGATGATGCAAACTTATAAAACTTTTTTTTTGTCTAACTAAACTAACCTCACCTCACCAAACCTTTCGTATTGTTCCGATTTCTTCAACAAGGGCAAAACTTACGACCTAGGAATACAAGCTTTTTACCTTACCTAATTAAATTTATTGTTCACCTAACATAACTAATGTTGGTAAGTCTGAAGGAGGGACACTTTTCTGAAATAAAATATGTACCTAATGAATTTCCTAAATGCTTTTTTTTACTTGTCATGTTTTTCAATCATTCTCTAAGTGGGATACTTCAAGTAGTTTACCAGTAGGTTTATGATTTTAAGTTTTAATTTTACAAGTATAGCGTGGTATTGTGAGATGTTGATTATGTTAGGGTAGCTACATTAAAAATACTGTAAAATTGTTTGAACGTTCGGTTAGGAATTACTAATATAAAATGTGAATCATTTACCTAACCAAATATATTAATTATTTAATAGTACCTTGTTACGGGGGCTGTAGTCTCTGATATTTACTGACTGAATTTTACTGCGTGCTCGGGTTTTATGGGTACCACCGTGCCACGTGCACGGACCGATGTGAGACTCTTTCTCAGGGTCGTGACGTCGCCCATGTGAGGCGTGATTTTAATTTCCCCCTGAATACACCTAGCACGAATCCCTGCCCGCTCTCGGCATCGGGCACGCTATTATTTACGCAGTGGGCTCTCAGGCGTCCCACACGCCGTCACACTCCACGTGGTTAAACAGATTCAAATAAGAAAATAATACATTTGATTTACACACCTGATTTATTCGACGAATGCAACTTACACGATTGAAACTGTTTAAAACGCCCGCGGCACGAATCGGTTTTGGTGTGAAGACCCTCACGTGGTCACATCTTACATTACGTATTACAAAAGAGAAAAGACCGTTGCTGGTCGTAAGACAATTAGTTATATAGTCCCCCAACCGAGAGGAGCTCCAAGGACGAAAAGAAAACGATTTATACGGAATTAAATTGAAACAGAATTACTTGGAGGTGAAACAAGCGGTGAGGTCCCCGGAGTGCTGGCGCGTCTACTCTCGGTCGTTGATGGCGGCGGACTGGGCTGAGATCATGGCTCGCTCGACTAACATGGCGTCCTCCCGCCGAAACAATTGCTGTTAAAAGATATTTGCGAATTCGTGCCACGGGAAACTAAATTAACATGACAAGAATGAATTAAAAATTATGTGACAATTTATGAATACTTGAAAAGAATAATACATATTATAATTAATAAAATGAACATTTAATTATTATCTGGCTTCGGGTTTCCTCGGGAATGTCGGAAACGCTATGATATTTTAATACATTATTTTAAAATAAAAGTACATAAAACCCTCTTGGCCGATCTGCCGTCACGTTGCACTTAGGGAATATAAAAACAAATAACACAATTATATTTACTTATGTTTTAGGGGTGCGGCGCACTGGCTCGACAGCGCCCTCTTGCCGGGCGAGCACACACGCACGCACGGGTAGGCGGGAGGTTTGAATGGAGGGTGGGTGGTGTTTGGGCGGTGGCATATCGGACTTAAAAGGGGCCGCAGGCCCGGACGATGTCAACCTATTTCTAATGTAGCTAACCAACAGTTTACACAATTTCAAAGCATGTAGGTAGGTAACCTTACCTAACCATCCACTTGTTCACATAATTTGAAAGTATTATTACTGTCATTAACCTAACTACCATTCACACTATTATAAAGTATTTTTAATGTAGCTAACCTAACCTAACCATTTATAGTCATTATGTATCCTTTTTAATGTAACTAACCTAACATAACTACTCTTTAAAATGGTCAATTACTGGTAAACAAATTAAAGTAGCTCAACACCATCATAGTTAATGATGAGATAAAATGTCACGAAGTAAAATATCATTTTGTAATTTGTATTATTTCTATGGTCATTAATGGATGTCATGGATTTTTAGAATGGAAAGAAAAAAAGTTTGAAAACATGGTTTTCACACATTACATACTAAGTCCAAAAATTTACCCTGAAGGGATGGTTTCTTAATTCGTACTAGTTTGTGAAAAATAATAGTTTATATCTTACATTACTATAACAGCATCAAACGTTGTGGCTTTGGGAAACTAAAAGTAAATAAAAATGGATTATATGTTATTTAAATACTAGAGATGTCCCTAAATTTACCCTTAAAACATGGTTTCTTAATTCCTACTAGTTTGTTAAAAATAACACTTTAAAGCGTACATTACAATACCTGTGTTGTCACATTGCCATCACCGTTCATTTTTTACCCACCATCATACATCTTTTTGTTTAGCACAACTGTAGCCAACTATTTAGAATTAAAAATATGCTAACTCTTTGATTTTGTATAGTGGAGTTTATCCTTGGATCCTGAAGGCTTGATTCTGATGTTCCTGTTGGCTTTATCCTGTGGTACATGTTGCTTGCTGTTCTAATTCAGTACATCAGAAGATCCCGTACATAAAAAAAAATGGTCATGTAATAGTGAATTATGATAGTCAAATAAAAAGGATTATTTTTTTTTTTCAATCTACCATCATAATTCTTTCTTATTTCGCAATTTCTTTCATGTGCAGGATATTCCGACATACTGAACTAAAACAGCAAGCATTATGTACCATTTGATCAATTCAACAGGCATCATTGGTTTCACGCTATGAGCATTTCTTTCACATTAAGAAAATCATAGTTTTATTTTTGAAGATGAGTCAGAGCAGCCTTGTCCTCTCGCCTAACCGAGTTTTCAATTTTCATTGGCCATCACTCAAATTGGTTGCGATGAATAATGCATTGTTGACCTTGAGACTGTTCTCTCTTTATTGGCATGTGTATAGTGTGAAATATTTAATCTATTTAATTTATACAGTCAACAGTTGTATAGTATTCTCTATAAATAGTTTTATGCCTTTTTAAAAAAATTTGATTTTAATTTTTATCTCTTTGTGCTGTTCGCAGTGAATTCATATTTTTCCACTAGACCTAGCCAGAAAATTAGCCAACTTTGATCTGAACGATGATTTGCATAATTAACTATTGCCTAGGTTGCCTCGTCATGAAGAGAAAAGGAAGTTGTGGATGAAAGCAATCAGAAGGAAGAATTGGCATCCTGGACCAAGGACATGCATTTGTTCTCAGCATTTTCGCGAAGAGGACTTTGACAGGATGTCGTTGTGTTATGTTCGCCTTCGTGAAGATGCTGTACCCAGCATTTTCCCAGCTTTTCCTAAGCATCTACAGCAGGTATTTGTTCCTGCTATTTTCACAAATTTATTCTGTGGCAATAATTTTGGGTCTATTCTCGTACTTGATGCAAGCGCAGTGTTTTAGTCTGTACATCAGTGTTCATTCGTTATTTGAGCAGAAACTTTCCTTTATCTTAAATTTGTTTTCAAGCATTGCATTTGTTTGCAGACTGTTCTGAGATGTATTACAAACATAGCTGAAAGCTTTCTTACCATTAATCACACTCACATGAAGAAGTGAGAGTATATTTACTAAGAAGATTAAAAATGACACCTTAAAAGTGGTATAAAAAAGTCAGACAAACACACTACAGTGCATGATTTGCTAGTCTGGAAAGTGTAATTAAATTAATTTGTATTTAGGTAATTGTTCCGTATATCGTATAAGTTTATCCCATGATCTTGATGGTATGATCCTGTATTTATTGATACTGTGGTACATAATGCTTGCTGTTTTAATTTAGTACGCAGAAAGATCCTGGACAAAAAAAACTTGTGATATGTCTATAACAATGAATCATGATCTTGAGTTGAATAAACAAGAAAATATTTTTTGTATTCAACTTACGATCATAATTCATTGTCATATCACTAGTTTTTGTTACGTCTAGGATGTTTTGACATACATAATTAAAACAGCAATATCATATATAACAGGATCAAAATATACAGAATCATGTCATTAGGATCAAGGGATGAACGTGGATACATCATATAAAACTTTCAGCAGTGTTTTTACAGTTACTTAAAAATGGTGCTAAAAGCCTTTGTATACCAAAGGTCTTATCATAAACATTCTGAACTAACTCTTCCAACATTTGCTCCTAAAATACCTAACTAAATAGCAGCACTATCACCCACATAAAAATACTGATACGAGCATAAGGTATCAAAATAAAATACGACCAGTTGAATTGCTATGATATGAAGTAACTCTAGTCACAACCACAAACAACAAATATTACATTACTTAATAATTGGTTGCGTAGAATTGATGGCAATAACATTGCTGTTTATTGTATGATAAATTTGACATGTTATGTGTTTTAGGAGTGTTTCGATAAGTATTTGTATGCAGTTTAATTTATTTATGTTTTCTTCCAAAATGAATTTATGGTACAGGTAAAAATATTTGGTTGGCCAGGGAAAACAGGTAAACAACCAGGGAAATTTTCTAAAGTGAGTGAGTGGGAACCCTGTCCAGCATGGTTGTGATATGTACAATAGTTTATTGGCACTGTCAAACAATGTCAGCAAAGCGGAAAAGTCAGTTAATTTTGCAGAAGTAATTTATATATTACTTAAATTAGTGATTTGTTACAGACATTGAAGAAACGAAGAACGGTAACATCAATTAAATCTATTCTTGGAAGCACAAGTGATGTTCAGAGAAGTTCTTTTCCAGACACAAAATCAAAGACAGACAGTGAGGTAATTAACTGAACATTTTTCCCTTTGTTTTAAAACATTCTATGTTTGTTTGATAAACAACAACCAGATTCCAATTGACGTCCGAGCATAGTTTGATCTGAAGGACTAAGAATTGAGGTAAAGTGAATGGCTGAAAAAAGGTGGGGTTTCATGTGGGTGAAACTTTGCTCAGATCCTTAAGGAGACAAGTCCTTAATGATTCAAGAGAGCGGCGAACCTCTTGGGTATTAACCCTGTGCTCGTAAACTTGTCAGGGCCACGATTGTCGACTGGTCAGATCACTAGCCTCGCTCAGAGACTATTTTGATTCAATCTCTGGCAAGTTCGATCAAGGTCCTCACTGTTTGTATGTAAGTTTATATATTATTTTTACATGTTACATGTAGGAATTGGCCGGTCAAATCCTTGAACCTATAAATACCAATAAGTCTCATAGTATTTAAAAGATTTTATATCTGAGGAAAAATATTAGAAGAAAAATATTGGGGTACCTACATGTTGTAAATTCATAACTCTTACACTGACAACTCTGAGGCTTCTGAGGTCTATTTGTATTTTTCTTTGTGCCTTTTCATTACTATCCCCTAAGATATATTTTTTTTATATGTATAATTTATTATTTTAGTAAAATTACTATATGTATTAATTCTGGAAACTTAGTTTGTGAAATGAACATTCAAATGCTTAAATATTTCAACACCATAGTTATTATATGTTTATTTCTTGTATATTATGAGACCTAGATTGGGATTTGAGGGGTAGATTTGAGGTACTCTGTGGTTTGAGTTTTGGATTTGAGAATATTTGGATTCGACCCATCACTAGTTATATGATGATTTTCAACAAAGTTGTTTTAAAAAAAAACAAGGTTTTGAAATGCTTTTAATTAAAAAGACTATCTCCTATACCAACTTCTAACAGGGAGCCAGACATCTGCACAGTCTAAATATATAAGCATTCTTCAGGTTCATTTGAAAGGAAATGTAATTTTACCTCAATTATTTTGTCACCACCCAGAAAATTAAATATTAATTGAAAATAGCTACTGGGTATGATTTTATGAAATAAATTTCTGATGAGTTTATGGAAACAATATATAAAGCCTAGAAATTCTAGATGATCCAAGTGCCAAAAGTGAAATGGTTGGGAAAGAGTAAAAAACTTCAGCAGTTTACGTAAATACAAATGTTTTATTGGGTACATATTGTTTTCTTGTTGAAAATCCTGTTAACAATTGTGCTAGTTATGAAAATTTTAAATGAAAATTGTAACGAAGAAAAAAAAATTGTGACATTAAAACAGAAGAATCTAAGTTCAAACTAGAGTTTCCTATAAAGGATCTAAGTCCAAGGTTCTCAAATTTTTATTGGCAAATTTCTTCAAAAAACCCTTTATTTTCTGGGGAGATATACTCCAACATTGTTCTTCTTTTTCTCTGAGAGTGGGATTTCAACAGGTAATTTTTCTAGATGCGTATTTATATTTTTAATCCCAACACCATGCTTGAAGATGTATGTTTTTGGAGTTAATTGAAGTTTTCTTTAAGGAAACTATTATAATTAACAAGTTTCCTAGAGGAGGAAATTGAACTGACCTGAATAATCTTTATTAGTTCTTTCTTTGTTAAGGGCCACTGATAGGCTGGGTTTCCAGATTACTCAAAAATGACTGAATTTCACAAATAGGAAATGTGACAATGTTTCCATGCACCGGTGGGGTTTCTTGGGGTATTCTCGTTTCCTCCCTCAACATATTCCTTTGCTTTTCCAAACACATTACTTCACACCTCATTGATTCTCTGACTTCCTCTGACCCTAATTTTCATTCATATAAGTTAATATTCCACTGGTAACTGCAAATTAATGTTGTAGCAGAATTAGGGATTTTCTGTATTCAGTGATGCTTAACAAATGGTGGATAACAATTCAATAAGTAGTGTCTTTTTCTTATTTAAATTTCCTAATATTATTTTCAGTACAAAAATTTGTTCAAGGTTTATCACCATACTAAAATCAAAGGCATTTCCTCTATTAAAAATTTAATCTAAGTTGGTAAACATTAGAGAGAGTTATTAAATTTAAAAACCATCCATACAGTTAATTCACTTTAACTTTATCCATGACCAATACCTATATGTAAAGCTTCAGATTCTATTTGTTATGTCAAATTTAGTTTTTTTTAAGAAACTACAGTACTTGGTCCTGGCTTTATAGCATTTTACTATGAAGTTGCATTGAAACTGAACGAATCTTTAACCATCTGAAAGTTGTGTAATCCAGCCCGTATGAGTTGCATAAAGGCAATATTTAGATAGATGCACATTGCACAAAGAAAATAATAATTGTCATTTTGCTTGCTAGTTTTGCATTTAGTAATCCAAAATTAGACTATGACAAATATGTTGTGACAATAAAATTATTGCAATTATAAGGGGCACTGATGAGATCTTGGTGTAGTTGTACAGTACTAGAAGGTTCACTTATCACTGGTTATGAGTAATTATTAAAAATCCTGCTAGTTTCAAATTTTATTCATATATAAATCATTTGCACAAAAATGCTGAGATCATACAGTTATGAAGATTAATGCACAATTTTATTTTGCAGATATTCAGTAATAATGCTGCAGAATACCCAGGAAGGTTAAGAAGTCACTGTGAAGATGTGAAGAGTGGGTGTGAGTCGGACAACATGTCTGAAAACATTCCACATGCACTTGTTTTGGTGTGCAGTTTTTGTAACTTGGCTTTGGCAGAGTGCTCGTGCTTGAATGACTGTGAATCTTCTCCCTCCTTCCATGGCAAAAGCAAAGACACCTTGATGACATTGTGCACCGGGGGCAAAGACCACGGGAGGTGGCCTCACCAACAGACTGTTGCTGTGTAGACTACAGTTTTGACTGCTCTGGGAAATAATTTGTGGTGAACTATGATCTAGTAGAACATGTTGACCTTCGTAAACAAGAGCAACCTTTCATGCGGGCAAAAGTGCATCTAGTCGTGTCAATTGGACGAAGCTGTCATGAGCACATTGTGTGGAAAACCATGATCAGAAAGGTGCCTTCATGTGGTATCTAGATAATAAATCTCACAGTGAGAAAATAGTTTTTTTGGCCACATAAGAAAGGTAAGTCAAGTTAACAGAAAATTTTAAGAGTGTACTTTCAAGGAATTGCGCTTACATCTTTAAATTTTTCCTTTAATCATTGTATTAGAAAAAATAAAGTTGTTCCAGGACATAATGCAGTTCATTCAGAAAATGTACAGTGTTACACACTATAAGACCATTTTAGCTGTGGGTTATGAAATGTAGTCATTTACTCAAAAAAGGCATCTTGTTTTACGCCATAACACTTGCACAAAGAAGTACTGTTCCAGCTTAAATTTAGTAAATCATTTTAAAGCAATCTTCTTGGACATACCAAGACTCATACAAAAGAGCATTCTTACAGCTGCAACCTGTCTTTTCACCAAGCAAGTAACCTTGTACATCAGGACTCATACGGGAGAGCATCTGTTCTGCTGCCTAAAGTGCAATGAAAACCTTAATCGGAAGTTAACTTGTTACTCACATGAAGACTCATTCTGTGAACAGAATACCTATATTTTTTTTTGTGAAAAGGCAACTAAATTGTACTTTTTCACTCATTATGTGAAGCATACGTTCATTTGTAAACAATGCTGAGCATCATTTTGTGGAAATTAACTAATTTTCCTTGCACGTCACACTAAATCTTTTGTGAGAGAGCTTCTTCTGCAAGTAGCAGAGAGAAATCATTTTATCAGTGTTATTGTGTTAGCAAAGGTTTTGTTGTCTCTTAATTTGTTTCCTTTAACCAACCTTAATGGAACAGAAACACCCTATTAAGAAGATCCTTCTCAAGAAACTTTCCTGCATATAAGTGTAAAAAAAATTAGCACCTGACCTATTCATGCATTAAATTTTACCCTTTGGATAATTTTTTCCTGCTCATAAGTCAGAATTTCTAAGTACATACTTTGAGAAACTTCTAAACAGCATTCTTGAGTTTTAGAATGAGGATGACACCTGTAAAATCTTTCTATATTCGATGTAACAGCTTTTTGTGGCTATTTTTTTATAATTGACAATTTTATTTAATGTACATTGTCTAAGGCCTGTTGTGATTCACTTGCATGATCATGTTGAAACTTTCAGTAGTAATTACAATAGTAAAAGTCAATGACTAGAATTTTGTATGATGTGCAGAAATGAAATGTGTGTTAATTTGTAAAGGTTTTCCGTGTAAAATATTTTGTAAATACCTAACGTTGTTGAGAAAATAATGTTTTCTGTGATAATAATACTATTTTCATACTGTTTGCTGTACTTTTTTTTATTGCAGTATAGTTAGTTTAAAACCCTTTATTATCAGTCTTGATTTTTATTGAAGTTGAAAGGCCTTACTATTGGGATGCAAGGAAGGCAAAGTAAATAAATACCACCAAAAAGAATACTTAATTTTTTCTGGTAATGCACAAACCTAATATGTAAACATCAGGATCCATTCACTAAGTAAGCTTAGGAGGTGCTGCAAATTGGTGGGTGTACTTTCTGTTACCATTTGTTGCCTCAGGCTTGAGAGACTAGCTTCACAGATTCGTTGGACACCTCCGGTGGTGGTGGTGCTAATTCGACAGATGCCCTTGACACCTCCGGTGGTGGTGCTGCTAATTCGGCAGATGCCCTTGACACCTCCGGTGATACTGCTAAATACTCCTTCACTGGTATGTTTTTTGGGCCTCCAAAGTAGTCCAGCAAGATTATTTGATCAATCTTCATTTTAGCAAAATACCAGTTATGATCTGAAAGTACAAGCATAAAAATTTCAACAAACAAAAATAAATGTTAGTATTTATGTGCAGGACCATAGAGAGAAACCAAAGGCCTGGGGGAAAATAATTTAGTGTACAATGTTTTAAACCCCACAGTTAAAAAAAAAGGGTTCTAAATGAAAAATGAACTTTTTTGTGGCCATAACTGTAAACGGGATCTCTGTGTTTCTCATTTAGCGTGGTGGTTTCCTGTGAATTCTATTAACAATAGACTTGTAATTATCGTTCTATCAGTGTTAACCCAAGCATGAAATAAATTTTGAAACTGGTGCTTGGGGCCCAGGGATTTCATCCCCCTTCCCCCTTGACCCTCCCTCTCAATGACCCTGTTTACATGTGATCAGCGGTTATTATATTAGGCTTACCTGTTGGCCATGTTTTCATTGCAGGGTGGCGAGTGAATAATGCATTTTCAGCGAACACCAGCTCAGATGATTCTGGTTTTAACTGTTGACAGAAAACATGCTAGTCAGTCACAGAAGAATTCAGTGTGTCGATAGGGACCATGGTGGCTGAGTTGTCAAGTTCACTTGCCTCTCTCCAAAGAGATTCGAGTTTGATCTCTCACTGGATTGATCCTGGATTTTTCGCAAGTGGGAAGCCTTGGGTTTTCTAGTTTCTTCCACTGAGTGCATTTTCACTGATCCATGTACATAACTTAACCACTCATCGATTCTTATGACCTCTGTGTCAAGCAGACGTTAAACTTCAACATGGAAAGCTTTTGGCATCAACAACCATAGTCTAAAAATGGGATTTTTCAGGAGAGGCAAAAAATGTTCCTCCTTTGCTCATTAGTACTTAGGGTGATGTGAAACTTATGCTGTAGCGTAAATAACACTTTCTTACTCCTCATTGATATTTTAATAAACGTTAATATGCAAATAAAGCAATAATTATGCTTGAAATGCTTGTAGTTCTGGACTTAGGTTTTTTTTTGCTAAAAAAAAATTTGAGTTTACCAAAATGAAAAAAAAAATATATTCTTTATAGTTTGATTATAATCAATCAATAATAAATTATTGATACAGGAAAGTGGTTGAAAATCAATATGTGAACATCATAATAAACTTACAATAAGGTTAAACAATTATACAACTCTAAAGGGCAATGGGTATTTTTTGCTGAAAATATGTGGTAAGTAAAGATGAATTTAAGATGAGTTTAGATATAGAGCAGTCTAATGCACCATTGAAAAAAATAGTTAAACAAAAATTCATTTCAATTAGGTATGTTAATTACGAAATTTGACGGAATAGTGTGGTTAAATGCAATTAGAAAAGACTTGGTCTTAGCAGGAGACACTGGAGTGGGTACATTACCCAAAGGTTGTCTGCAGATCGGCGAGGCTCAACAGGCATCATTGTGAAACTGTACATTTCTTACAGCTGAAACACTTAAGGCATACTCAACCCAAAATGCATTCTGAAAACTGCCATTTGTCGACTGATGATAGCAGAAAAACCAGTCCAACAGGTCAAACAAAACACATTAACAAATTTTAAAAAAGTGGGACAATGAAGAGGAAATTAAAATACTGTAATTGTGTTTGGTAAATTGACTAGTTTGAGTAAACTGCTTAACTGCAACCTCTTAAAAACTTAAAAAATTAAACTTTTACCTTTTTAACTTTTCCTGTCAGTACAACCTTGGCACACCGCGGGTCCTCGGGATCAAATGCATTGTTTTCACAGTAACTAGTTTCAGCTAGGGTCATGGCCAGAGAGCTGCGAGCATCCTTCTGTAATATGAAAAAAATATATAAAACATTTTTGGAGTACAGAGAAAAGTTCAAAACTCAAACTCATATTCTCCAATGATCTACTGGTTTTTAATCTTTTGAAAATAGTGGCCTTTTATTTTTTATGCACATACAAAAGTATTTGTCACATACTGTGAAATGTTTACAAGAAAAGGGAATAAATGACGTTGTTGGATGGCTTGATAGGACTCGGCTTCAGGTAGCAACCTTGCATTCCAGGGATGCCACACTGAGGTCCAGAGCATGTGATAACGTGTACAAGGTGTTTTAAAGTTACTATATAGTATTTACTAAGGTTTAGAAGCACATGTAAAACATTATTTTAACATATTTGCTATTGTAATGATATTTTTCAAGTCACCAGTAAAATTTGTTTTTGTGAGGATTGGTAATTTAAACATTTTTTGTTTGTCTTGTAACTTTACTGTTTACATCAAAAGTGCAAAACTTTTCTATGTTTAGAATTTTGAAACGTATTCATAAATTAATTGTGATTTCACAATACTAGGTATTATGTTGTTTCTGCATAATCCAAATAGTTTTTCATACAAAGTATTCCAAACATGTTTTAGGGTTTCCATTGTATCAAAACTAGTGGTAGGTTAAATATGCACAATTATTTATAGTAAAATATACTTATTTCAGAACTGAAATGCACTTTAAATCTCTTCAGATATACATCCATTTCAGCCCATTTACAATTATTGAATGTGAAAATAAAGCTAATCTGTTTTCCACATGTGTTCCTGCAATGTAGGTAGACAGTGGTTAAACTTGAAAATAATACACACAAATAAAACCTATACTAGTATTTCTAGATTAGCGGCTTCTGGAATTACAGCAACCTCATCCATTCCATCCATGCTGACCCTGTGGCTCAGATTAGAGACAAAACTTAAATTTTCAAATTTTTTTACTCTCAACAATTATCATGACTGTGAGGTTGTGTCATTATCTAGGTTGGTGTTATTAAAAGATCAAGGTCATCACAAAGTTAGCCAGTTAACTATTTTAACCTATCTGGTGTTTCTAAAAATTACCTGGACTTATAACTATGTGAATTTAAATTACAACAAACACCATTTTGTTTATCTTTTTTTATAACCATGTAAAAATCAAAATACAGTTACCATATTTTTCTGAGTATGTTCCTAAGATATTTCCTTGTGCGAAATCCATGTTTGGTCAGGAAAAATAGTGAGAAAAAAATAACTTTTTACAGAATCCTAAAAGATAGACATGGCAGTTTTAAAGAGAAAATAATACACAAGAGATATATGTCCAGCATTCAGTTTTATGTGTCCTGCCTCAAATGTTGTTAAGCACTGCAACTATTATATAGTCATGTTCCTAATACTTTCCTGTTTCAAGTTACAAAAATTAGTTGTAGGTGAAACAATTTGATACTTTAGTAGTTAGTCTCAAGTAAATTATGCCATGGCAAATCACACACATGTTGTACTAAAATAATGTAATAACCTGAATGTGCATTTTTAGTAATATTCATATTAAATTTCTAGACATGTTATAAATTAATAAGTAATTAAAACATTCAGGTACCTCCAAGTCCTGTGAAGACATATCAAGAGGTGTTAAGTAGAGGTATGGAATCCCAGATCCATTGCTTGGTGGCCCATCACTGAAGGACACAGTGTTCACAAAGGGGAAACTTTGTATTTGTCTTTTAGCTGAAGTGGTGGCTAGCGCGGCCCAATCTAAAAAAAAAAGAGACAAGGATTTGATCTGGTCCCTAAAATATATCACTTTCAACTTAAATCCAAATCAAGATATGATCTCAATTAGATATTATTTTTAATGTATCTGTTAGAATGAAAAAATTTGATTAATATGTAAACACAGAAATAAAAATATATACATGTTCTTAAAAAATTGAGTGAAAAATTTTTTAAGCTTAAAGACAAAGTTAGTTTTTCGGGGGAAAATTTCTGGTTATTTACCAGGAAAGTTTCTAACAGTTTTACTTTCGCAGAAATACACAAATAATTTTTATCAATGTTTTTAAACAACCAGAACGAAATGAAACATACATTTGGTCTTTCTTTACCACCTAACGGCACGCTTAACATTTTAAAGCTAGATAGGACCCATGCTACCTTCTACCCACTGACTGCAACAAATAAATGTTGTCTAAACCGTACCTACTGATCTGCAAAAAAATAAATTATTTAATAACGTTCATCAACCTATATTAATTATGTAAGACTTATGTTGGTCTGCAAAATTTTCCCACTCGCATCTCTATATACCATGCAGTTTGAAAGAATGCCTTTCATAAGTGGGCAGTGCAGTAGTGGCCCTAGACTTTGTGTGGCCCTGGGCTCTTTACTTTTATGGAGGTCCTTCCCTGGAAAATTAGAAAAATTATCTCTTTCAAACAAAATTTTAAGCCAACCTGGAACTTAAATTTTGATGGTGATTTTGCTGATTTATCTTGTGAAATGTTGATGTTCCTGCTAAATTATCTTTGGGTCAGTTTTATAAATGCTTGTGATAAAATATTTTTTGTGGAATTGCATAGTTATACTTGGCAATAAAATCTTTGAAAGTTGTTCCAATACGAAATGATGAATTAAAATTTGTTTTGATTAGCACTTTAATTAACATGCGGATAAAATTATAATTTTCTTTTTCCAACATATCCATATGTTAAAAATAACACTAGACAAAGTAAAATAAAATGAAAAACATTGGTGCAGGACCCTAGGCTCTGGAGCCACTTTTGGGGCAGTGTTAACAGTTGTACATTGAGCGAAAAAATTATTTTGTCTTTGAAAACATAGTAGGTAATATTTTAAAAGAGATCACCAAATTTTTCTAGTTATTTTGGCAGAGAGGTAAGACATGACTTGCATTCCAGAGAACCTGGATTCAACGTTCAGTCTGGTCACAGAAATACTGGGAAAGAACTCGTCTTAACCTCCCCCCTCCTTTTTTTTTAATGTAAAAAAACCTTTCTTGACAGCACCTCATATCACCATCACATATTATTTCAATGATTCAAAGTATTATTATTGATTAAACTTAGATGGGAAATGATTAGATTTATTTGCAGTCATTTCATCTTCAATACAATGCAAGTTGGACTATAATATTCAAGTAAATATCTCTGTAAAAAATACTTTTCTAGTTAACTCCCCCTCCCCAAAGTGGTACTCAGTACACAAGCACTGTCTGCCCCCTTTCTAGTTACGTCTATATGTCACTGACCGACCATCCTGGTTTTGGTTTTCCATGGTTCTACGAAATCAGTGTAGGAAAACGCTAGGATGGTTCCTTACTGTACACCAGTCTCGGTCAACTTAACTCTTAGGGAGGCCAGATATCACTTTTGAAACTAATCCGAGGGTTAGACGCACATGAATTAATATTGAATGTTTACAATAATTTTTTTGTCTTATATGCTCTGTACAGGGACTAATAAATAAAATATGTAGCAAGTGATACAATAATGAATAAAAAGTCTTTGAAATTGGTTTTAAAAAAAATTAGACAATATAAAGGTTATATGAACATAACTTATATATTTTGAGATCTGTGAGGCTAGTATGAATACCATCAGCTGACAACTTTAATCTGTCTTATACACAATGGTATACCTGATATTTCTTTGTTGAAAGATTCTTTAGGCGGGCTGCCAGGTGGCCATAACTGCTATTGGATAAGGCTGGTTCTTTCCCCAACATATCTGAATTGTGTTGGTGAGTATCACCATGAATACCAAGAAAGTGTTGTTACAGACCCCGCCTTTGAATATATATACTGTATAGAAGTCGCCAGCCCAGGTTAAAATTTCTAATACGGTTTGAGGTAGTTGGTTAATTCACCGCCGCAATCGCCACCATCTCTAGGGCATCGACTTGTGGTGGTCCCTAGCGGACAATTGTCGAACTCTTCAACACCCCTTCCCCACCCTCCCTCAAACCTGCATTGTCCTCCACTCACCCTCTACCCCAGCTCTCATCCCTACAGTTTTGTGACGCACTAACTCCCGTTGAACGACCTTGAGCTGCAGTGAATGTTGGGTGGGGGGGGGGAATGACAGCGGGCGACAGTGCTGCGCTCTAACGTGTAAATAACAACCTAAGACGATACAGGGCGTTACGGCAGCGCCCTGCAGCGGTGAAGTTCCCAAGCTGCTCATCATACGCTCCTGAAAAACGTAGAGTAAATCCTATCCACTCGCGACTTCTATACAGTATATACATATTCAAAGACCCAGCTGAGTGCCGCATGCTCACCAGTGCTGTGCACGATGTACCTGGCCATGCGAGCGCCCTCGCTCGGCGGAGGCATGGGTGGGCTCGAAGAGCGGCGACCGCTCGGGTCGTCTGCTGTGCGTTTCTCGTGCTCCAGACTCGTGCTTTTCAAGCTCTGAACTCTAGGGCGTTCGTATACCTCATTGCTGTAGTAGAATTTTTTGCAAAATGCACTTCTGCTGTGCAAAAAAATGAGTGTGACGATCAGCCACTTCAGTTGCAAAAGCAACATGATCTGGAAACCACAAACACAAAAAGTTCACATTTGTACATGTTAGCTTTAAATGTCGATGGAAATAGTCTTGGCAACACTTCAGTGCCTCATCAACACTAGTCACTGGAGCCTTGCGCAAAACAAGTTGGGCTTACCTACAGTCAAAATGATTTCCTTAAAACCCACATCACGAAATACATGAACAGGGTGTCCACATTCTGGAAAGTCGGGAACATTGAAATGGGTCAGGGAAAGTCAGGTAATTTACTTTAAATTCTGGAAAAGTCATGGAAAGTACTCTGTGATAGTAATTTGAGGGGAAATGTCATCCTCCAATAACTAAAGACATTTTTTTTTTTCCAGATGGTATTTTAGTGCAGTCTCTCACACTATAAAATGGTGTATGCAAGGTTCTGTCCTACTAGGGATGTAAGGGAACGAACAAATTAAATGTCGGAGTGGGCGCCACCACGTGATGTGGGCACGTGGACCGGGCGGAGACTCTCTTCAGGGCGTGACGTGACCCGTGTAGGGCTAGGCCCGGTTCCCTTAGCACGCGATATCGTTACAGTGGGCTCTTACGGCGTCCCACACGCCTCGAGGTTCAGGAGCAGGGACACGTGGTCACTCGACTAAAAATCACACGTTCGACGTACTCCTTTTATTTCAGCAACGTTACAACACGTCTCCAATCGTGCTACACCTACATACACTATGAAACTGTTAATAACGCCAACGGCGGGAGAGAATCAGTTTACAGGCTGACCAGGTCACCTCGTGGCCTGGCCTCGTGAAGTTTGGACGCGGTTCGTGATTAAATGTCCGAATTGAACTTAAATATTTATTAAAACGAGTCGGCCACCCGGAGTATGCCTCGCAGATACAAAAAAGGTTTAAGAATGATAAAAAGTCCGGCGGATGTTAAAAGAACAGTTGATTAAGAAAAATATGAAGTTGCGCGGTGCTCACCAAGCATCCTACCCCGGGTAACGAACGGAAGCGACTGAAGAGACCAGGGCAGCATGGCGTCCGGAAAGCGCTGGATTTACCGTTAGTCTCTCCTGTTATTTATTAATACATATTTTAACTAAAACAAATACACTAAAAATTCTATAATAAAATTATAATAAAGTTTCCTTAATTATTTAAGTTGAGTATTGATTATTTTAATTATGATTATGGTTCAAACTAGTTGCGGGTAGTTCCATTGCCTGCCGCGTGGGGCGCTGCGCCGTCCTTACAACTAGCACTTAAAACATAAACACTTAGGGAATATTATTTAAAGAAAAGACAGTTAGGTAAACCTAAAAATTAAATAATAAAATAAAAGGGGTCGTGGCACAGACTTTACTCCCGCCTCTTGTCGGCAGCCTCACATGCACACACACACACACACACACACCTGCACACAGGGTGGGAGGTTTGAATAGAGGGTGGTGGTGGGAGGAGAGGGATGGCGACGGCGTGAGGCACATCGGGCTTAGGGAGGGCGTAGCCCCGGTCGACGTCAGTTCTGTTGGAGCTAGTACAATATATATGGATGGGAGGCTAGATTCTCTTTACAAATTTCCCTGATGAATGTTTGTAAAGAAATAATTTTGGTCATGGAAAGTCGGGGAAATTTTTCTACAGATTTGTGTGGATACAGTGATAAAATACAGAAGTCTGCTGTTACTACTTTGTAAACTGTCTTCTCTACCGACCCTATCTACATGACACACAAATGTTATTACTTTTATTTTTCATAATCTTATGATCTTTATTTTTGCTTTGTTAATTTAATAGTTATCTATGTGTGTATACAATATTGAGTCTGCCAACTAAGATATTAACCTTCCGCTACGCTTTAAAAAACACATAAAAAATGATAACCTTAACATTTGGAAAACCAATTTATTTATTAATTCTAGTGATGGAAAATTTTTGTGAAAGCAAGAAAGTAAAGTGCATGCACATAGAATGAACTTATGTTGGAAAACTTTAAATATAGAGCAAAGTTCCAATTATAATATTTGACCGAAGGTTTCACAGTTACATACACAAACATTCATACAGTTACTGTTAATTCTCAGGAATATTATGAGAGGGGAAGGTGAGAGAGAGAGAGAGAGAGAGAGATAAATTATACACAAGCAGAAGGTGACAGGGAAGCTTGCATCTTACCTCCGCCGCTGGCACCACGTGAGTGAGAGGCTGAGGGATTCTAAATCGGAGCTGAGCGTAGCTCGCACTTGACAGTAAACAAACTGTCTCGGGCGGGCATCTGGCCGGCAGCCAAGTGCAGTCAGCCCGAGACGACACAGCTCAAGGACATTCTTAAATGTATCTTTAACTGTGCCTACTTGTTACATGCAGGTAAGAGTGAACATGCAGTAATTTATGTTAAAACACATTAAAAAATATATTTAAGCAAATAACTTTGTTCAGTTAAATATTTTTTTTTTTTACTTTTATTCCGTAACTATAGTTCAGTATTTAATCTTAACTAGTCATTTGACTTAATATGTTTATTTTTCGTCACCAGCAGTGCAGTCCGTCTACCGATGAAAGCATTCACTGCAAACTTTAGATAATTTTTGTGTGTTTGAAAGGTTTTTTAAACTGGTACTTTTGTTTAGGTACCTACCATTTAAACATCACACTGAGATAAATTAAACAAAACTGGAATTATTATAAAAAAAAAAATTTGTGAAATGAAGTCTGTTTTTAAAGTAAGTACATACTGTGTGACATGTGTACGAGTTAAGATTGCCTACTCTTGACAGTAGCCTGTTTTCTGTACAGAGTAATTTCATAGCATGATGTGAGCAAGCTAATGTCTTTTACTCTACCAATTTTTTTTCCCCCTTAATATTTTTCGTCAACTTATCACGTTTTCCAACATTAATGCAATTTAATTTATTTTAATGTTTAGTGATGTTTCATGCAACAGATTTCTCTGATAGACTTATAAAACATCAAAAAATGTGATTAGAATTTACTGAAATACATTTGTATCCATAACATTGCCAAGGCAGCTAGCTAAGTTGGACTGAATTTCATGAATGTACTTTTTGTAAAACTAAGACGGTTTTAAAAAAAATTATTTTGTGATGAAAGGTTAAATGATAGGTACTGTGCTGAGAGAATAACCAGATTTTGGTATTAGAGTCTTGAACATTAGAGTCCCAATAATCTAAGATAGTGCATTATTCAACACACATTAGAGGAGAGGGTATCAGGATATAATCCCCTTTACCCTACAAAATTTGGTGATTGTAGAACAGGTCTGTGGAGGGTTCTCCAGTGACACAGATGTGTTAGTAAGCACAAGGATATGGATCACATAAGTGACTGGTGTATCGTGTTTCACCATCTATCTGCTGGGTTCGTGTTGCACAGAAATTCATGGGTGACCAATGGGAATGTTGGTGATTAACACAATAATCATAACCAAGTAAGATATGTCTATTAATATCAAATTTTATTTTCTAATTTAGTAATACCCTGTATGAAATGAGAAGTTTAAGTTTGAAAGCTACGAATAATTACTGAAGCAAAATAAAATCATAAATCTATTTCATTTGATGTGAATACTTTCATAATTTTTTCAGAAAAAAAAAAACATCTGTTTGGTAGCCCCTTCAACAAATCCAAACCACAACATAGTGATAGACCACAAGTCATAAACATGTTTATTGTACTTGAAACAATGTTTTTAACATATAAAAATTATAAACAATCACATCTACCACTGCAGCAAATACTGAGATCCTATTGGTTATACAAATTCACGTAAATGTGTGGTAGTGTGTTATGAATGTGCATCCGTAATGTGCGCCCGCCTAATGTGTCATTGGAGAACCAGCCAAAGTTGCATTTTGAAATACTTGCAAGTTTTTGAGAAGAAATAGGATTTCTTTTTAATCAAAAATGTATTTTATTATTTGAGATATTTATATATTTTTTTTAAAATTTAAAGCTAATATTTGCAATTGAGCATCATTTCGGTGGTAAAAGAGGACTCATTGCCATTAAACCTATTTTGATCTCCCTCTAAATCAAACCCTTTCACCTCTACCACCTTCCCCTCATGCTTGTTCTTCATCCCCACTCGGACCTCACCCTCGTAGTGGTGGGAGTATTGAAAATGTTGTCCCTCAGTCAAGACCAGCGTCATGAATGTCGCAGAGCCAAGAGCAGCTTTGTAAACCCAGGGTTTTACAAACACTTATTATGGAGGACATCAAAATGCAACCATGTTTGTAATGTATGCGAGTGCGAGAGAGTTTGGAAACTAATTCTGTATTCAAGCATGGAACAGGAAAAACCAAGACTTCTAATTATTTTAAATTTTGAAACTTGTTTTATTTTGACGTTATTTTTATACGGTATTAATGATTACAATATTCTGATTATTGTATCAAAAAAAGTGTATTATGATGTAGATGTACAGAAACCAAATTATATTATATTTTACTGGCATGATTCACTATACAATTTTCTAAATAAGCATAACATCTTTTGTGATATTTTGGAATTATTTAAAAAAAAAAAACATATTTAATGCCCTACTTAGCTGCAATAAACTAGTGTTAATTTGGCATCTTAATTAGTTTTGTCATTTTGCAGTTGATAACATTTAGTTGAAATTCACGAATTTTGTACATCGCGCCGAGAAGGTACCCGTGTCTCGCTGAACAAGAAGTGCTAGGTGTGTCGCCAAGAGTAATGGCACTGCTCAATAGATGGCAACTTGGTGCACTCTAGCGTATGTGACTTTCTTGCGGTTGCAGGTATTGGTCTGGCCCTGCGACATTACAGTTAGAGTTGTAACAGCTACATGCGACAGGGCTGTCGCCACAACAGTTAAACTTCCCCATTCCTACAAGTGAGTGTGTCTGCCTCTCTCTGTCCTTCCTCGAACCCTTTGGAGTTTACACTCGTGGTCTCTCCTACCCTTCTAAACTCCCCTCTGCCGCCTTCATCATATTCTCTCTTCGTATCTGTCTCCTCCCCTGCAGCATGTCCCACCCAAGGTCTGCAACCATCGTAACAGCCTGTGCATCCACCCCCCTGTATACTTGTTACCTATGGTGGGAAGAAGGGGATGTGCTGGCAGCGCGCACTTACGGGAATACCCTATGGGTAGGGGCTGGAAAAATTAGCATCTATTATTTTATAAATTAGGTAGAAGAGGGTAATAGTTAGGTACATGGTGGGGGAACCGGTAGAGTAGACAGCAGGGAAAGGTAGTAAAGATGCAGCATACTTGCGTTCTTGCTCTCTCTCTCTTGCGCACATGCGCACTGTCATGTGCGCGGTTGTTTCTTGGGGATGGACATCGCGTTATCCCCACTCCGGGGCCGTTGGCGCGGGCGGTGATCACTGGAGCAGCCTTGAGCAGGCTCCACATGGTGGCGTGTGGCTCAGGTTGAACCCCACCATGCTGCAGGGATAGGCGGGTTGTGGCGGTAGGGACCCGCCTGCGCCTGACGCCACCCCGACTTTAGGGAGTATTTGGGAAGATTACAAAACAACGGGGTTTGAGCTGATTGTTATGCACATGCTACGGGCCATATTCAAAAGAAACTGTTTTTTTCATGGATTTATTATTAATTTAATTACTTGTGTAAATCAGTATTCTTCATCAGTGTTATGTGAGCATTTTTTTGCCTGTGTAACTAAATATTTATGCTGGTATAAGTAATGATTTTTCACTCTTAAGTTTGCCGTGGGTAATTATTTGTCACAAATTATCATTTGATTAACTAAATCGCACACCGTATTACAGTTATGAGCCCACTAACTAAGTGGCATGAATATTTCTCTATCAGAGTGTAGCTGTGGATGACTGCAACAAAGTAGCATTGAGCTAGGTCTTATTTGTATGCCATGTTGTCACCTATCAGACTACACATATCCATTTAGACAATTAAGCATAAACTACCTAGTTATTAGCAAACTAAAATTTTAAGAGTTATTTAAAATCAATGTTGTGTTAAATGAATGAGAAAAATTTTTCATTACATTTTTCTATTCAAGGAGTCTATAATTTATTTATTGGTATGGAAAAAAGTTATTTCATTTAAGATCATATCCATGGCCTTACTGTTCTCAATTATTATCTCTTGTTTTATTAAATACTGTTAGTAATTTATCTCTATCTATAAGTAATATTCAAGAAGTTTCACTTCTGTCACGCGTGGACTCCATGCACACATTTTTTAAATAAAAAAAAAATAAATAATATCTGTTAAAATTGTGTTGCCCAATTCAGCTCTACCATCATGACCCGCCTATCCCTGCAGCATGGCAGGGTTCAACCTGAGCCACACACCACCACGTGGAGCCCGCTCTAGGCTACTCCAGGGGTCATGGACCGTGCCAACGGCCTCTGAGTGGGGATAGCATGATGTCCACCCCCAAGAAACAACCGCACACATGAAAGTGCACATGTGTGCATGTGCAGGTGCGAAAGACAAGAGCACAAGTATGCTATCTCATTTCTACCTGTCCCTGCCATCTACTCTACCGGTTCCTCCACTACATACCAATTCCCTTCTTCTACCGGTTTCCCACCATGTACCTAACTATTCCCTTCCTCTCCCGGTTCCCCCACTACATACCTATTCCCTTCTTCTACCGGTTTCCCACCATGTACCTAACTATTCCCCTCCTCTCCCGGTTCCCCCACCAAATACCTAGCTATTTCCCCTCATGCATTGGGAATTTTCGTAACACTCGAAAATTGTTACCCCTTCAGTAAAGAAGTTTCACTTCCAAAATCAATATTTATTCCAACTGTATAGTCATTGTTTGGTTACGAAAACTATTGAAATAAAACCATTTTGAACCTTGAAATCCCTACCTTCATCATCATTGGGATGAACAGTGTTTGTTTTGACGTCGTCTGGCCGACGACCACCCCACAGCCCGACCTGCACCCGCCAGTATACGCTCCCGCTAACGGAACACACCCCTGGCCATGGCCCACCCGAGTCAGGCGAGCCGAACAGCAATTAAAGGCAAAACCGCGGAAACCTGAGTAGACAAGAGAAGAACCGTACCCATTCCTCCTGAAACATTAAATTAGGATTTTAGCGACAATAAAATCTCTTCCAGACACACCCGTTTGGAGTCTAGCGTAATGAGGTCACGCCTGGCGCGAGAGAGGCCGAGCCTCCCTCGGACGCCATGCCAGTTCGGCAGTTCAGCGCAGCTCATGGACCGGGGCGGACCTACGTCCCACGGAGAGGCAACATCCTTTGTCTACATTGAAAGTAACGTCCGGTAAATATAGTCACTAATTAACAAAACCCCCTTTATTACTTAACCTCTCCGTGAGTACCCGGTCCCTTTTTTCGGTCCAGGACCTAATCCGGCCGCATCAACTTAAGGACACCCCGCACCACACTTGGTCAGCGGGGCTGCTCTTCAGCATACGGCACGGGCCGTCTCCCGTAACGTGCAGAACTTTATTTAAGGTCACGCGCACGGCGCTGACCACAAACCCGCAAGGGAACTTGGACAAACTTAATTGCGGTGCGTGTTTCACCACAGTGGGCACAACACCCGCGCCGAGACATTTGCATACGGGATTGGCCGTCTCCAATCGCCCGCCCCCTTAATTCAGTGTATTTTTGTATCCCGTATTTTGTACTGCTAACTTACGTTACCCGAGTAACGAGTGCCACGTAACTTGTGCGCGCCCCCTTAATCCAGTGTATTTTTGTATCCCGTGTTTAGTATTGCTAACTTGCGTTACCCGAGTAACGAGTGCCACGTAACTTGTGCGCACCCCCTTAATTCAGTGTATTTTTGTATCCCGTATTTTGTATTGCTAACTTACGTTACCCGAGTAACGAGTGCCACGTAACCTGTACGCGCCCCCTTAATTCAGTGTATTTTGTGTCCCGCCTTTGTGTTACGAAATTACGTTACCTGCGTACCCAGTGAGACGTCTGAGACATAACAGCATCCGAGGCCACGTAACGCGGAACACAAACAATACGGCGCCACGGAATAACAAGTAAAAACCCCCCGGGGACCTCTGTAGAGTGTTGTATTGTGTACGACTCACTCCTCTGAATAAAAGGTACGACACCACCACCTCAACTCCACGTCTCTTATTTAAAATCGTCTCACGCAACACCGCCGCCGGCCCTAGTGGGCCACGCAGGGGCACATACATCCACGACCCCAAATTCACGACTAGAAACGAGCTAGTCTGGCGCCCACCCGGACAACACAGATCAAGAACCGCCTTTTCCCACTAGGAGCCACACCGGGACTCGAGCCCGAGACCCCGGACGACGGCATTTGGCGCCCGCTGCGTGGGGCAGAAAATAACGTGAAAAATTTTTTTTTTCCCCCTTCTGGACATTTTCGAGATAAATTCACCAACAGGCGACAGCGGAGACACGAAACAGCCATTTTGGACACAGGAAGGGTCGAAGGCCAGACAGACCGGCGCGACGAGGCAAGCGGACAAAGGACACTCCAACCACCCTCACCCCTGCACGTCATCACGGCGAGGCGAGCAACGGAGCGACGTCACCACCCCCACTCCGCGCGGACCGTTTTCGCCTCCTCTTTGTGCGGCTGTCCGGGCACCTGCCCCCACCTCGCCACCCCTCTTCACGCTCTCCGCTTCGGGCAACCATCCTGATACCCCCACTCCGCGCGGACCGTTTTCGCCTCCGTTTTGTGCGGCTGTCCGGGCACCTGCCCAGCCGGAGAACGCGACCCCGCGCACAGACTTGCACAGCGCGCACAGAGCCGCGAGTGAAAAACACGCATCGACACAGCTGAACACGCACGATAACAGGAGCACCAAGTGCGCAGAGATGGATGCGGACAGATGCATCGGGTGTTACCACCCCTGCCCGAGTGGGTACTTATACGGCAGGACCGCCGCTGGGTACGAGTGCGGCTATTGTGAAGAGTACCGCACATACGGGATGACGATGTGTGGAAGCCGGTCGTGTCCCGGAGGAAGTAGCGGGGGCTACCACTGCGACGAATGTGACAGCCTGTGGCATCGTGACTGCACCAACGAGCGTGACGGGACTTTGAAGCACGAGTCCTTCACGTTCACGTGCACGCGATGTACCGCAGAACGAGCCACCCAGGTGCAGTACAGGGCAGCGACGCTAATAATTCCTCCCCGACGATACGCCGTGACGATCCACGACATTCGGACACCACCCACGCCGACGCACGACGTACCACGAACGCACGTCCCGACGACATCCGCACCGTCACGTACCATGTTCCCACCACCTTCCGTCCCGACGCCGACGCTCGGCTTCCTGACGCCAGCAATCCCGCTCCCACCGCCTCCTGTCCCGGAGCCACCAACCTCGACGTCCCTTGTAGACCTGACGCCTCCCGAACCAAGTCTGGAAACACCGTCACCAGCAGGTCCACGCTTCATCGACCTGACGCCACTCACGCCGACGCACTACGCCTCACCAAGGACGCCTTCCGTCCCGACGCCGACGCTCGTCAACCCCTCGCCGCCAATCCTGCTCCCTCCACCCCCGGGCCCAAAGCCACCAGCCTCAACACCCCTCGCAGACCAGACGCCACTCAACATGACTGTGACGACGCTGGACCCGCCGAAGCCGACCGAACGACGCATGACGCCGACCGTCCCACCGCAGTCTGTCACGACGTCACGAACCCGCCTCGTGTCGGAGACAACTCACGACGCCGGGATGGCCTCGCCACCGCACCTGACCACCGTCACCGTGCCGCGAAGGACCATTCCGACGCAACCCGCATCGTCTCCGACACACGCCTCATCCGGGACGCCACCAGACTCGATAACGACACGTCGCGCCACACCGTCGCCACCGCCTAGCTTCAACGTCATGCAGCCGGCCTCACTGCCACATGAGTACGCGGTCTCAAAACAGCAGCTGGACAAGGCAACGCCCAGGGCCACGACGCCGAGACGCCTGTGCGAGGCCCCGCCGCCTGGATTCGCCCCACGGTGCCCGCCTGGCTTCGAGGCTCAGGCGCCACGACGCCGCCCCTCGGCCGGCCTGCCACAGCAGCCGCCGAGGCGACGCGCACTCTGCGCTCCAGAGGCGCCACGACGCCGCCCCTCGGACAGTCTGCCACAGCAGCCGCCGAGGCGACGTGCGCTCAAGTCGCCAGAGTCGCCACGACGCCACACCTCGGCCGGCCTGCCACAGCAGCCGCCTAGGCGACGCGCGCTCAAGCCGCCAGAGGCGCCACGACGCCGCCCCTCGGTCAGCCTGCCACAGCAGCCGCCGAGGCGACGCGCGCTCAAGTCGCCAGAGGCGCCACGACGCCACCCCTCGGCCGGCCTGCCACAGCAGCCGCCGAGGCGACGCGCACTCTGCGCTCCAGAGGCGCCACGACGCCGCCCCTCGGACAGTCTGCCACAGCAGCCGCCGAGGCGACGCGCGCTCAAGTCGCCAGAGTCACCACGACGCCACCCCTCGGCCAGCCTGCCACAGCAGCCGCCGAGGCGACGCGCACTCAAGCCGCCACAGGCGCCACGACGCCGCCCCTCGGACAGCCTGCCACAGCAGCCGCCGAGGCGACGCGCGCTCAAGTCGCCAGAGGCGCCACGACGCCACCCCTCGGCCGGCCTGCCACAGCAGCCGCCGAAGCGACCCGCACTCAAGCCGCCACAGGCGCCACGACGCCGCCCCTCGGACAGCCTGCCACAGCAGCTGCCGAGGCGACGAGCACTCTGCCCTCAAGAGGCGCCACGACGCCGCCCCTCGGACAGTCTGCCACAGCAGCTGCCGAAGCGACGCGCACTCTGTGCTCCAGAGGCGCCACGACGCCGCCCCTCGGACAGTCTGCCACAGCAGCCGCCGAGGCGACGCGCGCTCAAGCCGCCAGAGGCGCCACGACGCCGCCCCTCGGTCAGCCTGCCACAGCAGCCGCCGAGACGACGCGCGCTCAAGCCGCCAGAGGCGCCACGACGCCGCCCCTCGGTCAGCCTGCCACAGCAGCCGCCGAGGCGACGCGCGCTCAAGCCGCCAGAGGCGCCACGACGCCGCCCCTCGGACAGCCTGCCACAGCAGCTGCCGAGGCGACGAGCACTCTGCCCTCAAGAGGCGCCACGACGCCGCCCCTCGACGTCACCGCGGCTACCGGGTCGCCTGAGCTCCCTGCATCTGCCTGACGCAATGCAGGTTGACGCCACGGCACCTGGACGCCCGACCGCCCCCCCACCGCACGTGACCGCCACTCGGCCGATGACACCTGTCATCTGTCTCGCACGACGGGCCGCGAAACGCCCGCATGTCGGCAAGGCTGAGCCGGGTCGTGCCGAGCGCCGCCCGCGCTTGCTGCCCGCCTACCGAGAGCCACCTGACCTTGGTCGCCGCCGCCCCTGCCGGCCGGCACCCTGGCCACCACCGCACCACTGCACGCTGCGAGACACCGCAGCCACACTCGAAACCACTGTCACCCCCCGAGAACGAGTCCGGGGAGGTGCTTAGGGCACAACCGCACAACGACCACGCCGACACCACCCTCATGATGATGGAACTGGACGACGGGGACGAGGAGACCTCTACTCCAAACCCGCCCGGTACACCGGAACGGGAGAGGAGGCTGTACCCATCCACGCCGTACCAGACGCTGAGGGCCAACGTCAACAGGCCAGCACCCGGATGTTCGGCGTGGGACGACCCGGGACAGGTGCTCGGTCCCTACCAACTGCGGCCACCACGAGCACCACCCGGGTGGAGCTGTTGCCGGAGCTAAGAGGCGCCGCGACGCCGCCCCCGGCACGCCTGCCATGACGGCAACCGGGGCGGCGCGCACGCTGGCCCAGTCGGCCACGATCACCAGGTCCAGTGCGCTGACCCTATCAGCCGCTGACCCCCCACAGGCGCCACGACGCCGCCCCCGGCACGCCTGCTTTGACGGCAACCGGGGCCGCGCGCGCGCTGGCCCTACCAGCCGCTGACCCCGCACCGGCACCAAGAAGCCGTCCCCGGCACGCCTGCGACGACGGCAACCGGGGCGGCGCGCACGTTGGCCCAGTCGGCCACGATCACCAGGTCCAGTGCGCTGACCCTATCAGCCGCTGACCCCGCACCGGCACCACGAAGCCGCCCCCGGCACGCCTGCCACGACGGCAACCGGGGCGGCGCGCACGCTGGCCCAGTCGGCCACGATAACCAGGTCCAGTGCGCTGACCCTATCAGCCGCTGACCCCGCCCAGGCGCCGCGACGCCGCCCCCGGCACGCCTGCCACGACGGCAACCGGGGCGGCGCGCACGCTAGCCCAGTCGGCCACAATCACCAGGTCCAGTGCGCTGACCCTATCAGCCGCTGACCCCGCCCAGGCGCCGCGACGCCGCCCCCGGCACGCCTGCCACGACGGCAACCGGGGCGGCGCGCACGCTAGCCCAGTCGGCCACAATCACCAGGTCCAGTGCACTGACCCTATCAGCCGCTGACCCCGCCCAGGCGCTACGCCGCCGCCCCCGGCACGCCTGCCACGACGGCAATCGGGGCGGCGCGCACGTTGGCCCAGTCGGCCACGTTCACCAGGTCCAGTGCGCTGACCCTATCAGCCGCTGACCCCGCCCAGGCGCCGCGACGCCGCCCCCGGCACACCTGCCACGACGGCAACCGGGGCGGCGCGCGCGCTGGCCCAGTCGGCCACGATCACCAGGTCCAGTGCGCTGACCCTATCAGCCGCTGACCCCGCCCAGGCGCCACGACGCCGCCCCCGGCACGTCTGCCACGACGGCAACCGGGGCGGCACGCACGTTGGCCCAGTCGGCCACCATCACCAGGTCCAGTGCGCTGACCCTATCAGCCGCAGACCCCACACAGGCGCTGCGACGCCGCACCCGGCACGCCTGCCACGACGGCAACCGGGGCGGCGCGCACGCTGACCCAGTCGGCCACGATCACCAGGTCCAGTGCGCTGACCCTATCAGCCGCTGAACCCGCCCAGGCGCCACGACGCCACCCCCAGCACGTCTGCCACGACGGCAACCGGGGCGGCGCGCACGCTGGCCCAGTCGGCCACCATCACCAGGTCCAGTGCGCTGACCCTATCAGCCGCTGACCCCGCACAGGCGCCACGACGGCAACCGGGGCGGCGCGCACGTTGGCCCAGTCGGCCTTGATCACCAGGTCCAGTACGCGGAGCCAACCAGCTGCTGAGCCGCGAACCACGCCGGGATGGAGCGGCCGGAGCTAGGGGTGGCCCCATGTTAGCGGGACCATAAGCGGCGCAAGGTCGGGCTTCACAGGGGGGGGGGGGCGTTTGACGTCGTCTGGCCGACGACCACCCCACAGCCCGACCTGCACCCGCCAGTATACGCTCCCGCTAACGGAACACACCCCTGGCCATGGCCCACCCGAGTCAGGCGAGCCGAACAGCAATTAAAGGCAAAACCGCGGAAACCTGAGTAGACAAGAGAAGAACCGTACCCATTCCTCCTGAAACATTAAATTAGGATTTTAGCGACAATAAAATCTCTTCCAGACACACCCGTTTGGAGTCTAGCGTAATGAGGTCACGCCTGGCGCGAGAGAGGCCGAGCCTCCCTCGGACGCCATGCCAGTTCGGCAGTTCAGCGCAGCTCATGGACCGGGGCGGACCTACGTCCCACGGAGAGGCAACATCCTTTGTCTACATTGAAAGTAACGTCCGGTAAATATAGTCACTAATTAACAAAACCCCCTTTATTACTTAACCTCTCCGTGAGTACCCGGTCCCTTTTTTCGGTCCAGGACCTAATCCGGCCGCATCAACTTAAGGACACCCCGCACCACACTTGGTCAGCGGGGCTGCTCTTCAGCATACGGCACGGGCCGTCTCCCGCAACGTGCAGAACTTTATTTAAGGTCACGCGCACGGCGCTGACCACAAACCCGCAAGGGAACTTGGACAAACTTAATTGCGGTGCGTGTTTCACCACAGTGGGCACAACACCCGCGCCGAGACATTTGCATACGGGATTGGCCGTCTCCAATCGCCCGCCCCCTTAATTCAGTGTATTTTTGTATCCCGTATTTTGTACTGCTAACTTACGTTACCCGAGTAACGAGTGCCACGTAACTTGTGCGCGCCCCCTTAATCCAGTGTATTTTTGTATCCCGTGTTTAGTATTGCTAACTTGCGTTACCCGAGTAACGAGTGCCACGTAACTTGTGCGCACCCCCTTAATTCAGTGTATTTTTGTATCCCGTATTTTGTATTGCTAACTTACGTTACCCGAGTAACGAGTGCCACGTAACCTGTACGCGCCCCCTTAATTCAGTGTATTTTGTGTCCCGCCTTTGTGTTACGAAATTACGTTACCTGCGTACCCAGTGAGACGTCTGAGACATAACAGCATCCGAGGCCACGTAACGCGGAACACAAACAATACGGCGCCACGGAATAACAAGTAAAAACCCCCCGGGGACCTCTGTAGAGTGTTGTATTGTGTACGACTCACTCCTCTGAATAAAAGGTACGACACCACCACCTCAACTCCACGTCTCTTATTTAAAATCGTCTCACGCAACACCGCCGCCGGCCCTAGTGGGCCACGCAGGGGCACATACATCCACGACCCCAAATTCACGACTAGAAACGCGCTAGTCTGGCGCCCACCCGGAGACGACGGCATTTTGCTTCCCCTCATGTAAACCAAAAGCCTTGTCACTGCTATTTCGCTTTTTTTTTAATTCTAGCTATTTGTTGGTTGCAGTGATATATGTATGTATGTATATATATATATGTAATTATAAGGATTTTAAAGGTGATGATGGATTATAAACAAATACATCCCCCCCCCCCCCAACCAAATTAAAAACACAATTCCACAGTTGCGCAAAGCTCTGTTTATTAGTAGTTAGCATTGTATTAAAGGCTCTTTCTCAACATTTTTTGCCAAACTGCATTTATATTCAACCTGCTACATATTTATGACTTTATGTTAGCCAAATAAAAATACTGAGTTCTATTTAGTGCGTAAGCAATTTCATGCTCTTGTTCATTTGAAACCCAATGGAAACTGGCAGATGGATATAGGAAAAAAGATTGATCTGAACGAAATAACTGAACTAATTATAGATAGGGATCAAGTGTTTATCCTACTTTAATTCATGGAAACTAAGACCGTGTCCGAAATTGCCTGAGGTACACACATTCGTATTCCCGGAAGTAACGTCAGAAATGTCACAGCTGGAAGTTTGTTTGTTTCACTCACATTCGTTTTCTGAGAAGCCTAAGAAAAACATCCAAGTTCTGTCCCTGCCCGAACACGCCCGAATATTCACCTTCGGCCAACATCGGGATTTGTGTTATTTTTGCGCAGGAAGAATGAATTCAAATATTAAAGGTGATCGGTTAGGTTAGCTACATTAAAAAACTCTAAAACACTATGGATGGTTAGGTTAGTATAGCTACATTAAAATAAACATAGACATATAAATATATATATAAATAAACCCGAGGTTGGCCGAAGGTGAATGTTCGGGCAGGGTCAGAACTTGATGTACATCTTTGGCTTCCCTTCTTTTTCTCATTTCTTGACCTATTAACTAGAAGCGTACGTACTTGCGTGTTTTACTTGCTGGAAACAGTTTGACGGATGGCCGTTTTACTCGTAGGAGTTCTCAGGTCAGTCAAGTCATGCTCTCGATGCTCCTCTTGAGGAACAGCTGTGAGAACAAGTCATCTGCCTTTGTTTTGGCGAGATCATTTACTTCTGTATTGTTCGTTATGTTCAGTGTATGGTGATTTTCAGGACAATGATGATCGCATATTAATATGATGACATTTTGAATACAATTTTTTTATTTTTAACACGTATTTCTTTAATTACTACAGGTTATGCGGGGAACATCATTATTGAAACATCATTATTGACAATCATGGAAACAACAGTGCAGCCAGCTGGCACATGCACATCGCCTACCCAGTGGGCCTATCACCATCTGGAGTTAGCAGGACTTCCCTACGAGGACCTCTCAGTGGCGAGGCGTGAGGTTTACATGAGGGGAAGCAAGAACTCCGTTTACCCCAAAACATGCCCGGGAAGGGGGGGGGGGGTCCGGGGGCCCTCCTCCAGAAAAATACGGATTTCAAGGTACAAAAGGGTGCTATTTAAGTAGTTTTCTTAACTGGACATTGACTATTCCACAGGTAGAAAAATTGAAATTTTTTTTATAAAATTATAAATTATTTTTGAAAAATAATAATGTTTGACTTACATTATTCTGATAATAAAATACCTACTCTACATTATTTATATACTAAATGGGAGTGTAGTATCATCGATATCTGGTAAGTTACATAATATATAAACAGACAACACATGGCAAAGTAAGTAGGTAGGTACTGACGTCGTACCGACCATGGCCTTTAAGCCCGTGCTCCGCACCGCCAGTACCGTATCCCGTTTTCGGAGCGCGCCCCTTGCCCAGCCGGATTGAGTCAGGCGAGCGTCCCAGGTGTGACCCCAATAGACAACAAACCTTATTAAAAGTCACCGCGGCCACTGGCCTTAATTAAAATGTCCGTGACTAGGATAGTGTCAGATTAGAAGAAATCCAACTATTACAGCTTACAGTGAGACAATATGTTGATAAATACAGTCGCCAACTTGATGTCACATTTTAAATAATTAAATACATTAAAACTATTGTTAAGCCTTAAGCACCCAATTACCAGGTGCTACATTTTAATTGGGCACCTGGAACATGTTTTAACTGGTAATATAGTAAATTAAATTAATATATGTTTTTTGACGCCGACTCACAAAGAAGAGAAAGTTTCTCTTCCTTGCGAGGCGGCCATGTCCGGCAGTCTCGAACCACTCCGCGCCGGGAACAGACGTGTGTCCGTGGGCAGCATCCAAGTTTCTTTCATTTTATTAATTTTTATTCTATACTAAATCTTTACATTTAAACCTCATTAATTCATAGCTGCCCACGTCGACTCGGCGCGTATTTTACGGAACCGGGCCTATCCCGACCGTCTTCATCGTGATACCGTGCGGCAGATCGTATCACTCACGTAAGTGTTTCGCCTAATTTAGGAGCCCGCTCATAGAGCCCCCCCTGCACCCGTTAATGTTCGGCGCTGGCCGTCTCCAGCGAGCATCGACCCGCGTCCCGCGAGACTGCCGCGGTAACCATCAGTGTCGCGTAGTGTTATGTTTTTTCTATGTTAATTGTGTAACGGCTAGACGTCGCCAAGTGTTGGTGAGAGTGTTTTGTAGCGGGACTAGATTAAAGGTAGTTCTCACCAACTCGTGTATACTAATTTTCCGGAGTCTCCCGTCCTCCACACGGCCGAGCGGCCTTCACAGTCAAGGAAGAGCCACTCAGGGTAGATTCAAGCCGTGTACCTGGCGGGGCACGCGGGAGCAGAGTACCCACGACCCAACACCAACGGCCTAGCAGCCCGCTAGCCTGGCGCCCCTCCGGACAACAAGCACACCGCGACGCCCGTAGCGCCCGTCAGGTACCCCCCGGGCCTTTCACATAGGTCGGGTGACGGCAGTACTTAAAGTAAAGAGCAGAACCTCATAAAAATGTACTGTAACAGTAAAAATTAAATCTTGGTATTTTTCGTACCAACACAAAAGAAATTATCTTCATACATGATCAAAAACTCTGTTAACTGGTACGTGTACCAATAAACTGGCATGTCAATCATTCCATTCCTGAAACGCCACCTCACCACCTGCCGTGCCGAACTGTAGCGGACATAGCCGAAGCAGTCGGTGGAAGAATTCCACTGTCTGCTTCGGCCATGTTCGCTTCAGTTCGGCAAGAAAGCGTTACCTTCGTAGCTTCTACCACATATTTTTACAGCCAATCCCCCCCTCGCACCTTTGTACCATGCCACCCCTCTTCCGAAGGGAAACTACTGCGACAGCCTTCCTGCTGAAAGCAGTCCTACCAGCGCTTCTAAACCTAGCAACGCTTCTAAAACAGCATGTTTTGTGTGTCAACGAGTTCTTTTCTTAAAGCGCACAGCGCACAGTATTGGGTCCCAAGAAGATAGTGTAAAAAATACATACACCTAACTGCACGAGCCAAATTAAAATACTATTCTGAATAAAATATTTATTTAACATGTACAATGTCTGGAAACTGCCTGGGCAAGCACTGCTTGCCTTGCTTGCCCTGACGAGACGTCACTGGGACCTATGTTTGTTCCGGCGAGTGTGCGAGGACAGGCTGACGCGACATAGCGTAGCACCCAAGGGATGAGCAGATCGAGTTGGTGTAAAGTTGCTAGGGGGGATGCGTACATGGTGGTCCCCGACAGAAGAGTACGACGCGAACAATGAGAGCTTTGTCCACTAGTTAGAGGTCCAACGACAGGCTTCAACGACGCGTGCGCCTAGATGCGATGTCAGGGAGAACCGTTCAGGTATTCACAAACGATTTGCGAGAGTGTTGAAGCATTGCATGGCAAACTTCAGGTCTACCACCGGCTTACACCCAGTGGCCGCACCGACGACGTACTTCCGTGCATCAATGAGCAGATGTTAAACGAGATGCATAAGAATTAAGTCATCGTGGTTGATGTTGGAAGAGTTTATAAAGATTTAAAAACACCCAAAATATAGTTCTTTAAGTTTTTTTTTTTTTTTAGAAAACAAAACATACAAAATTGTTTATTTCAGCCAACAAAATTAGCATAATATATCAGCCCAACGGTAAGGTGCCTTGTCTCTATAGTGTTCTAAGATTTTGGCAGTGAATGTAGGTTAGAGACAAAAACACATATTCTTAATATTACGTGCACAGTTATGTAATTGTATGCATGCTAACCAAACTAGTATTTCACTTGTTTTAAGTACTAAAAATATTTAAGTTTCATAGTATTGGTTACATTTACATGATAATATGTATATGTGTCTATAAAAATAAGTACCTATATGAAATTCTCTTTAATGAATAACTGGAATGATAATTCAAATACACCAGTAATACTGCATGCATGATTTCCTAAAACTTGAATAACAAAGCTACTTTTATTTTAACGGGTTTACAGTAACTACAGTTAAATTTGATGCTATGAATTTTAAAACATCAGAAAAAAATTACACATAAATGACAAAATGGAAACAAAACACAATAGCTGTTTTTCTTAATTTTACAATGAAACCTTAAAAAATCAGTTTTAGCATGAAAAGAGGCGGAAAAACTTAAATGTTCCTGTAATTTACAAATGATGAGAGCTGACATTATGTTTTTTTTTCTAGTAACGTGTGAGTCGTCCATTTGAATTGAACACATGTTGTCTTGCAACAGCCGTGGCCACAGCGCTCGGAACGACGCAACAGCGCAGGCGACTCTCATCATGAGTAGCACACAGGACCGAGCTCCAGCCAGAACTTCTGGCTCTCATGCCCCACGTCGCGCAGGGCCACGTCCACGATCGGTAGGCGTGAGGTCTTATCCGTGCTGTAGGAGACCACAGTTTTGGCCCATTGGTTGCTCTTGTACTGCAAGGAAATAAATACAGTCTCGTTAAAAACTTGCAATGCCCCTCGTTCCCTAAAATTATATTATTTTAATTTAATAAAAAAAAACCTTGGAAACTGCTGGGCAAAATATTAAGAAAATTAAAATTATTTACCAGAGGGGGCACGAGGCGGTGAACAGGACAAATTTCATACTCCCTGCACACTAGCAACTTGGGAGTTCGTGGATCGTTAAATAGAATAAGGTATGTGATAAATAAATACACTACATAAGTAGTTTGGTCTATAGGTTTCCCTGGTTTATTATGAAGATGTTTTGTTTTCGCATTATTCTGATATCACAATCAAGATCTAAGCAAGTAACAAAAAATATGGGGGCGCCCCGAAATTATTTAAAACAACACATATTCAACTTAAACAAAGGAACGATTACATAAACAAAAATTTGAAGTATCACACCAAAATTTGATTCGTCCAATGATTACATAGATAGTAAGATTCCCTGATTCTACGTGCTCTTGAGGATTAAGTTCTTAAGTTACTGCTCGCTGGTAGGCTATTCATTTGGCTAATGTAGCTCGTAGAGAGAAAGGGGGAGATGTTTATTTTACATTATCATCCGGGTCTTCAAGGTAAGACGTCGGGCCGGGAAGGATCTCTTCTTAAAGGGACTCGGAGGTCGAGGTCCCGAAGAATAAGCGGGTAGCAATTTGTCTCCCCAGCACATGGACCCTGTCAAACAGGGTGTAGATTCAGTGCTCACGAGATGTCTCGCGCCGACATCAGGATGGCGTGCACCGAGAATTCGCGGATGACGCGAAAGAAACCAAATTTTTAGGAAAATAAAAAATTAATAAACTTTACATAAAACCATGACTTGTACTAATTACTACTACTGACTGGCTACTGTACAAATGGGATCACATCCCTTAAGGCAACTGATTACATCTCTTATGCACACGAATTCGCCGTTCCCGCGAAAAGCCTCTTAGCGCAGAGGATGCCGAGAAGACGTGGTCAGTAGCCGAGGTCAGAGTACTGAGTGCCGGCGATGGCGGACAAAGCTTATAATTAAATCGGGTGGTCGGCCCTAGGGAAAAAGAGGGGGAAGGTTCGGCTCAGGGCCGAAAACATGCGGAGGTGCCTGAGTGGTCGTAACCACGACTTCGTTTGCGCCAAAGGGCAACTGCTGCGGTCTCTACCGGCAGGTACAGAAGGCAACAAACAATCGACTTCTACAGGCCGCGAGAAAGAAGCATAGGGCCTTATGGCGCCGCGGCGCTGCTTTCTAGCAGCGTAAAGGGGAACTAACTGAGGCGGTGAACTGAACCGCCGCCAGGTGTCACTGGCGTAGTCTCTGCTCGCTGGCCACCGGGGCCGAAGTTGCTTTTTCTGCCACTAGATGTCGTGGAGGTCTCTGTAGGACCAGGGAGAATGTCCTTGGAGTAGGCCATCATCTTGGCGAAGTTCACGTCAGGTCACTGCTCCTGGCTTGATATCTCAGAACTAAGGAGGGCGGAGAGAGAGGGGAGGGTGGACAGAAAACGCCACTAAGCTAGTAACGGAGGTCCACTGGAGACTGCTTCGTGTCGAGACTCGCTAGTCTCAGCAGGCCTCTAAGAAGTAGCAGCTTGCAGGCCAGAAGCTGCCCTATGCGATTTTGGTCAGGCAGCGAATTAATATTACAAACCCGGGACGTGACTGCAGGCGAGAGAAATTTCAACCGGGCTGCCCACGTCCACATTAGCCTAGCAAAATATCAGATAGGCCCCTGAGAAAAGTGCTTCAGTCCACTGGCACAAAGTTTAACTATGTGGCGTACACCGGCCTAACGAAGAGTAAATCGCTCCTTTAGTAACCAGATTATAAGAAAAATAAAATTTCCCAAAATAATTTAAAATTATAATAAAAATTTAAAAAAAGTGTCGAAATGCCTAATTTTCGGCACAAACTTTACATTTTGAGAAAACATGTTGTTTGGGTGAGGGAGGAGTTGACTCAAGCACAGAACTAAAAAGAAAAAGTATACCAAATTTATTTTTAAAGTTATGCGAAGTTTCCTTAGCTTGTAGTTAGGGATTTTGCCACCAGGGAGCGAAAAATCTCGACTCGCTCTTTGCGCTACGTACTACCCTTACCAACCTACAAGCTCGGTACGCAATCTGCCTGCCCTTTCCTGACTATACTATATTCGAGGCTCCTAGTTCCTCACTCACTCTGCCATGCAGTGCCACTTTCCTAGCTGTGCTCACTTCTAACCTGGTCTTCATGTTCAAATGTCCAACATAAGTAAATTCAACCACTGTAAAGAAACATATTTGGAAGAAAAATTTGTAACATAGCGAAGGAATCAGCTTGCAACTTGACATCTCCGAAACACATAGCAAATACAAGAACTAAGACGAAGTCATCTCATAAGAAGATTACTGAGGCTAGTAACCATGATTAACCAGAAAGGAAAATATTCAATATTAATGATAAAAAAAATCTGGAATAAAAAAAGTTTAAACCAATATGGCGTCTTTCGGTCCCTTAAGTTTTGGTCTCACAGGCCATATTGATTTTTACTTTTTTTTTTTGTCAGAAGTTTTACTTAAGGGCAATTCATATTATTTTAATTCGATAACTCCTTTGCATTTGTTGTTTTGGAAATTTTTTTCAAACATATGTTTACTAAATGTAATATCACATGTGTACGAAGTCGTGCAATTGACAATAAATACGAATATTTGCGCGAAGTTTTACACACATTATATTAATATCACCAATTTAATATATGATGGAAATATTTACGACAGAGCAACAGATGTAAGGAAGGTATCATATTAAAATTTTATAAATAACCCTTAAATAAAAACATAAAAATAATCACACTTCGTTTGAAACCGAGCTATAACGGGATTGGCAAGGTCGCATCGTGCACGAGTGACGATAGTATAAAATCAAGAATGGAATCTGAACGACTTGACAGAATTCGATGGGGTTAGTGTTGTCGACGAGATATTTTCATTACGGGGACCTGGATGTTTAGAAATAGTCAATACAGTTTATAGTTATAAAAAAAAAAAACTAATGGTTTATTTTCATAAAATAAAGGCTTGAAACAAAAAAAGAAAATATATATATATATAAATTGTTTTAAATTATTAAAATCACACAAGAAAAGCCTCTATAGTAACCAAATCTTAGAATATATTTAAATTAGAAGCTAGTTTTAACTTATACAAACATTTTATCATGCAACTGTAAAAGAAAAAAGTTTGTTCTACGATTAGGTTAAATAAAATAAAAATTTCTTACGTGATTTTGATAAATTTAGATCCATTTTTTTTTCATTTTAGTTTTTTTGGTTTCAAATCCTTATTTTATAAAAAAAAAATTTTTTTTTAAACTGAAATGGAAATATTTTGCCGACAAAACCAATCTTTTCTAGTTCTGTCAAGTCGTTCAGATTCTATTATTGGTTATTTTTGCACTCGTAATTCGTGCAGGACGAATATCCTCCGAAAGTGACAGACTATAACCAGTGGCGCCCCTGGATTGAAAGAGAGGGAGGGAGGGAGGGTTCATGCGTCGTGGCGGCGGCGCCCCCCCCCCCCCCCGCTCGCTACGCCACTGACTGAACCAGCCTCACCCTGCAGCCGTCGTCCTTGACCTCGTAGCGCAGCCGGTGGTTGCCGCGCGGGGTGATCTCGGCGTCGTTCCACGTGAGCAGCTTCATGCCGCGCCGGTACGTGTGCTTGGCCTCGTCGTAGTAGGCCACGGAGTTGCGGCAGTGGTAGGTGAGGTTCTGCGCCGCGCCGCTGGACAGCAGCTGCAGGAAGCCCAGCTGGTTGCTGTCGGCCTTGTAGGTCAGCTGCGGGACACGACACGACACACGTCAGGCCATGCGCGGCTCTCCAGTCTTGCTGTTGTGTCAGACTTAACAAGTGACTATTATCCCGTGACATCTGGCCAGCAATTTGTGAGCACAGTTTTCCAACATTTTTAATAAATAACGGTTATATAACATTTCAAGCTAACCACTAACCATTCCAACCACGCCACATTTTTTTTTTTAACTTAAAATTTTTTCGCAGGTTACTCATAAGTAGAGACCTGCAAAATTCGCAGTTTCGATGGTCTTCAGGATAGTTTGCACATACCCCTGTACACTCGGGCAAATAACGCAAGTTCATTGGCTGCCGACTTGTAAGACGTCTCAGCTGGTTTGTCTGTGATTCGATCCTTCTTTGGTTGAGGGTTTATAACTGGTTGAGATTCGTCCAGATGAACAGTAAGCCAATAGCAAAATGATATGTGTTTGAATTCTAGCCTATCACCGAATGAATCCGCTAATTTTGCAGGTCTCTACAAGTAATAGCATTAATTAATTTTTAAAACAGGTATTACGCCTGGGCATTGCTGTATCTCGTTAATTTCTTGCCACAACATGATTGATAAATACTCACAAACAGTTCTCTAGTCTCGCTAAAATGGCTTACTACTACTCTACTCTAATTGGTTGTTTGCACCATGCATACGTAACAAAAATAAAATATTTATTCATTTCCCTCTTTTGCGCACGCACGTCATATGCGCTGTTGTGAATCAGAAAGTTCGAAAAACATGGCGGTGAAATCCTGTGCGCACGACCTACAGCTACTGTTATTGTATATTTTTTTTTTCTAATTTGGCACCCAACTTCAGACCCGCTCCTCAATGACACGTAAACGGAGCCGGATCTCACGGAACAGAGTTTATACAATGGCACCCAGAAGGAGACGGATCCGTACGGATCAGCTCGGCGATGCTGAGCTCTTCCGTTTACGTTGCTCCGTGCGACCAGCAGAAGCCGAGTACTTGAATGCGGCGGTAACAACGTTTGTTTATGTTCTAAATACGTTAAAAAAATTATTTCATGTACAAGACTATCTAGTGTTCTGTTATTACTTTGTAGTTTATTTTTATTATTTACGTTAATTCTGCCCGTGCTATGGTTTTGAAGCATATATATATATATTTTTTTAAATAAATTTATATTTCGTAGCCTTGAAATGCAATCTCATTGGTTGCCATTTGTTACGTCTCCGTGCAGTGTGGAAGCAGCAGACGCGACAGTGGAATGTTCCGGGAGATACGTCTCCGCTTCTGTGCCACTGTAGAACTAGCCTCACTGCTTCCAGGCCGGCTTGCGTGGCCTGACGTCCAAGAGGACGTTTTTAAGTGCAGTAATAAGTTCCCTGGTCTTCAGTCAACACTGTGCGAGCTACCGAAAAGGGCAAATTGTATTATAATGAATTGTTTCCCGACTCAATACTTATACATATTTATTTTTACATCCTAATCCGAAATCTAAAAAAAAAAAAAAAAAACTTTCCCACAAAAAAAAAGAAGAAAAAATTTGAAAGCAAACAGCGGGTAAAGAGGTTCTATCCCACACCAACCTATAATTAATTTCTGCGTGCACTCCACTCATACTCATAATAAAATCATAAATGGAAGAGCGAGAATTATATAAGAATTAAATATTTTTTTTCCACATGTCAAAATCAAAAATTTATAAAAAGAAATGGTGCAGTTATAAAAATAGATTTAGTTAGTAACCTTTATTTAATATCCCATAGAAAAAATAGTAGTTTTGAAATTCCTGTACTCTAGTTTCAATATTTGGCTATGAAAAACATTATAATACACTCTAAAGGAAAGTTACGTTATAATTGAAGAACATTTAAAAGGTGACTTGGTTTCAACGGGGAAAAAATAAAATGCTGGAAAGAAAATGTCCCGTACCTAGAGTTAGGTCTAGACTCGCTTACCTTCATCCCACCGCTTATTTCCCCGACCCACACTTCAGGCTCTTGGCCGATGTAGTTCATCTCAGGCGTCCTCGCAGGGCTCGGGAGAATGCACGTTTTCCTTTCAGCTATCTCACACTGAACCAAGATGGCATCTCTGTCGTCTCCTTCGTTGGGATCGATCCAGTATTCACCTGCAGACAAGTCATTTAATAGAGATTACGATTGTCCACCATGGAATTACATAAAATTGTGGTTAAGATCCCTGGTAATTTCACTTAGACAAAATCAGTTCACAAAAACAGCATTTTATAAAGCCAGAACTTGAAGGTTAGCGATAAACATGCCATCGTAATAAAGTATCACCATAAGGTCATAGCGTATGCAGTGTCTCCACAATACATATCATTGATAGAGTCCTAATACGGTCAAGATGATTCCAAGGTCCTACGAGACATTTGCTGTTTTTGAATACCTGCTTGAACTGCTGTCACCCTAGGTCTCGGGTTCGGGACCCGGATGAGCCCAGTGATTGTTGTCGGGATTATTAGGGTATTACGTCATGAGATGGCGCCAGGCTAGCCATTGTGGTTGCGTGGGTCGTCTGCCCCAGCGTGGATCACTGGACTTGCGGCGATCATTAATTTATCAACTTCGGGCAGCAAAACAATTTTACAGGTTTACCAGAGTTTTAAAATAAAGACCTTTCACGTGCACTATTCATACCCGATAAGCATAATCCTTCTCCCGGAGGATTATCTGTTGTTATTTAGGTAATTATACATTGTACCTACGTATGTGTAAAATTATATTTGCTAGTGTAAAAAAACACCTTTATTATATGTGTAGTATCACACTGCTGTATTAAGTGTTTATCATTGATCAAGCAAAATTATAAATATACTACCAAGGGCGCCCATGCACGGGGGCAAGGGGGGACGCGACCCCCCCGTATTAGCTCTCAGGGAAAGGAAAAATGTATAGTGTAGTCAGGTGTTTTTGATTCAAGAAAATTATTTAAAAGTTGGTAATAACCTATAAGTGGTTCAACACTTATTCCAAGACATTAAAAATACTCCGTACCCCAAGTCTGGACCTCCCCACCCTTATAAACTACTGTACCAGCTATGCAATTTTGCACTTTTTGACGACGTAATGGTATATCATTACGGCGCAGGTGTAAATCCACTCATGACACACAGGTCGTTCAGCTGGTGGCCTCACTGTCACCGACAAATAATAATAATAATAATAATAAACAAGATAACCTGAGCAGAAAAGGACCAGCTGCTCAGCTAAATATTAAATAACCCTCCCCACCTCCCCCAAAACCAAAGGAGGGCTGGAGAACACACGAGTTGAACGTAAAAAAATAAAATTCAAAATTAAATTTAACTCAGGCCATTCGAAGTCACCAAGCTTCGCAGCGAATTTTTTTTTCAAAGCAAGTTATTTCGCAATCCCCGTCAGGACACAAAACCAGGAGGTCAGCGGGCCTCGGGGCAGGGGCGCAACAACAGGAGGGGGGGGGGGCAAGGGTATTTTGCCCCCCCCCCCTTTCAGAAACCTTGAAGTGGGGGCAAACGGGGGCAAAGAAAGTGCTCTGTAAACAATTTTTAGATAGTAAAACTGCTTAAATAGCACCATTTTCCACCTTGAAATACAAATTTTACCCCGGGGGAGGACCCCCGGACCCCCCCGAATCAATAGGTGGGGATCGATGATTCTTTATAGAAAGGTATATCGCCCCCCTGCCTCGGGCGCAGGGACGACGGGCAGCGATGGCCGCCACTGACCGCTCGGCAGCTCCGGGTGCGCCACGGCCAGGTCGCGGCACGTCTTGGCGGGCGACGAGCGCTGGCCGTCGGGCCGCTTGAAGCGCTCGAAGGACGTCTTGAGGTGTTGGTAGGCCTGCGTGACGAGCTGGCGCCGCTCCTCTTCTGTGATCTCCTTGCCGAACACCCGCACCGGCTCGTCTCCGCTCAGCGGGTCCGGGCCCTGCGAACCAGCGCGCCCTTCCCAGTGAGCTTGCGTGCGGTCAACTCAGCTCAAATAAATAAATAAATAAATATATATGCACACACCCGTGCATGTATACCACAGAGATGTGGCAAAAGTACTTGAGAGTATAGTTCACACGAAATAAATAACGCTTTCCAGAAGTTGAATTTCCGTTATTTCAATGTGAGACTTCACTCAACAAAACTGGCTCCACAATTAATTATTACCGTCGCGCACACAAACCCAACAATCAGTAACACAATATAGCTGCCCTCGCTTCTTCAGCGGCAGCCGGCGAGCTTGCGTGCGGTCAACTTAGTTAAGGGGGTGCCTCCCATTTCAGGTCATGGATTTTATATTTATATTAATCACTGATCAACTTGTAAACTTTTTCAATTGTTTTACTTTCACGAATTGAAAAAAATATATATACAGAGCATACTTTTTGCATAATTAGCTGCCAAAGTTACATTTTTAACATTTTTGGGTTGTACAAATAAGGAGAATTTAATTTCTTGTAAAACTGAAACTTTTTAGGGTTAACTGCAATGCCACTGGCTACTTCATTATATGGTTTGCATTTCTATCACAAAAGCCCATTTCATGTTTCTTGGCTGTCAAAATCGTAACAAATTTGATAATTTTGAAATGCCAAATAAAATAAATTAATATTTTCTGAAAGAAATTCAAATCATTTCTTGAAGTAGCCAGTGGCATTGCAGTTAAACTTAAAAAGTTTCAGTTCTGCAATAAATTAAATTCTCCTTTTTTGTACAACCCAAAACTGTTAAAAAATGTAACTTTGGCAGCTAATTATGCAAAACGTATGCGCTGTATATATTTTTCATCTCGTGAAAGTTAAACAATTGAAAAAGTCTACAAGTTTATCTGTAATTACTGTAAATATGAAATCTTGACCTGAAATGGGAGGCACCCCCTTAAAATAAATATATACTTATACAGTAAACTCTCTATTATCCGCGCATGCTACGAAAAAAATACAGCACATAAGTAAATCTGTATTTTATTACAATTGAGCAAAATTTGAACTCTACTGACGAGTGTATTGTGTGCAGTATACAGTAAAACGCCACAGGCCTTCTCGGAACTCACTCAGTGTGTAGGCTGGCATGCGTTGCTATTTTTGTTTCTGTCGCGCTTTGTTTCTAGTCGTGTGGTTGCTTTTTCAGGCCTCTGCCAGACGAGCTACCCGGGTGGCTCCACCCAGCTCGCTCGTCTGACAGAGGCCTTGTCTAATGAAGTCTCTGAGTACGTGCAGTAAGTACTGTATCCTTGTTACGAAGTAAGTACCGAGCACTTTTATGTTTACATTACTGAAGTGTATTGTACGTTAATTATTCAGTAAGATACTCAAATTGTAGCATCATTAATTTTTTTTACTATTCATTGTAATTTTTACTGTACATAAATTTTTAGATTTTTAAAATTAATATTAATGTTTCCTTTTTTGTTTCCCATTTTCGGCTCTTTTGCGGATTATCCGCGATTTTCACTATCCGAGGTGGCCCTGCCACGTAATTTAGCGGATAATCGGTAGTGTACTGTATATATATTTTAATTTATTATAATTATTTGAGTGCCCACCAACAGTCAGAGCCTTTAACAGGTGGGCACTTAACAAATATTACAAAAAATAACAATAACATACACAAAACACGATTATATATATATATATATATATATATATATATATTTACCGTCTACTGCGTTAAAAAAGGCTATGTTTTTTTAAACAAAATTAGCAGCATTTATGTTCTATATTGTTTGCAAGTAATCAAAAAATTATAAAAAAATAACTTTTTCACATAATTTATAAAAAAAATTCAATTCGTCAACTTTCTACTGATACAAATATATGTGGAATTTTAATGAAGCTTGGTCAGGTACGTTATCACGTGCTAACCGCACATTGATGTAGAATACAATCGTTATTTTCATGTAAACATTAAATAGAACGTCTGCGTCTACGTCTAAAATTCTAATCCGGATTATCCGGAGATCCAGATCAACGAGGGCTGGATAGACGAGGTTTGACTGTACTTGAAACAATATTATTAACGTGTTTAGAACATAAACAAACATGGCTACCACCGCAGACCAGTGCTCGGCTTCTATTGGTAGCACGGAGCAATGTAAGCGGAAGAGCTCAGCCTTGCCGAGCTGATCCGTGTGGGGCCGTCTCCGTGCCATTGTAGAAACTCTGTTCCGGGAGACCCGTTTCTGTGTCGTTGTAGAACGGGTCTTAGCGTGCAGTGCGGATCGTTATGAACAGCTCTGCGGGCTTAACAGCTCACGAAGTCACTCTGCAAACTCTTGGCTGCACTCTCCACGTTAGGCTATTAGCTATTACTAGGGGCAGGTATTTTTCGCGAAATAATCTGATGGCTCATTAGACTGCAATAAGTAGAGACCTGTAAAATTCGCGGATTCATTTCGCGATAGAATAGAGTCCAAATACTTTTGACATTATTTTGCTTCAGTGATTGGGCCACAGTTTATCTGAAGGACTCAGATGTAATTTGCACGAGTGCATAGAGGATCATGGAGTCTATCCTTTAGGGATTTGAATTTGCGAAATTAACAGGTCTCTAGCAATAAGATTTGCCAGAGCTTGCGATTTCTTCCTTGTGATTGACGGCCGTCCGCAAGAGAAGCCAATGCCCCGACCATTCAGCACGCGTGTGCTTAGCGCACTGGATGGCTGTGATTGGTGCACTGGCAGTGGACACATACTTGCAATCAACCCAGCCCACTTAGAAACACAGAGTTACAAAGTACTAACACACAGCGTGTCTGGAAATATTATCGTGAAAAGTACATGGTCCTAGTCATGGGCGTAGATCCCCGATCCCCCCGGGGGGGAGGGGGGTGGAGCAGGGAACCACCCCCACCAGCAATTAAGAAACCCCTCACCAAGGGGGCCCACTTGTGCTTGCAAAAGCGTGTCTGCTGAACAGGTTTTATGTATAAATAATTAGAGACCTGCAAAATTCGCGGATTCATTTCGTGATATGCTACAATTCAAATAATTATACCTTAGCGCTGCTTCTGCAATTGGTTCACTGTTAATCTGGAGGACTGAGGGCCAGTTAGAGACCCTCGCTCAAAGAAGTGTCGAATCACAGACACTCGGTCGAGACGACTCACAAGTCAGCAGCCAATGAACAGGTGGCATTTGCCCGAGTGTGTAGAGTGTAGTAGAGTCTATCCTGGAGGTCATTGAATCCGCGAATTTTGCAGGTCTCTATAAATAATGTATAGAGACCTGTAAAATTCGCGATTTCAAATCCCTAAAGGATAGACTCCATGATCCTCTATGCACTCGTGCAAATTACATCTGCTGATTGGTTACAGACTCGTAACACTTGTTGACTAGAATGATCGTGATTTGCTAATTCTTCTGTTAAAGATTTTTCATTGGCCCAGAGTCCTTCAGATAAAATGTGGCCCAATCACTGAAGCAAAATAATGTCAAAAGTATTTGGACTCTATCCTATCGCGAAATGAATCCGCGAATTTTACAGGTATCTAACAATGTATTACGGAAAACCTTCTGCATATTTTAAAGTTTCCGTCTTATTGAATGCATATGGCCCAAATATGAGCAGTATACAACATAACAAGAACCCTATCCAGAGATGACTTGTGTCGGTTAAAACCCACGCGCTAAACTCTCGGGTCACGCGGCCCCTTCCTGGAAATTTTCGCCCCCCCCCCCCCTTCACAGGCGAATAATACAGATTTGCGCCCCTGGACCCAGATATTACTTTTTCACGGCACTGTACTGAGCGAGTCTAAGCTGGACCTAAAAACCCCGAGCGAAGTTTCATCGCGAAAAAAAAAATTAAGTTGATATCATAACACTACTTATAGTCTAAAAGAGCTTTGCAAGACTGGTGTACGTCTTTGAAGTTGGAGCCGAAGAACTAGTTTATTGCAAGTAATAGGGAATGTATTGAAACGGAACACTACATGTCTGAATTATGTTTAATCAAAAAAAGGTTCTGTAAACTAAGGCGAAACTTTTCGCTGTTATAAACTGATCGCATTGAAGTACTTGGTGGGTAGCAAAACATCACAAATGTTTTAGAAAAACAAGGGTGTCACATCTAAATGAAATAATTTTTTTAACAGAAACGAGTTTTGAGGTGGTTGCAGATATATTTTTATCAACTTAACAGTATCCAAATGATTGGATTTAAGTTCTAATTACTGCCTCTTATAACTTGCATACACAAAAGTCGCGCATCTTCAAATTGAAAGACGTATACCACAACCTAGAGAAGCACTTCAGATGATAAGTAGGTATTACGTAAACTTTCATCAGTGAAAATAAATCTAGGCATGATTTGAAAAAGGCCAGTTCTCCGAGCAGGAACGTATGCAGAATTTCATTATCAGGTTGGAGGAGGAGGGGAGGGGGTGATAGAATAACCTTTCCTGCCGTTTGCTTTCAAATTCTTTCCATTTGTTGAGGAGAACGACATAATGGTTTGGGAAAAAGGTGGGGGGGGGGGGGGTGATAGAACAACCTTTCCTGCCGTTTGCTTTCAAATTCTTTCCTGCCTGTTGAGGTGAACGATATAATGGTTTTGGGAAGGGGGGGGGGGGGTGATAGAACGTCCTTTCCTGCCGTTTGCTTCCAAATTCTTTCCATTTGTCGAGGGGGAACGACATGATGGTTGGGTGGGGGGTGATAGAACAGGCGGCACTGACCTTGCTCTGTCCCTGGTTGAGCAGCGCCGACAGCGCGGCGTAGTCGTAGCCGAGCCCCATGGCGTCTCCCGGCGGCCCCGGGGGCCCCGGGGGCCCGGAGCCGCCCGGCGGGCCGGGGCGCCCCTCCTCGCCCTGCGGGCCCCTGGGTCCCGGCGGCCCGTTCAGGCCGGGCTGGCCCGGGCTGCCGTCGCGACCCGACATGCCTGCCGACAACCAGCCTCTCTGCACCTCTCTGCTTCCACCTCTTCTCGCATGTCACCACGCACAGAGAAAAATGTTTGTTTTAAGCAAACAAACATTTGTTTATATATGGCGAAACAAATATTTACTTGGTGGCACAAAAATATTTTGTTAGCTTAACCAAACTCGGTAAGTAATAAAAATGATTTGTTACACCGAACAAAATCACTTTGTTGGGTCAACAGAATCTTTCCGACTACAAAATATTTGTTTTAATTAACAAAATATATTTATTTGGCCATATTATAAACTAATATTTCGTTGAGGCAAACAAACCTTTCTCTCAGTGTACTCTTCCGGTGAACATACTTTATTATTAGAGACCGGAAAAAAATCGCGGGTTCAATGACCTCCAGGATGGACCCCAAAATCCTCTACACACTCGGGCAAATGCTAAACTGTTAATTGGCTGCTGACTTGTGAGTCGTCTCGACTGGGTGGCCTGTGATTCGACACTTCTATGAGTGAGGGTCTCTAATTGGCCCTCAGTCCTCCAGATTAACAGTGGACCAATGACAGAAGCAGCACTAAGGTATAATTATTTGAATTTTAGCATAACACGAAATGAACCCGCGTATTTTTCGGGTCTCTAGTTATTGGTAGGGACTGGAAAAATTCGCGGTTTCAATGACATATAGGATAGACTCCACGTTCCTCCATGTACTTATGCAAATTGCACTTGCTGATTGGCTACTAATCCGTGACACCTGTCAACTGGCATGCTCGTGATTCGCTGTTTTTTTTTCCGTTGAGTATTCTTCATTGGCTTAGGGTCATTAAGGTAAACTGTGGTCCAATCACTGAAGCAGCATGAAGTTGAACTAGTTTGGATTCTAGCCTATCGCGAAATGAATCCGCGAATTTTTCCGGTCTCTAGTTATTGGGTTACTGGATTCGGGAAGTAATTTCTTCAGAGTCCTACAGTGTTTAATTCTCTCAAGTAGTTTGGCTTCTGGGTTGTATAGCCGCGTCCTCGGCGAATAATTCACCCGACGCGGCTACAACCCAGAAGCCAAGCTACTTCAGACGATGACCGTGATTATTCTGCGAACATTATTTAATTCTATCACCGGACAAATTTAGTAAATGTCATTTTAGAGTCACCGATCATGATTACGGACACTCGCATGCCTTCTTACATCTAATACGTAATATTTCGTGTATTACTACTGCAGAAGCCACGCAGTGTTTATGCGCGTTACCGGAGTGGATCATGTGAAGTGGCTGAGCCGCTGAAATCATTGACCTGCAGGCCGACTACGGCTGTCCTAGGGATCGGCCATTAATCACGTGAGGCTCGAAAAGGGGGGGGGGGGGAGGGGGTTGTGAAAAATCACGAAATATCACATGGGTGGTAGAGAGATATCACGTGTATTTATTTTTTCGCCCGATTTATACTAAATCGAAAAGCGACACGTGACCTTGACTCGCCGTAGCCAGGCAACAATATCCCCGCCCGCCGCAACATGAACCACCCGGCTCGGCTTGCCAGTCGCCAGTAAGACTGTGATTTTGGCGCCGAATACACGCGTAAATCACATATAAGCCTTTCCTTTATTATTTTTATGCCGGAGAGAATAAACCTGCAACCTTAATGTGTGTCTGCACATTTTTATCATTGTGCTTATTTTCCAAAAATACAGTTAGATTATACCTATATTTAAAGATAGTATTCTGAAATTTTTAAAAATATTTTGTACCAAAAAAATACAAAGTGATTTAGTCTAAAACCTCACCACAAATCACTAGGAGGAAGGGGGGGGGGGTTAAAAATTTGCTAAAAAAAACATTACGTGATTAATGGACGACCCCCTAACATGCGAAAGCTTGGTGCAAATTACAGCAAGCGATTTTGCCGGAATAACGAACCTCAATATAATTTGAACGGGAAACACCGAATGTGAGAATGTGAATGAAAACCGACAGTAACGATAAACTCTGGGCGAACTAAACACGCGCCTTAGCGCAGTAATGAGACCTGGCGGTCAAGGTCAACAACCTTAATTAATCTAAACGCGAGGAGCTCCATTGGTGCCGGATTACAGAATATGCCTAACCATAGAATGCCGGAATAGAGACATTTCACCATACAAGGCTTACTCTTTCATGTTTCACCCTCACTTTACTTTTTTAAGTATTCACACAAACATTAAAAATAAACACCACTAAAATGACTACAAACCAACAATTAGTTCAGATGTTCACATATATTGGTAAGGATAAACGTTTAGACAAATTTATCAAGTGAAAGAGACAGATTTGTAGTGTTCTATGTGGAACTATTGGAGTAGCTTTTAAGAATCAGTTTATGAAAATAATATGTAGTTATATACTTGAGTGAGTATTTAAAATGGCTAAAACAGGAATTTTCAAATTATGTGTAGATATATATATTTTTTACGTTTAAATTTCGAAATTGTTGCAGATTCACAGAACAAACCTTTGCAAAATTATTGTTGTTTTTTTTTTGTTTAAACTTAAGCTTACATTTAAAGAAACAAAGCACAACCACATTGCTTTTAGTGTACTGTAATTAAAAAAAAAATTAAAATCTTTCTGAGTACTCAACTATAATTTGTAATGTGAAGATTCTACCTTTAAAACTGGCCCGCAAGCGGATCGGCAAGGGAACACGCGGAAGAGAACAGAGCGCTGCACGTACCTTTGGGTCCAGGCTCGCCGTCTTTGCCAGGCGGTCCGGCCGGACCGGGGAAGCCCCTGTCTCCCGGCATGCCCTGCAAGCAAGTCACTCTCCTGCACATGTACAGTACAGATTCCCCTCAGGCTCTCTTGGCCTTTGGGACTTTCCGTTCCGAGGCGCCCACGGGCGGGGATACGGGAATACGCCGTGCACGCAGTCGGGGAAAGCCATCAGAGCTCTGGCCATGAACAGAGGCTCGCCACCATCTCGGTCCCCTGGATCACTCAGCTCACCAGTTCCTCAGCCCTTTGACCTTCCTTGGTCCACCGCAGTCACCCAGCCCGAAGGCGCGACCTGAGAGTTGGCAGGCTTCGTGCCTGGAGACAGTCCCCAGTCTTGGTGTGAGCTGGGACCACACTACACATTGGCGGGCTCTAGGCCATTTATCCAATATTTTGGAGCGGGACCTCACGTGGGGTCTGGTGGGAGGGGTGGTTGAACAACACCCAGAGAAAAAGGGGGTCTCAAGGCCAGACCTGTATTAAGAAGGGGCAGGGGGCCAAACACAAAAAGTGGGCCTCCCACCAATATGGGGGTAAATATCACGAAACAGGAAAAATGCAAGTCACTTTGCTGTGAAATGTTTATAATGATAGGGAACATTTAACAAAAAATCTTCATACATTCTATCTTACTTCTCTAGCTTGATAAGAAATGTAATAATAAAAATTTATAGTTTAAATTAGTTTAAATTATTTAACAATATAAAACATTAGGGCCTATTCTACTGGCCTGTTCATCCAACAACGTAGTAAATGCACATTAAATTTAGTTACAATGGCTGATAATTTATTAATTTACACCAGTTATAATTATTCACAATTAAATGTTTGGTATGTTGTAACTTGAAAAACACAAATTGTATTATGCTAAAAAAATAATAAAAGATTTATTATTTCTGAACCAGGATAATGATCATTGTCCTAGCATATAGGTTTCATTTTCTAACTTGCTCGTAGGTGGCAGTACAATCACAATCAGAACACAACTAGTCTTCTAAAGAGTAGTTATGTTATAAGTTATTATGACAAGTACAATCTCAGCTATGTGTAGTTTACTTGTTTGAAAGTCAATTCTGGTTTTCCAGTTTAATGTTTATCAAGACTCATTTTCCTGGAATTTGTAATATGATATATCTTGGTAAGTGAAAAACTGTTTTATTATTCTAATTGGATTGAATGCATGCTAGCAGTGATGTCTTCTCAGTGTAAACATAACCTCAAAAGATTTGGAGGGAACTCTCAGTATTTATATAATGCAGTTTCATCATTTCCCTACCTATAGTTGGCCAGGACAATTAGATAAACAGTTAAATAAGTTTTTTCTTGTAATTGTATTTTAATAATTTTTTGTAGACGTAAGTTAATATTGATAGTAGTAAATAATATTTCCTCCAGAAACTGGCTTCATGACTGTGGAGCCTGTGGAGCCTACCGCCATATTGAATTGGGATGTCAAAGAAGCCATCATATATGACCTTGACCTTTGAGCTTGACCCTAGCGGCCATATTGGATCCACCATTTTGGATTCTGCCATTGTTTTCCTGCCATCTTGGATTCTAGAGTACTCCGCCATTTTGAATTCTACAACTTTCTACCATATAACACCCCACTCCCCTGTGTTGCACTTTATGTTACGCCTACCATTATGAAAATTTATAATTGCCATCAGAAAAATCGCGAAAAAAATTTAACATTTATAAAATTTAATTAATAAAATTTGGATAAAAACTTACAGCATATTGAATTATTATATAACTGTTGCAATTTTCATTAGGGTCACCATTTTGAAAATCTGTAGTTATTATCCGATTTTAATGGGAAACATTAAAAAATGTCTTAAAACTTTAAATAAATTATATTCTAATTAAAAATCGTTATGAAGTCTTCGGATCTAACCTGGCGAGGGCAACATAAAAACGACGACGAATATTTCTTCCACAGAAGACACCGGCTGAGTGACCTCACCCCACTAATGCAAGGCAGGTATTACATCAGACAGTATGACGTCATGGCGGGCATCTTGATTTTGTCTGCTGGAGGTCGCTGCCGACATTATGTTTTCGTCTGCTAGAATGTGCTGCTGCCATATTAGTTTAATTTTTTCCCACTAGATTGCAATATTAATGTATTGTCATGGTCTCCACCATCTTGAAATTTGGCCACCATATTGAAAATCCATAAATTTTAAGCCAGAAATTCGGAAAACATTCCAAAAATATTAAAACATTTCAGCAATTTATTTACTGGCTGATTAAATCCCCTCGGTTCAATCATTGACTGATGCAAAAAAATAGGAAAATAATAATTATTTAATTAAAATTACTGAAAAATTGACATATTCGAGAAAAAACTAAGTTACAAATAAAAAATGTATTATGAAATTTCTACAAGTACAAAAACAAACCAACCACTAGCCTTTCTCGATTTTCTGCAGTCGGCTTAGAAGGCGAAGCGATTCTTTTACATGCTTTGACATGTATTTCCAGGGCAGTTCTACATGCAAGTCGATTAACCAGGCACATCCCGTTGGTAGCCAGGCGCATTCAGTAGGTTGTCAAACACATCCAGTCAGTAGTCAAGAAGTATTGATCTCCGATACTCAGCGAGCATTTTAAACAGTTCATGTACAAAATCATGCGCCCAAGTTAAGCGTCTCCAACCAAGATTTATTTTTCGACGATACTGTACGAACATTTAAACAGGTCATGTTCAATGTCAGGCGTTTAGACCAGGCATCTAGGTAATTTTATTTTCCCCAAAAGGGAGCAATCATTGTGTTATGTAGAGCAAGAGCATTGTAACAAATTCAACCATTCTAGGAAAAAACAGTTATTCTTTATAAATTATCGTTATACATTTATTACTTATTTTTAAAGCTCTACACCCGTAAATAATTTATGTAAATTAGATAGTAAGTAATTTATTTTCTGGTCGTTCATAGTCCTTCCTACAGGACAATACAATTTATTCCATGGACGATGGACATATAAAACTAAAATTTTGGTATTATCTTCATTTTCTTTTTTGCGTGTTGAAGGTTTTTTTTTTTTTTATAAAATCATCCTTCCAACTACTAGCTACAAAATTTCCTTCATTCAGCATTTTATTCATGGAAAAAGTATTTCAGTTTTATAAGTAAGCGATGAACACATTTCTGAACTGACAACTCACTGACTAGAAACGACATCTTTTAAAATACTGACGGACTCACTTTAAAAAAAAACTGCTTGTTTGTGTGCCACAACGTTGCCATTACCCATTATGACATTTGGCTTGAAACCAGCTTTGTTGGTTACGCCATTGTAGCTTAAAAAATAAAGCTTAGCTCTTAGTCTTAGTCTCTAAGTTTTGTTGTAGAGCGCACTGAATAGGAAGTTTCTGTCTGTTTTGAGATAAGCAAAGCCTTTGTCTGGAATAGGTAACTGGGTTAATTATGTTGGTGAAGGTGCTCATTTAAGAGTAGAGTTTATGCCTGAAGATAATTGGGGACACCTCAAACTAAAAACACCTTCCTTTATTAGAAATCACACGTTTCATTTGCTTGTCCATGAGACATGACTGCGTCCCGCAAACCCCGTGGCACGAAGACATTATCACTGTGGCCTCGGTGGAGGGGGTAGGTGCAGGCACAGTACACAAAACAATTTTTGTTTTGTATCTTTATAAAAAATTCTTTTGGAAACCAGTTTCCAAGAAATAGTTTGTAATACTACAAAAAAAACATTATTGTGAATTTGTACAGCACATTGATAGAATTATTTTTGCATGTATGAAGTACGTTTTTGTAAACAACGTATAATATTTCTTGTCGCACTATAATGAAAATTGGCACATGATTGAAAAAAAAAAAACGGGGAAGATAAAAATATAATAATCGATACTCGGGACTTGATTTGGTTTTATTATGCTTACAAACGTGCGCTGTTAATGCTGCAAAGTTCTTCAGGGAACGGTGGTTTGCAAATAACTTTAACTGATGCAGGAACCGGCACGAACACAAATCATGAATGCCCTGGCAAGATTCCGAAACCAGTGTAACGGCAAACAATTTTTTTTTTTTAGTAGCGGTACAGTTGGTTTTGTGTTGATGTGCGAATCGACATGGTGACGTCAATTCCATGGACAGCGGGATACTCACTATAGCTCCGGGGAGACCTTGCAGGCCCATGAGGCCTCTGTGTCCCTTCGCGCCGCCTGGTCCCGGCTCGCCTCGCTCTCCCTTCAGCCCTTCTGGCCCTGAAGGTCCCGGCTTGCCTCTCGCGCCCTGTGGACGTCACACAGCGCCCTCAGAACACGCGCCAGCACTTGTCTTACGAGAAACCAACTAAGAAGTATTGTGTGCTTGATCAAGCATTTCGTGGGATTATAAAATACAGAATTTATTCTAACTATGCAATTTTAAAAACCTTCTTACATAGGTATACAAGTTATCAAATTGTAAATCAACATAATTTTGGTACTTAAAAACAAAAATCTTTTTTTAACCGATTATTTTTCTTTAATATATAATACTCGAATGAAATATGAATTATGAGTGTGTACTACAGGTAAAAAAATTGCATTTTTGGATAAAATACTTTACAGTTAAACAAAGGTAAATCAAATCTAGGTTTCTTTGATTTGTAAAATTTAGCTGTCCTTTTTTAATTTCTCACGTTCAATACACATGAACAAACACAAGTTCATTCAAATCAAAAACTCGCAAGTACAAGCAATGTGAGCAGACACCAGGACCTGAAAAAGAACAAATATTGGCGAGAATATATTTTCCAGCTGTTTAAAAAAAAATATCGCACTTAAAGATATATAACGAGAGAAAGCTGTAGTCTGGATAGAACAAGAGGTAATAATTACGTTTCAGGTTATATTTTGAAATAAAATATAAAAATAAAGAAAGGAATTGTTTGTGCTTGTGAAACAAAATTTGAAAATATGTGTAAATAATTGAGGAACATTGCTTCAGGGAGCAGTCGCTCCGTGCAACATATCCAATTGTATTTAAATGTAAAAAAATTAAAATAAATTTAGCAGCTAATTGTGTTTGTGATGTGAAACTGTGCCATATCCAAAATACATTTGATTTTTAAAATATGAATAGTGAAACTTGATATGAACTGCATGCTCACTGAGGAACAATGACCGAATGTGCTCAGCTTGTAGCTGCGTGCAGCGACTGTACCTGCAGTCCGTCGACGCCCTGGGGCCCGGACTCGCCCTTCTGCCCCCGCTCCCCTGGGGAGCCCGAGGGTCCGCTGGCACCAGGAGGGCCCTGGAACACCACCACAACCGCTGTCTTCCTCCTCAACCAACCATCAACTCCGTGTATGTACTGCGTGGATACATTATATCTAATCTCCGTGAATGCACTGCATGGATAAATGATATCTCATCTATGAGGATGTACTGTATGGATAAATTATCCCTAATCTACGTGAATGTTCTGCATGGGTACATAATATCTAATCTGTGTGGGTGTATTCCATGGATAGATTATCTCTAATCTACGTGAATGTACTGCATGGATAAATGATCTCTAATTTACATGAATGTACTGCATGGATAAATGATCTCTAATCTCCGTGAATGTACTGCATGGATAAATGATATCTCATCTATGAGGATGTACTGCATGGACAAATTATCCCTATAATAAGTGAATGTACTGCATGGATACATAATATCTAATCTATGTGGATGTATTCCATGGATATATTATCTCTAATCTACTTGAATGTACTGCATGGATAAATGATCTCTAATCTATGAGGATGTACTGCATGGATAAATGATCTCTAATCTCCGTGAATGTACTGCATGAATAAATGATCTCTAATCTCCGTGAATGTACTGCATGGATAAATGATATCTCATCTATGAGGATGTACTGCATGGATAACTTATCCCTAATCTACGTGAATGTACTGCATGGATACATAATATCTAATCTATGTGATGTATTCCATGGATAGATTATCTCTAATCTACGTGAATGTACTGCATGGATAAATGATCTCTAATCTACATGAATGTATAACATGGGTGCATTATCTCTAATCTACGTGAATGTACTGCATGGATGAATTGTATCTAATCTTCATGAATGTACTGCATGGATAAATGATATCTAATCTATGAGGATGTACTGCATGGACAAATTATCCCTATAATAAGTGAATGTACTGCATGGATACATAATATCTAATCTATGTGGATGTATTCCATGGATATATTATCTCTAATCTACTTGAATGTACTGCATGGATAAATGATCTCTAATCTATGAGGATGTACTGCATGGATAAATGATCTCTAATCTCCGTGAATGTACTGCATGAATAAATGATCTCTAATCTCCGTGAATGTACTGCATGGATAAATGATATCTCATCTATGAGGATGTACTGCATGGATAACTTATCCCTAATCTACGTGAATGTATTGCATGGATACATAATATCTAATCTATGTGATGTATTCCATGGATAGATTATCTCTAATCTACGTGAATGTACTGCATGGATAAATGATCTCTAATCTACATGAATGTATAACATGGGTGCATTATCTCTAATCTACGTGAATGTACTGCATGGATAAATGATCTCTAATCTATGAGGATGTACTGCATGGATAAATGATCTCTAATCTCCGTGAATGTACTGCATGAATAAATGATCTCTAATCTCCGTGAATGTACTGCATGGATAAATGATATCTCATCTATGAGGATGTACTGCATGGATAACTTATCCCTAATCTACGTGAATGTACTGCATGGATACATAATATCTAATCTATGTGATGTATTCCATGGATAGATTATCTCTAATCTATGTGAATGTACTGCATGGATAAATGATCTCTAATCTACATGAATGTATAACATGGGTGCATTATCTCTAATCTACGTGAATGTACTGCATGGATGAATTGTATCTAATCTACATGAATGTACTGCATGGATAAATGATCTCTAATCTACATGAATGTACTGCATGGATAAATGATCTCTAATCTACATGAATGTATAACATGGGTAAATTATCTCTAATCTACGTGAATGTACTGAATGGTTAATGATCTCTAATCTACATGAATGTATAACATGGGTAAATGATCTCTAATCTACGTGAATGTACTGAATGGATAAATGATCTCTAATCTCCGTGAATGTACTGCATGGATAAATGCTATCTAGTCTGCACGGATGAAGGACGGGTCTGGAGTCGAGGAACTCACGGGCATGCCGGGCTGTCCCTGCTGGCCCGGCGCGCCGGACGGGCCGATGGGCCCCTTGTCCCCGGGCCGCCCCGCTATCCCCGGGGGACCCGACTTGCCCGACGGTCCCTCGGGGCCCTGCTCGCCCGGCTGGCCCGGCTGACCCGGCGGTCCCGACACTCCAGGCGGGCCCGGGGGGCCCTCGCTGCCGGCCTTCCCCGGCGGCCCAGTCTCTCCCTGGAACACGCGCTCCGCCGTCACACACTCCACACCTCACCTCGTGGCTCTGCCGAGGACACGGCCAGCTGTCTGGTCAGCTGAAGCTCTGTAGGTGGTCTGGGGGTTCACGGCGGAGCTGGGGGCGGGTCGGTGGGGCCGAAGTTGGGATGGGTCTCCTCAACCTCTCGTTATAGACGTGCACTCACCAGTAACATGCCGCGATTGGAAATGGAAAATCTATTTCCCGGTTCTCGGAACCCATGTTGGGCACTGGCAACAGTGTCTGGCATGTAAAAGATCCATCTTTCTCCTAACCAGGACCACACCCTTACGGGATTATATGCCTGGGGGAGTATTGATGAATTCTATGAGGTGTCTGGTTAGCTGAGCGAGGTACGGGGCTGAGGCGGCGACTACGCTGGGTTGGTGGCCCCAGCCGCTGGTCAGTGCCGAAGCTCTGATACCCTCCCGATCTAACGACAGGGAGCGATCCCTACCAGTTCTGTTTAATATATAGCTCTGGAATGTTTAAAAGAGAACTGGAAGATACTCCCACACTACCCTTCAAGGGCGCAAATTGGGAGGGGAATGTCGAGAAATGCCGGCCGCAAAGTCGGAATATATGTCTGGTTAGCTGAGTGATGACAAAGCTGTCTAGTCTGGTCTTGCTGAGGCTGTAACACCTTCCTGATCAAAAGGGGGGAAGTAATCACTTGACAGCTCTGTCTTAATATTACTTGCTCTGGAATGTAAAAATCGATCTGTAAGCCGACTCCCAATATACCCTTAAAGTGGCGTACATATGGGAGGACAAGTGGAGGATGCCTACCACAGGTGCATATTCGAATCTCACAAGAAAATACCACAAAACGGAGCGAATTGAAACTGTCTGCTCTAAAAAACCTCAATAGATACAAAATTCTTTAATCAAAAACACTAAATAAAGTTCTCTAATAACTGACAGTATATAAACATGTACATAAAATTTTTCATACACAATGTTTCTCTCTAAACATTTTTCTGTTCTTAATTCATTTACTTCTAAACCTTGGATGTCAAAGGTCGCAATTATTTTGTTGTCTAGTCTTATGTATAGTATACTCAAGTTTATACTTTTGAAATTAATAATTTATTACAGAACTAATTTGCGAACATTAAAATGCTTAAGACAAAAATATTTAGGAACTTCAAAGTCACTATTATTTTTACACATGGAACATAATTGTATGGCATTGAAAATTATCATTCGGAAATACTTTGAAACATTTTTTCCAGCAAACCTTTTCACATGAAAACAGCTAATCTGTTACTTAAGCAACTTGACGAGGAAAATATGAACATACAATGGATACAACAATTTTATAAAAATTAGTATCATATCAAATTTAAAATAAAAAAAAAATTCATTTTTTTTTAAGCAGTTTTGAACAACCATTATTACATGCGGTACAAATGTGGCATTCCACAATAAAAACTGCAATTAATTTACTGTCAACTTAAACAAAATAATATTTACCCTAGTAAATTATGTTGCTGAGAAGAACTTCAGTAACATTTCACATTCACCTCTGCATCTACACACGTAAAAAAAAAACTGTTTCAAAATACATTCGGGTACGATTCAAATCCTGATGGAGGGTAATTTAAAAAAAAAATCTGCAAATATAACACTGTCAAATTGAAGTGTATATGGGCGTAAGAGAGAGAGAGAGAGAGAGAGAGAGAGAGAGAGGGGGGGGGGAAGACAAGAAACAAACCAGGAATGGAGAAAACAATAAATTGAGGAACGAAGAGAAAGAAAAGACTGATGAAGAAACACAGGCGAGGAAAAGAGAGAGAGAGAGAGGGAAGGCAAGAAACAAACCAGGAATGGAGAAAACAATAAATTGAGGAACGAAGAGAAAGAAAAGACGGATGAAGAAACACAGGGGAGGGAGAGAGTGTTGAGAGAGAGGGAAGGCAAGAAACAAACCAGGAATGGAGAAAACAATTGAGGAACGAAGAGAAAGAAAAGACGGATGAAGAAACACAGGGGAGGGAGAGAGTGTTGAGAGAGAGGGAAGGCAAGAAACAAACCAGGAATGGAGAAAACAATTGAGGAACGAAGAGAAAGAGGGAGGGAGAGAGAGAGAGTACTTGCCGTCGCTCCGCGCACGCCTCGCGACCCGGCCGGACCGGCGGACCCGGGCAGGCCCGGGAGGCCCCTGTCTCCCGCGGGGCCCTGAGGTCCCGGCTGACCCGCCGGGCCCGTGGGTCCCTCGGACCCGGAGTCTCCCTTGGGGCCCTCGGGTCCCGGGGCGCCCGCCTGACCGGGCGGGCCCTGGTTGCCGGGCCGCCCCGCGTCGCCCGCCGAGCCCTTGATGCCGGGACTACCCATGGGTCCAGGGGCGCCGATACTGCCGGGCAGGCCCTGCGCCATCCACACACGCTAGTCAGCGCTTCATTCTACATTATAAACATATCACAATTAAAATACACTCATTTAATTATTCTACTAATTAAAATGTCATAACTAGGGGCAGGCATTGTTTCGCGAAGAAGTCAGACCGCCTGTTAGACTGCAACAAGGTGTACCCGCACAAACGGTTTCTTCCTTGCGATTGGCCGGCCGTCGGCGAGAGAAGTCGTTGCCTCATTTGGCTGAGCCACTCAGGACGCGTTTGATTATTGCTTCCGCACTGAATAGCTTTGATTGGCGGTTTAACAATCGACATGTACCTGAAAGAAACTCTTCCAATCATGACACACAAGCGATGATACATTGTTTTAACTTTCAGCTAGTCTCAGAATCTTTTCGCGAAATATGCATGGCCCTAGTCATAACTAATAAAAACTTTTGATAATGGTATCAACTTTAGTAATATATCTGTGGTGTGTCTCTTACTATTTTGGACTCATATCTGCAATATATATTTTTTGTTTGGAAGACCTGTCAGCAGGTCTGTACCGCTACTGTGCTAAGCTGAAACTCTGTTGGAGCAGACCACAAGAATCATCTCATCTATTGGTGAAAGGTAAAATTTTTTGGTCTTGGTCAATGGTGGAAAGGTAAAAAAATAAACGACGAAGATCTTCTGACATAAACACAATATACCGACTAAAATCGGTGCACAGATTATTTAACAGATATAATTTTTAGGCTTTTATGCCTAAAAGGTTTAAAGGAACCCTGATGTTGTCACTACTTTGTCTTTCTGTCAAGCAGACGCTATAGCTCGTGCTCTGTTAAAATTTTTCATCTCAAATATAAGAAAATTAATGCTTACAAATCATCGAGGGATTTTCATTAAGCTACAGTTATTTACTTACTTTAAACATTAAAACACAGGTATCATCTCGAAGTATTAAAAAATCCCTCAAAAACCATTTTTGAGTCCAAAGCAAAAACACTCTTATTAATTTTATGAGTCTGTTTATTCTGTTTACAAAAGTTGTAATCTGATATAGTTTTTACAAAGATCCAGCCCTCTGGAACTGCGAAAAACTCTTAGTTTATTTAAGGTGCATCCTTAAATGGAAAAAAAAAAAAACAGAACTTTTTACTGTGATTTCTAACAGTGAAGGAAAAATAAGATCGTAAGCTTAAAATTACACACGTCATGGTCTGTTTAAACAATGCAAATATAATGTATTATTTTAAAGGATGAAACACTGATTGAAAGGGTGACAGAAGCTCCCGGAGACGTCCCGTGTGGTTACGGGCGGGGTCGGGCGGGATCGGGCGGGGTCGGGCGGGACACTCACCGCCAGGCCGGGCTCCCCAGGTCTGCCAGGGGCTCCCATGATGCCACTCTCCCCGCGTGCTCCCGGCTCCCCTCTGGCGCCCTTCGCTCCGGTCAGCCCCACGCGGCCCGGCGACCCCTGCTCGCCCGGAGTGCCTGCCACCATCGAGGTATTAGTGTCGTCTCTCAAGTTACAGTCACTCTGGTTCATCGAGGTATTAGTCTATGGAGCGGGTGTCTTCCCTCAAGTTACAGTCACTCTGGTTCATGGAGGTATTAGTCTATAGAGCGGTGTTTTTTTTAGGGACGCCTTCTTTTCACAGACGAGAGAGCCAAAACCCGAAGTTCCCCGAAGTTCATGTTTTTTTCCGAATCTTTTATGTAGCTATCCTAACCAAATCAACCGTCCACAATGTTTTTAAGTATTTTTAATGTAGCTAACCTAACCGACCATTAGTATCCTTTTATCAACACCGCCATATTTATTTACAATGAACAAAAAAAAAAAAACCGAAGATGCACGATCGGAAGTTGGGCTCTCTTGTCTGTGAAAAGAATGCTTCCCCCCTCAAGTTACAGTCACTCTGGTTCATGGAGGTATTAGTCAATGAGTACATGATTTTAAAAATTATATTTATAAGGAACAATTCACCAGGTAATTTTTATTTTTATTGCAATATTATAATTTGTGTTCAATACTCGTTACTAATTTTAAATACTACAGAATTTTTTATTTTATTGTTTTGGATTCTCAACGCACGATTGAGCAACCTATTTAAAGCTTAATTTAGATAAACCTGGTGAGTTGGTCACAAAATAATGTCCATTTGATCAGCTAGTAGCCTACAGAAGTCAATCAAGCACATTTCTTTTATTCGTCAATGTCAACTAAGGCGTGAGTAACAAGGCACCTGAAATATTTTTTCAGCAATAAGAGATTCGATTTACTTCCTTGAGAGAAACATACCAGTTGAACATCAGTTTCATTTATAAAGTGTGTTTATATCAAAGGAACAGCTGAGTCTTCAAAGTTTTGTGTTATTTTTTTAAAATTCGTCCTAACTATAGCCCGTTTCACGCTTAGTTTGCAGTACAAAGTAATTTGTGACTATTGTTGCAATGTTGCATTATATGATACTTTACATTAAAATTTTATTTTGCAAACAATATTTATTTACAATAAGTTTAAAATTTTGTTTATTTTTAAAGACTATAATTTATTCTGACAAAGTAAAATAATTCGTAGCTAAACAAAAATTATTATTTCACATGAAAAACTATTTGTAGCAGTCCGTCACAATAAATAACAATGAATTCCAAAACAAAAATTATGAGTTGTGCTTAAAAGAAAGAATATATTTTTAATTTTAAATGGTAAAAAGAAAAAGTGAAAACAAGACTGCGTAATTCAATTCTTACTCCTCATAAATAATTATTGAATATTATAAACTCATGCTCGTGATGAATTACAATGGAAAATGTTTTTTTGTCCAAAAATCTTCATTCCAAATTTTCCACTGTTTCAGATACATTTGCATGAGAAAGAAGTGTCCAGAGATGAGACGAAGGACAGCGGTAACAGCAGACAGGGAGACTGGTGAAGCAGGGGCGCAACAACTAAATTTCCAAAAGGGGGAGGGGGGCAATATACCTTTTTATAAAGAATCATCGATCTCCCCTATTGAAGCGGGGGGTCCGGGGGTCCTCCCCCGGGAAAATTTGTATTTCAAGGTGGAAAATGGTGCTATTTAAGCAGTTTTATTATCTAAAAATTGATTACACAGCACTTTCTTTGCCCCCGTTTGCCCCCACTTCAAGGTTTCAGAGGGGGTGGGGGAAATACCCTTGCCCCCCCTGTTGTTGCGCCCCTGTGGTGAAGGGTAGTTAGTACCTTGCAGGCCCGGGCTGCCCTGCTCGCCCTTGTTGCCGTTGAAGCCGCGCTCGCCCTTGGGCCCGGCCTGGCCGGCGGGACCCTGCGGCCCGGGGAAGCCCAGCAGGCCCTGCGGCCCGATGGGGCCCCGCTCGCCGGGACCGCCGGGGGCGCCGGCCTCTCCCGGGGGCCCGGGCGGGCCGGGGTCGCCCCGGTCTGCCGGCTCGCCCGGCGGGCCCGCCGGCCCCATCTCGCCCTGCGCGCCGCGGTCGCCCTGCCGCCCTGCGCGGACAACACCCGCCCTTTACCACTCTTGACCAACAACATACACGTACATACACCCTTGTCTACAGCCTCGTAGCCATTCACTTACACAGTGCTGTCTAACAAATGTTCCTGAAAGTGTAATGGTATTCCGTAGGACATTTACCATGTCTTAATGGATCTCTTCTAAATCCATATAAGAAATGTACAATATTTTAATGATGCATTTCCCCATGCATCTGTTTAGGTTAATAACTTCCGTCACATAATTTTGGAAAGTTACCAACAATTCCTTAGAGTAGGCACGTTGCTTGCGTTGTGAAGTACCACAGCACGTCATATATGCCCGAGTTTTTCAAGCACATGCTGATGTGAATAACCCATCATTAGAGACCTGCAAAATTCGCGGTTTCGATGGCCTTCAGGATAGACTGCACATACCCCTGTACACTCGGGCAAATAACGCAAGTTAATTGGCTGCCAACTTGTAAGTCGTCTCAGCTGGTTTGTCTGTGATTCGATCCTTCTTTGGTTGAGGGTTTATAACTGGTTGAGATTCGTCCAAATGAACAGTAAGCCAATAGCAAAATTATTTAAGAGGTATATATGTTTGAATTCTAGCCTATCACCGAATGAATCCGCGAATTTTGCAGGTCTCTACCCATAATCTTAAAAGCTAGCACTTAAACCAACAAGGCAAGTTGGCAGGGTTGTAGAAATTTGGTGTTGATATTGTGAGGACCCGGTCTCGAACCCAGTAGAACGATCGTGAATTGGTTTTCAGTGGGTTTCCGAAATCGCCCAAGGTCAACCACGCTGAGACGAGGTGCGAAGCCCAAATTATAAAAGAATAGGAACTCAATAATAAGGATTGTGCTGACTCTTGAGATAAATGTTATATATATAGCCTAATTTAGCCTATTAAAATTATGAGCGAGTTTTTCAGTGCTCGCCAGTGATGTGTAACATCTAACCTCGGAAACGAGCAGATTCATGTGTTCTCATGTTGCAAATAAACTTATAATGAGAAACTCGGACAAAAAATTTAACGAAAAAATCCTTAAAAATAAAACAGAGTGTGATAAATATATGCAAATTGTGCTTCTCTAACTACATTTTTTCTGAATGCAAATCACACTTAGTTTCAAGCGCAGCTAGAATTAGCTACCGGGGCATATACGACGACTATTGAATAGTTTGATTAGCAGACTAAATTTTAAACTGTATAATGAAACAGTTTCGATAAAAGAGAAAAAAAAGACTTGAAAAACTACTGAACCCTGGTTCTGTATCTATATATTGACAAAGAACAAGCAACAGCTTGTTAAAATTCATTAAACAGGTAATACTATAAAGTTGCCATTTGGATGTGCAATATTGGTTCGCGCTACCCGCCACAGGCAGCACACATTTCATGAATGCGACGGAATAACTTCCGTCACATACACGAAATTACACTCACTAAATGCTGTATACTGAGAGATAAGATGTTACACATACAAAAACATATTGAACTTATAAAGATAGGTAACTATAACTGTTTCGATGATAAAGTTATACAATTCTCAAGACGACTAGTGGATAACTATTTAAAATGTTTGATATTTTATAAGCTTACCTTACAATATGTAATTTCTATCAAGATATATGTTGGCATCAACTTAAAAAATAATTTGTGTATCCAAAATACCTGATTGCGTGTTTATACCGAGATCATGTGCAATGACAAATATACTTTCAGAAATGTTTTAATTTATTTTCGGTCTAGTATTAAAGCAATTAATTTTTGTTATTAAAAATGAAAATAAAATAAATGATTGTAATTGCATTTTTATAGGTTAAACAATGCATGCTTTAAAATGAAGAAATTAATTACGGCATAAATATAGTCAAACGTATCCTCGGAGTACCTACTTTAAAAATAGAGAAATTACGATGAAAGTTTTGAGTACCTTAAGCTTACCCCACAGATCATGTCTTGATATTTATATACATTTTTATTGTTAAAAAACTTCAGTACTCACATAAAAGTTTATAAAAAATGAAGTTCAAAGTAGTTGTAATCAAATACTCCTTCACGTCTTGATGTAAGCTTTTGGACATACGCCATTGCTAATCACATGTATGTCAGACATACATGTGCTTAGCAATGGCGTATGTCCAAAAGCTTACATCAAGTCATGCACTCCCATTGCACAAATCTTTCTAGGATAATATTCTTTCACGTCTCTCGAATATTTGACGCTTGTGTCTCCGGCCGCTTTTTCCGTGACACAACTCAGTAACAGACTGTGTAGAAAGTCAGGAAGTGGTTGGACGTACCAGGTGGGCCTTCGGGACCCGCGGGTCCGGTGGTGCCTCTTTCGCCCTTCTCTCCCGGCAGTCCGGCTTCCCCGCGCAGTCCTTGCAGACCCTGGGGAGCAACAGCGCACACACGTCTCATCTCTGCCTGAATCCTCCACTATCTGCCGGGCGCGGAACTCATTCCTGTCTCTGAGCGACCCGCGCACGCTGTTCAAGCATTCTCAACTTACCAATTATGTGTGCAACCAAAATTAACAAACACTATGTACGGCTAAAATGTCTTTAAGATTATTTTAATAAAAACTACTATTAATGGAGTTAACTATTTTTTAGTGTGTTTATATTTGAGGCATTTAAGTCAATTATTTTTGTTAAAATAATGGATACGAAATTTTAACTCTGAAACAATATAAAACTATTTACAAATATTAAAATTTAACTTATACGGAGTATTTGTGGGAGTATGAAACAAGTAACTGATCAATGTATCCTATTGAAACCAACAAAATCACTAATTACAAAATTATGAAGGGACCAATATTGGAACATAGCCTTAGTAAATTTATAATTGCAAGTGACTGAAATAAAGTTTAGTAACATTCGTGGTAAATTTAAGTGATCACGTTGATGCATATGGGGAAAAAATGTATAAACTTGGCAATGTTTGAAAGTAATGAAATATTAATTATTTTAGCCAATTTAACCAAACATTTACTCATACTTAAGTTATATTAATTGTAATCGAAGCTTTGGAAAGATAAAACTACAACAATAATACGTGACATTTGCACCAGTTAATTATGTGGAGAGAAAAATGCTAACATCATCATAAAGAATTATCAAACACACAAATTATTTCAAACTATATCCTCACCTGGCTTCTGTTGCGTTGATTTTATAACAATGTTAATTTAAAAAAAAAACCGTAACATCGTTTACAAAACACCAGTTATTTAAGAGCTGTGCTTGTAAGTGCACGTCATTTTAAGTAATTTTCTTAGCAACTTAACAGTTTGGTTTTTTACTTGATTTGTATTTTAGTTTTGTAATCCTCTCATGCGAGATGAGCCTTGCTAAACGTCAACTAAGAACTTCACAGGAGATACTCACCACTAAACCCGAAGGTCCTGCATGTCCTTTGTCGCCTTTGAATCCTGGTGGACCCTGAAAAAAAAGGACACGTGTTTTAATAATCTTTTTTAAAATTATACCTTAACAGATGATTAAATATGATAAATAAACTGGCTGTGTAATTATACTCTGTGAAGTGAAATGTAAGTAATAGGCATGTATTTTCCCACATGGCGTTGATTTTATATTTTTATCGATACTACGAGACCGAGATCGACTGTAGTTCTTCAGCCGATCTGATGTTTATGATTAACACACTCTGACCTCATAAAAGTTTCCTATTGGGCTATGCTTTAGTCTCGTAGAGAACACCGGCATTATTCGTAAGGTAAAACAGCCGGAGTCTGACGCCCAGTACTCAACCTTCTTGATTGGAATGAGGTGGTACCTTACGCTGCGTAACTGGAGTAGATGTATTTGCCAGAAGAACTTAGCTCGGAAAACACGGAGTACGGACAAATGTTTATAACTTAGATGTATATTGGCTAAATCATTAATTAAAATTTCATAATTACCTACTGGCTACGGTCTCTAGGAATCGAAGAAGTTGAAGAAAGAAGACATTAATTTAAAACATAAACTTTTAGTTTAAAATATAGTTTTAAAACTAATGACCAAAATAATATTTTTTTTCTAAAATATATTTCTAACTTTATTGTTTAGTGGAAATTGTAGTAGATATCTACACTCACAATGAATACTTTGTCACTGAAGTAACCTTTTACCAACATTATGAATTTTATATTGCATAGCTCTTACAACTTGTTGATCTACATTGAGATCCAAAATATCGTGGTGGATCTAAGTATTCAGAATTTTGGAAAAAATAAAAAATCTAGTTCTTTAGAATGGGATCATAAAAGTAGTATTTTGACAAAAACTACGAACAGACGGTAAAATTATTTTAAACTTTAGTGTGTAAAATATGAATAATTATTTTTAGTTTTTTCAAAACCACTACGGAAACACTTATTTAAATCATAAAACATTTCGTAAACAATAAACTAGTGTCATTTTTAGAAATTAAATTAAAAACACTACAACTAAAAACAGCACAATAATTTAGGAAACCAGCCATTCGCTCGGTGGATATAGCCTCTGGTCGGTGGACACAAGGCCCCGGATTCGATTCCCAGCCAGGAGGGAGATTTTTTTTCACTTGCGGGAAATTCTCTTGCCTGGTTGGGGACTGCGTGTCCCATTGTCGCTTCCAAGCGCGGCTCCAGAAGGGGGGAGGTGAGGGCGATAGCCCCTCCCAAGACCAATTTTATTGATTAGTGTATATTTATGTTTACTTAAATATTTAATTACATATGTTAAACTTTTATCTCATCAAAAGTCGCATGGAGCTACTAAGGTTCTGTATTTGAAACCTGTAATTTGTAAATAATATTCCAAGGCCAATATCTGACCACTTTAATTTTTTGCAACTACGACCTTTCTTTGTGCGATAGCCCCTCCCGAAAAGTCATCCTGAAGCCGCCATTGGTCGCTTCACCTCCATATCTCGTAAAGGCAGCACAGAAACCCCGCAGTCACCACCCTGGGGCTAGGAATCGCCAGGAAATGACATGCTGCGATGGTCAAGTGGACGACCCAGTCAAGGGCGTGTGTGTGTTCCTGACGCTCGCTGGTGCTTCTAGCGCGGTATCGCATCTGAACTGGCGCGCAGTCTTCTCGTCGTGCACGGGACAGTAATGACACATGAGCGGAGGAAATGAAGATGACGTGTAATGCAAGTCCCTTGAGTACTTTCAGGAATCCCTACCGGACGTTTCATGTCTAAAATTTACTCTGAAAACGCCCGTTTTTATCCCTTTTCACTCTTCTAACAATACAGTTTAAAAATAAAATACAGAAACAGAACAAACTACTCACTCACCCTAAGCGTATTCTTAATTTTTTTGTAAACAGACACAACTATATCTTAAGCAATTATTTATAACTAGGAAGGTCGCAAGGTCCCTAAGGTGCCCGTTGAAAAATTATGAATACAACAAACACTTAAATTTAATACACACGATTTTTTTATAAAAAAAAACTCAGTTTCTTTTAATATTGTGCAAATTAAAATTATTCCTGACATATATATGAAAATATATAAAATATATATATACACATATAAAGTGCATCTGCGCTGCAGCAGAAAGAAAAGAAGCGATCACAACAGAAGAATATAATATAAAAATTCAAATAGGGGTAACTACAAAAAAAATCTGACAAAAAACAATCGGGCATACGTTTATATAACAAAAAACAAAAATACAAACCATTTTAAATAAAATTATAATTTTTAAATGATACAAGCACATTAAAAAAAATAAAAAAAATCCAAGTTTTTTTGAAAGTGGCATAGTTACAAAAATTCAAAAAATATCACAAAAAAAATTCCCATTGACAGAAACCATTTTTTTCTAAACATGGAAACATTTTCACTGTTTTTAGTTTAAAGCTAACATTTTTTTAGATATAAGCATATAGATATGGTCATTACAAGCGTAGTTGCTCGTAAGGCAGCCATCGAGAAGTGAATGAACGGAGGCACTCACCGGCGGGCCGTCCTGGCCCTGCGACCCCGGCTCGCCCCTGGGCCCCGTCGCCCCCGGCGACCCCACGGGCCCGCGCTCGCCCGGGAACCCCCGCTCGCCCCTGGGCCCGCTGGAGCCCGGCACGCCGGCCGCTCCCTGCACCCCCGGCTCGCCGTCCTTGCCGGCGCTGCCCGGGTTCCCCGGCGCGCCGGGCAGGCCCTGCGCAGCGCGACCCCCGGCGTACACACGCGTTCCTCGCTCATCAGCACAGCTGCTTCTTGTATCCACAGTAACATGTAGCATTTACTATAGGTAGAGACCTGCAAAACTCGAATAATTATACCTTAGCGCTGCTTCTACCACTGGTTCACTGTTAATCTGGAGTAATGAGGGCCAATTAGAGACCCTCGCTCAAAGAAGTGTCGAATTACAGGCCACCCAGTCAAGACGACTCACATGAACAGGTGATATTTGCCCGAGTGTGTAGAGCGTAGTAGAGTCTATCCTGGAGGTCATTGAACCCCGCGAATTTTGCAGGTCTCTACCTATAGAGTTGTATTTTCACTAGAAGATACAAACAGATTTTATCAATTTTTTTAAAAAACACAAACAGAACAAAACAAAACATACATTTTGAATAATTCAATTATTTATATTCCACCTAATGGCTCACTTGACATATTTGAGAGTTGGGTAGGGACCCGTGCTTCCATTTTCTACCAGCTAATAGGGAAAAAAATTTTGTTATTTGAACAATATGCAGAAAATTAATTGTTAAATAATGTATGTCAAAAATATTAAATTATGTAATGAAAAAACAAACACTCTACCTTTGAGTGAATTTTCACGTAAAGTTGTAAAACATGTTCATTTAATTGTACCGCTTAACAAATATTAACATTTTATTTTAAATAAAGTTTAAACACAAAATAAATATATAACATCTAGGATAAAAATTTCAGTTTATAATTCATGTTTGCAAGGACGATAACAGCCTATTTGATACACATGTCGAATATCCAACAACCAGTTGAACGACTAAATATCTCAAACCAGCACTTAACTTTAAAAAGGTTTAAAAAAACAGGACTGCAAAAACTTCTTTTTGACTGAATTCACAGAGAAAAAAAGACACAAGCACAAGTGAAGGACCAATACAACGCAGTATACATTTGTCTTCAAAGTCATTTTGTTACTGAGAGTAATGTTGAAAGAAATATTTAATCTCCAAACGTTTAAATGCAAAGTTTTCAATGGTATGGTCGTGTCCAGAAGCGTACGCATAAAATTCATGTCCTCGGGTATATGGGGCGGGGGGGGGGGGGGGGGTGGCAGAACCACTTTGCCCGTTGTTGTTTGTTAACTGTTGCCATACCAATTTACTTTGCTCTCCGCTTATCGAATCATTTCCGGGCAGTGAACCTATTCAAGAACTGTTGTCTCCATATATCTCCTCCAACATATTAATTTGGAAACCTGAAAAAAACTATTACGCAGAGCCACTATATTTTCTTCTGTCTCAAAGTCTAAAATGACAAAGCTTAGATTTGCAACTTCAACAGCCAACTCACAACCACCTGGGAAGATATAACAATTATCAAAACAAATAAAAAAGCTACATGACTTTTAAGCTGAATCCTAACCGACGTGGATCCACCATCTTCCCGTGAAAATGTCGTCACATGGTGCGCGCGCAGCTTCAACCTGTTAATTTTGTGTTACAGTGATGCGCGCGCATCTTAAAAATGCACTCTCATCATCTTGTCATAACGCGCCTAAAGAAGTATAACTTCAAAAAAGATTGAGCACAAACGGACACGAGAAAGTAGCTGGAAGAACTACAAATTAAGGACAGACAACACAGCGACAGACAGAGGAACGCGAGGATGGTGCGGAACATGTATTCTGGACGCCACAACGTCCCAAGACGACAGTTGCAACGTGGCGGGGAGCGGTGTTGCCAAATCAACTGTAGACCAACACCGGACAGCTCCGAGATTTATGTGTGGAAACCTGGCGTTGTTGTCACGTCCGTCCGATAGATGGCAGACGGTACGGTTTAACACACATGGTACCGCAACATCACGACAACGAAAAGGGATTTCTTCTTTTCACAGACGAGAAGGTCAAACGCCCAATCGTGCATCTTCGGTTTTTTTTTTGTTAATTGTAAATAAATATCGTGATGTTGATAAAAGGATACTAATGGTCAATTAGGTTATGTTAGCTACATTATAAATAATTTAAAACATTGTGCACGGTTGATTTTGTTAGGATAGCCACATAAAAGATACGGGGAAAAAAAGCATGAACTTCGGGGTACTTCGGATTTTGGCTCTCTCGTCTGTGAAAAGAAGGCTTCCCCAAACGAAAACAACTTATTTAAAAGTGACACAGTCCCGTGCGAGGAATCAGTCTCGCCGCCGGGCAAGCGCGTGCTGCGCTGTGAAGGTCTCGGTGTTACCTGGAAGCCTCGCGGGCCCACGGGACCCGGAGCCCCCCGCTCGCCGTCGGAGCCCGGCGGGCCCGGGCTGCCCTGCGACCCCGGCGAGCCGTCCTTGCCCGAGTCCCCTCTGGGCCCGGCTGGTCCCGTCGGTCCCGGCTCCCCGTCGCGCCCTTGCTCGCCCTGCGCACACGGGCCGACACTCACTCGGGATCACCCGCTTACAACTGCTCTCGGATCATGAATACAGCAACACTCTAAAAAAATTTGTTCTTTTACACGGGAAATTCTTGGAAACCCTGTTGCCAAGTTTATTTCTTGCAAAACTACAAGGTAGAGCCTTGCAAAATCGCACGTGGTACAAAGCTCTGCCTTGTAGTTTTACAAGTAATATCCTTGGCAACAGGGTTTCCAAGGATTTTCCTTGTAAAATATACAAAAATTTCTTTCAGTGAAGGATTGGCAATTTGCTTATTACTAGAGACCGGAAAAAATCTCGGATTCATTTCGCGATAGGCTAATAATGCAAATCGTTATACCTCAGTGCTGCCTCTGATATTGGTTCACAACTCACCTGGATGACTCCGGGCCAATGAGAAACACCCAACCAAAGCTTTGTCGAATCACAGGCTGCTACGCTGGAACGTCTCACAAGACAGCAGCCAATGAGTGGGTGGCATTTGACCGAGTGTACGTAGAACTATGGAGTTCATACTAGAGGTCATTGAACCCCGCGAATTTTTCCGGTCCCTACTTATTACCAAATAGTCACAATCAAAAACAGTTTTTTTTATTACTCGTGAAAAGTATTTGGTTGTGTAACATCTTAGCTCTCGATAAACGGCATTTGGTAGATGTAATTTCATGAATGGAACGGAAGTCGCGTGGAATGGAAATGTGTAACCTCGGTTCTGCCATCTTTTTTTACCGAATGTTAAGAAGATGGGCAGAATTTTAATAAAGATTACTTGTCGAAAATCATTTCCAAAGCTGGTGTTTAGTATTATTTTTTCTAGTATTTTTTTTAGCTTTTATTGGAACAGTTTCGTCATTTAGATTAAATTCGATAGTCGACGTAGCTGCTCCGGCAGAGAATTCTAGCGGCATGCGAGGAAGCTAGGTGTGATTCGCGTCCAAAAATTTTGTTGAAAACCAAATTTGAGTATATTTATCATGTTAGGCATTATTTCAAATAATTCTTAGTTAAATTTCGTGTTCGAGTTTCGTATAATAAGTATATTTGCAACATAAGAACACACGAATTGGCACGTTTCCGAAGTTAGATGTTACACACTTCTGGCGAGTACTGAACGAAATGCTGACTTTTTTCTTTTTAAATAATGGAAATGGTTGTTATATTTTTGAGGTGGTGTATTAGCCTTATATTTTAATATAAATATAAGGAACAAAGCAGAGGGCGAGGGACATACTTTGCCCCTATACGGGGGCAGTCATCATTGTGTTGGGCTCGGCCCTGCTCGTAGGGTTCCCGTCAACAGGGAAGATATGGAAAACAGGGAAAACTCTGATAATGGAAATCCTGTAATGGAAAACCTTCTAAAGGCAGGGAAACTGACAGTATCTTAGACACAAAACAGTACCAGTAATTTTCCATGTCTTACTGTCTTAAACTGGTTTGTATTTTAATGAATCCGTATATGGTTTGTACTAACATTAAGTAAACGTAAGGGAAACCAACAAGTGCGTATTAATTGAACCACAGTCAAATACAAGTTAGTATTTAGCCTGATATCAGTCAAAACTGTATTGTTTCAAAGTTTGATAAAACAAATATACTAGCTTTCTTTTGTAGACTAAAATAGTTGGTAACTTAGTCTTAATGAAGATAACAGTGCAAACTTTTATAGTAAACTCTGCATTTCATTTATGTTTGTTGAAATGTATTCTAATAATAATTTGTATTGTACTCTCTGTGTTATCGTTCCAGATAATCCTCTCAGACGGGGAAAAATACTAGTTGAGACAGGAAAAATCGTGGTAAACTCAGAGTAAGTGGCTGAAGTAAGTGTTGTTACTTATTTACTCATTTTCTAGTTAGCCACGCGTATTTAAATAATTGTATTCTAAAAATTTATATCTTAAAGTAAGTCTGTGGCATGGTAATTATTTTCTCATTCTTTTTTTACATCTCCTTTCACTTAGTCATCTCGTAAACATAGTCCATTACAAGAACTCTTTCTTTTGTCCGTACACTAGCATACAATTCAGCTTAACTGTAACAACCATTTAAAGCAAAGCTGGTGAAAATTCAAACTATATTGATTTTACTTGTGACACTTTAAAAAACCGCAAAATGTAAATTTTGCAGGCGGTAGTTACCGTACGCCATGTAGAATTCTTGTCAAATCCAGAAGTTGTAAAATGTGCCAGAGAAACTTCTTTTGAGCATGCTGTCTGTGTAGCGCTATAATACGTCATAGTAATCCATTAATTGAGTTTGATTGTTTAAATAGACCTAGACATGCACACCGATGTTGAGTTAGTTCTTTTCCCAGAAGGAATCACGTGAAAATAGACATTTATCAGCTGCATCAGATCAGAATTGTCTCAAGAGAGATAGCCACTTATACAGTAAGCATGATCTTGTTACTTTCCTCTGAATGCTTACCGACGTTCGTGAAAAAAATAACCAGATAACGTATACACTATAGTTTTTGTTTTGTAAATGGAACATGAATATTCACGTAAAATACAGATATTGGTAAATTTGTACATTTACTGTATCACTACAAAACAGTGTTCGCGTTAAGACTGGGTTAGGATTCTTAACCATGAATTTATGCTTTCTGCCTGTCCCTGAACCTCCAATAGCTCAAGTTACTTGTAAACCATTTTCTTAATGGATATCCAAAATCAACTACACACATTAATAAGCAAAAATAAAACAAAAATGAATTCCCGTTATTGAATATTCAATAAAATTTTTTTCCATGGTTTAAAATATCATGCTTGAATTAAACATTAAAAAAAAAAATATAAAATCATGCGCCAGTATTTCCCAGAAAAAACTTAGATATTTCATACACGCAAAAAAAAAAAAAAAAAAAAACATACCCATGTGTTGGAATAGTTTTTCTCGTAGTGTTACGAACTATTCATTGGCAACAGGTTTCCAAACGAATGTTTAGTAAACGCGCAGTGTAAGAACAGGCTCCAGCCAACTGCCAACACGCGGGCCCACGCGGCTACTCCGAGAAGGAAAAGCCCCGAAGGAGGCGGAGCCGTGGCCGCAGCAAGCGCGGCTCCAGAGGAAGGGCGCAGGGGGGCTACAGCCCCTTCCGAGCCCAAATTTTACTTCTTATTTCTTTGTAGGTAATATTAATGTTAACTTAAATGCTTTCGTTAATGTGCTAAACTCTTTTTTCAATCAAAAATTTGTACGAAAATACTAAATTTCAGTATTTGAGACCATGCATTTTGTGAACATCCCAATGGGCAATGTCGTGATTATCAACTGCATCCTCCTGTGTGTGAGAGCCCTGCCATCGGGCCGCAGGAGCCGTGGCTGTACTTGCCGGCAGTCCCTTGTCTCCCGACATGCCGATGGGCCCGGGCAGTCCCTGGAGGCCCTGCGGTCCTTGCTCGCCCGGCTTGCCGTCGGCGCCCTGGATGCCCCTCTCCCCCGGCAGCCCTGGCTTGCCCGGCGAGCCCGTGCGGCCCTGCACGCCCCTCAGGCCCTGCGGACAACAACACGACACCACTTGTTGGTGGGCGTCAGGGCCACCCGGAGCTGATGGATGGCGCAAGTCGCCACTGGGAAAGGGAGACTTTAAAAACCAAATTTGGGGGAAATAAGAAAAGAAACACAAAAACCTAAAAAGCTTTGACATGAGTTAATTTCTTCTAAATGTGAAATATTTCCCTTTAGTATTTTAGTGTTAGATTTGCGTTTAAAACAGGAGTTTGATAAACTAATTAAAAAAAAAAACAACCATCTCGTTGGACAATATCAAATTCAAAGTCTTTTGTAAGTAGCGGTTGGGTTCAAGATTATGGGTGGAAAAGGTGGAGGGGAATGCGTCATTCGCTATCATCATTTAAGTGAGAAGAGAATGATAGATATTTTTTTTTTAGGATTCTGGGGGTAGGGGGATATATATCACCCCCATATTCCCCCCTCATTCCTACACCATATTTTGTAATGGCACCACGAGTTTCTGCAGGTAGCCAAAGGAATGTAGGAACAAATTTCAGTTACTCATTTCATCTGAAGACAGTGGTTTTCAAAATAGGTAAATTATCCTAAGTGGGCTTCCCACTACGTTCATTGAAATACTGCTAGGTGAATTTCTGACAATGATAGTATAATTTAAGTATGTCATGATTTTAACCTACTGTATGGTTAACTGTATGACCATTTAAGTAATTTCAGTCATATTTACCATATAAAAAAAATATCTACTTCTCTTTTGCAAGTTGTTTGTTGAAGGATCTGTGGTGATAATGGGTGGATAATACATGGTTATATTAGTAAACTACAAAAAAATCATCCAAGCAATTCTCTAATAGTAAAATTTAATTATCAAGGAAAATATATTTCAGTTTTAGAGTGTGATTGTAAACTCGAGGATGTTTTGTAAACAAAGTGACTGGTGGTCGAGACATGCCGGTGAGCCGGCAGCAGGTACCTGGAGTCCTGGTGATCCTGGTCGTCCTGGTTCTCCTTGCGAGCCCTTGTTGCCCTGGGGTCCCAAAGGACCTCGGTCGCCAGTTTGTCCTGCGGGACACAGCGCAGTGTTCCACCAGCAGGCAAACAACCTTCCTCTCAACTAGGCAGTTCGAGGTCACTCAAATATACACAGGAATTTGGTTCATTCGACTGAAGCCGCCACCGCCGATTCATCATATTGCCATCCGGGGCAGTAAGCGTGGGCGAGGCCAGAAACCGAAGTTTCTATAACTCGCTAAGTGCATAGTAAATCAGGTGCACCCCACACTGGTGAAGAATCATTTGAATCGACCGCGGGGGTGCGTATCTTGTTGGATAGGTTTGGCACACTGGCCTGTGTGTGCGCTGGTAGGTTGTGCAATGCTATAAAAGTTACGTGTACCTCATTCGGCGGGGGAGAGAAGCTCCCCACCAGCTAGATCGGCTAACTGGCGTGATGTAGTGTCGTGTTGGTGTGCATTAGAGGCTTGTCGGTGTGACCTAGTTAAACTCGGGTGTGGCGTGTAGTGTAAAGCTGTGCGAGCCGCTCCTGCGAACCCCTAGGAACACAGAACATACATGGGTAGTTAGCCCATATGTGCATGTAATAGGTAGTCCTGACCGACACTCGCACAGGCATATCATCGTGTGGTCGTGTTTGTGAACGAAAGAAAGCAATGATGTGGGCGGCCCAGCTCGTGGCGGGAGAGAGGGGAGACAGGGTAGCATGTCCGCCATGTCTGTGTCGCCGTGACAGCACTGGCGTCAGATGCGCGACGCGCTATTATTAGTTATCTCATCAACGTAGGTATGAAATAGAGTGAGATTGTGAAGAGACCCCAAGCACAATTCATTGACGCTACTCTGAGCAAAACCCATGTGTTCGATTGGCCCCAGAAGTTTCGAAACGGTGTGATAAAGTGGAATATCAAAGCCATAAACGACATCTGGCAACCTATTGAACACCCACCTACCATAAAGTTCAGACTTGTCCAAATGTGACCATATGATTGATCCACTGATTGAGGCATTAGGGGGTGAACGATTTGAAGACAACAATGCTGTTGAACAGTATGTGCGCAATTGGCTGCTGGTGCAAACATATATATTTTTTCATAAAGGGATAAAAAGCTTCCTATTCGTTAGAGGAAATGTATTTATATTGAAGGAAACTATGTAGAAAAATAAGGCATTTCATTTGTATTTTCGTAAATCACCAATACATCGGAATAAAAATATTCCGGGTTATATTTGAATGACCCTCGTAACTTGAGCAAGCTCTGTCTTCTATCCTTATACTAGATATATAAGAGGCAAAATGGCAGACAATGTTTACAAATCAATAACATATATATAAAATTATTTTTATTTGGCATGAACGGCATCAAAATACCAAGGTAACACAAGTAGGAAAATATCAGACATCTAAAATTCAGATCCAGAATTCAGCACTGTCTGCGCACACCACGTTGAGACCAGCTGAAAAAGACTGATATCACGTATTTATGTTTCACAATAAATTTTAAGCATAAGGCTCTAACTCACACGCCATATTGGTTACATCATGTTCTTGTTATTACAATATTTCAAGGGCTTTTACTGTGACTTTATCACAATAGCTTCCTTGTTTTCTATGTTTGGTCCCAAAATTTCGCCAACAAACATCTACATACTTAAATATGATCTAATAGCGGTAAAATGTCACACAATACATCATAATAATACTAATTGCGTGAACTTTAACACTTGGAAATTATTAAGAATCAGTTCAATATCAGGTGAGAAATATTGCGACCACAAAAAAACAAACAAAAAAAACATGCAACTGTAAAAAGAAGAGAAAAAAATTGTTGTGGTCGTTTAAAATTTAACTGACAGATGGAACGGAAGGATATTTATTAGGTACTCGATTATTTAAATCATGTGTAATGATGCATTATAAATGGAACTTGTAATGTTTCCAGCTAAGGCAGCATGCAGCTTCAGTAAACCCTGGCGTGTGGTCTCGGAGGAGGGCGAGCACCTACCTTTGGCCCCGGGCGGTCCGTCTGGGCCCGGCAGGCCCCTGGCGCCCGACACGCCCCTCTCGCCCGGCGGGCCACTGGGGCCCGTGGAGCCCCTGATGCCCCGCTTGCCCCGCTTCCCCTCGGCCCCCGGCGTGCCGGGGAGGCCCCTGGGACCCGGCGTGCCCGCCTCGCCGCGCGCGCCGGCCTCGCCCTTGTAGCCACGCTCGCCGGGCGTGCCCTGCCGCAGTCACCCTCACCCTTCAGACTGTTGCAATGGTCATCCCAACAGCACGAGATGTGATCAAAACAGCCGTGGCTCTGCAGGGCTTCATACCTTCATGGAGGTGCTCCGCTGGATAGTTACCACAACTGACTCTTTCAAACCACTTTTCAAGCCAACCACCAAAATTTTAATTTCGACTTTGGTCCTGCTAATTTATCTTAAGAAACTTTGAATTTTTTTCCTGATAAAATATCTTCGTGTCAGTTTCATAAATGCTTACGATCGAATTCCTGTGGCATCGCGTAATTATAAGTGGCAGTAAAATATTTGAAAGTTTTTTTCTAATATGATCATCATAAATTGATATTTGGTATTGACCAGTAATTTAATTTGCATGCTGATAAAATTTTAATGTTACTTTTCTCGTGAATGATCATATTTAAAAAAAATACACCAGATAAACAAGTAAAATAATATGAAAAACCTCGGTGCGGGGCTACGGGCGGTTTCCCGGCTTGCTCTGCTCTGAAGCTACCCCTGGATCAAAGACACGGTGAATAATTGTATTACGGACACGGTAATAAGCTTACATCGAATCAGAACGAATCTTCTTCAAAACACTCTCCTTGGCTAGCAATGCGCGCGTATCCCAATGTTGGGTCCATGATTGGAAGCATTTCTGGTTGTGGACAGACTGGAACCTATTGTTCGGGCCAAAATCTCGCGGATCAGAAGCGAGGTATTGCATGGCGCGTTGACGTGATGAAAGAGGAATCCACTAACCCAATTTTTTTCTGGTCTCCGCTTTATCAAATCGTCACGTTGTTCGAAATACGTTATTAGAGATACAGAAATTTCGCGCATTCATTTTCACCGCAAATTATAATGTAAAACGTTCACACTCTCGCACTGTGTTCAGGATTGGACAGCAAGTAATTTGGACACGCCCCTCTACGATCGTGAGCCAACGGTGCTGAACTAGGAGAGAAGTAAACGATTAAAGTAGTTCTGATTAACAAGGATAAAAATCTTCTTTGTATAAAGAAATCAACCAATGGGAAAGCGAACATGGATCGGGCACACTTATGACTTTGAACACTACCAAGAGGCCAGAGTAATCTGCGAACTTTCCGGGTCCGTATCAATGACGCACTACAGACACGGTAAACACGACTTCTATATTCCGGCTCTGGAAGCCGACTGACGAGGCACAACTCTCTCAGACTTGACCCTGATTATCTCAACGGACCAGGCTATCAGGCTTATTACTTTAAATTGATGTAGCTACAGCATTTGCTGCTATAAGAGTTCATTTACCGCATTTCTTTGATCACACCTCCTATATTACTATTCCTAACAAATGCTTGGTCCAAACCAAAAAATTTGAAACAGACGTGGGAAAAAAAATTGGGTTTCTTCTCCCAAACGTTTCTGAAACCTGGGTATCAAGTTAGAACTACCCAAGGGGGGGGGGATGATGTAGCCTCAAGAGGTCCTGGTTCACACATGCAAGTTCGTACAATGAAAGAGGGTGGAGTAGGAACAGCATGTTTAGTAGACACAGTCAGCTCAAAATAAGATATAAACAGGGTTGCTAGGGTAGATTTGGAGGTGAAACTAAAAAAAATACTTTTATATTACTTGCAATAATTTAAAATAGGTACACTAAAATGTTTCTTTTAAATTCGGTGAGAGCTTAACCAGGAAAAAAAATATTCAAACATATCACTGTAAAAATAAAAATTACAGTACAAAAACTTACAAGGACTAAATATTAAAATTAAAAGAATGTCATGTATGAAGGCCGGCCAAGTCCTCTGAGCTATTGGCGCAGGAAGGCCGACAGTGGCGACACGCATGACTCACGGGACTGCCCTTGACGCCGGGCTGGCCCGGGCTGCCGGATACCCCCGGCGGGCCCCTGGACCCGGGGAATCCCGGGCCGCCGCTCAGGCCCTGCGCCCCTGGACTGCCCTTCTCGCCGGGGGAGCCGTCCCTGCCGGGCGGGCCCTGCGCCCCCGAGTCGCCCGGCTGCCCCGGGCGGCCCGACTCGCCTGCATACACACACACACACGCCTCAGCATCCTCAACCACAGCACAAACACTCGACACTTCTGGGCTGTGGCCGTGTCCTTGGCGACACTGCAGTCGCCATCATCAGGGAGCAGTTACCTAGCAGTAGTTAACTGCTACCCTGCAGTGTCGACCGAAATGTCGGCTAAGTTACAACCCAGAAGCCAAGCTACTTCAGAAAAAGGCCGTGAAAGCCTGCGAACATTATTAGTTGACATAAGTGCCCCTAAAGTGCATTATTTCACTTGATATCTTGGTGTTGTAATTGCACCGAAACACGATTTCGATAAACTAATTTTAAAAAAACTTTCCTGGGTCAGGATCTCTGAACCACCTCGTTGGACACTATGAAATTAAAAAATCCTAGGTAATTTTCTGTCTTTTTTTTGAGGAGGGGGTGGGGGAATAGCCATCCATCATCATTTTACAATGGCGACTATGTCGTGGTCTGCTACATGTTGGTCATACGCCCAAAACACTGGCTCAAGTCAGGAGCTAACAATGTCGCTCTCGGAAGCAAGTTCTTATCTATACTCCGTATAGTCGAACCAAACATTTCCTCATATTGACCTTTACTTACACTCCAAGAAAAAATATCGATAACGTTCCCAAACATTTAATGCCAGTTATTTACGTAATTATTGCACGAGAAATTTGCCATGAAACCATGGTATCACTCCTACTTTTGTTTAGGAAAATGTCAAATGCATAGGAAATGCACCATATTTATATAGTAAATTTTTAATTCATTTGTATACATTAATAACTTCCATCACATGTTTAAAAACTTCTGCAAATTATTCCAGTTTAATGAATTATAAAAGCAAGTAAAAACACGTTTATTTCATGCTTTAAGACTTTACATATTTATGTAAAATTTTGTTACCAAAAAAGGGTTCCTTAAAGGACAGAATTTTTTATAATACTGAATTAATCTTACACACTGAATATAACTACGTGTATGGTAAAACTGGCTTCCATAAATAACGGGGAGATTTGATGTACTTGGCACTAGATTTATAGTAAAAATCATATCAAAAATTTATCAAAATTTAAATTACATAAAAAAGATAGAGTTGAAAAATTATTGTAAGACATTACTATTAAATTATTTTTTTATACTTAACGAGCTTGGAAAAAAATGTTCTTTAGGTGTCACAGCATATAAAAGAATTTGAATTCATCTGAAACTCTAAGATCATTAGTACAAGAAATCATTTTCAGTTATTATAAAAACTACCTCATAAATCACTTTGGAGCTGATTTAAAATCAAGCACACGTTAAGTGTGGCGCAATGCATTACAATTTTTCCTTATGAAGCTTGGCGATGAATTGTTTACCTCGTGGTCCTTGCAGACCCTGACTCCCTTTGGGACCGATCGCTCCTTGGTCTCCTTTTATTCCAGGATTTCCAGGAAATCCCGGAGGTCCTGGCTTGCCGATAGAACCCTTCACAAAACACACACGACATTTTCAATGACGTTCGTCCTCCCATAAGTGCATGCCACGTGTAGTATATTATCATGTTTTTACAAAACTAACCAAGAATTTTCTTGGAAAAAAAGATCAAGCATTACAAAGTTTTTAACAACTGCACAAAAACCTTTGTTATAATGTAATAAGTATTTTTACTAACCTTTTAATTTATCTTCCACCTACATGAATAGTCCATGCCATATTTTTTTAAAATTATTCTTTGCATGTTTCACTGGCTTAGACATAACGTTTTAAAAAGTATTATATGCGTGTAGTTGTGGAAATTGGATTTATTTACACAGCATAGTTTTATTTATAAAAATGTCTGAAGACTTAAGCTTCGAAAGTCAATAAAACATCAATAATCAACATTTAAAAAATATCCAGACACGACAAGTAACTTTTTTTGTTACTTTTACCAAGACACGCACTGTGGCACAACCATGCACTTATCTGTGCAAGAAACAGTCGTACACAGTTCATGAATAACCCTTTCGGCCATACTTTGATGTTTCCTGAGATATCATCGAAATTTATTTTATTTTAACTTATCAATTTTTTATATTTTATGTGGAATAATCTTTAGCTCTAATTATAAAACATATTAGTATATAACTGATATATTATAAACTAAAACATTAAATTTTTTATAGCCGTAAGAAAAGAATGATGACTACTACATCATGACCCACAGGTTAAAAGTTGAATTAATCCTTGTGTCGTTAAGACATGAACTGTCCACTTGAGTCGACGAGAAGACCTGAAGGTCCCGAGGGGACTGCAAGAGGGAGACTCACCGGGGCTCCCGGAGGTCCCGAGATGCCGTCGATGCCTCTGAGCCCTGGAGGTCCCGGCGGGCCCTCACGGCCCCTCTCGCCGCGCGGTCCAGCGGAGCCCTGCAAGTCCACGGGCTCTCAGCGCGCACTCTGCGAGTCCACAAGCACTCAGCGCAACACTGTGCGTGTCCACAAGCACTCAGAGCACATTCTGCGAGTCCACCAGCACTCAGCGCGCACTCTGTAAGTCCACAAGCACTCATCCCAACACTCTGCGAGTCCACAATCACTCAGCGCAACACTCTGCGAGTCCACAAGCACTCAGCGCACACTCTGCGAGTCCACAAGCACTCAGCGCGCACTCTGCGAGTCCACAAGCACTCAGCGCAACACTGTGCGTGTCCACAAGCACTCAGAGCACACTCTGCGAGTCCACCAGCACTCAGCGCGCACTCTGTAAGTCCACAAGCACTCATCCCAACACTCTGCGAGTCCACAATCACTCAGCGCACACTCTGCGAGTCCACAAGCACTCAGCGCACACTCTGCGAGTCCACAAGCACTCAGCGCAACACTCTGCGAGTCCACAAGCACTCAGCGCACACTCTGCGAGTCCACAAGCACTCAGCGCACACTCTGCGAGTCCACAAGCACTCAGCGCGCACTCTGCGAGTCCACAAGCTCTCAGCGCACACTCTGCGAGTCCACAAGCACTCAGCGCGCACTCTGCGAGTCCACAAGCACTCAGCGCGCACTCTGCGAGTCCACAAGCACTCAGCGCGCACTCTGCGAGTCCACAAGCACTCAGCGCACACTCTGCGAGTCCACCAGCACTCAGCGCACACTCTGCGAGTCCACCAGCACTCAGCGCGCACTCTGCGAGTCCACAATCACTCAGCGCGCACTCTGCGAGTCCACAAGCACTCAGCGCGCACTCTGCGAGTCCACAATCACTCAGCGCGCACTCTGCGAGTCCACAATCACTCAGCGCGCACTCTGCGAGTCCACAAGAACTCAGCGCGCACTCTGCGAGTCCACAAGAACTCAGCGCACACTCTGCGAGTCCACAATCACTCAGCGCGCACTCTGCGAGTCCACAAGCACTCAGCGCGCACTCTGCGAGTCCACAAGCACTCAGCGTCACTCTGCGAGTCCACAATCACTCAGCGCGCACTCAGCGTGTCCACAAGCACTCAGCGCGCACTCTGCGAGTCCACAAGCACTCAGCGCGCACTCTGCGAGTCCACAAGCACTCAGCGCGCACTCTGCGAGTCCACAAGCACTCAGCGCACACTCTGCGAGTCCACAAGCACTCAGCGCGCACTCTGCGAGTCCACAAGCACTCAGCGCGCACTCTGCGAGTCCACAATCACTCAGCGCGCACTCTGCGAGTCCACAAGCACTCAGCGCTCACTCTGCGAGTCCACAAGCACTCAGCGCGCACTCTGCGAGTCCACAAGCACTCAGCGCGCACTCTGCGAGTCCACAAGCACTCAGCGCGCACTCTGCGAGTCCACAAGCACTCAGCGTGCACTCTGCGAGTCCACAAGCACTCAGCGCGCACTCTGCGAGTCCACAAGCACTCAGCGCGCACTCTGCGAGTCCACATGCACTCAGCGCGCACTCTGCGAGTCCACAAGCACTCAGCGCGCACTCTGCGAGTCCACAAGCACTCAGCGCGCACTCTGCGAGTCCACAAGCACTCAGCGCACACTCTGCGAGTCCACAATCACTCAGCGCGCACTCTGCGAGACCACAATCACTCAGCGCACACTCTGCGAGTCCACAAGCACTCAGCGCGCACTCTGCGAGTCCACAATCACTCAGCGCACACTCTGCGAGTCCACAAGCACTCAGCGCGCACTCTGCGAGTCCACAAGCACTCAGCGCACACTCTGCGAGTCCACAAGCACTCAGCGCGCACTATGCGAGTCCACAAGCACTCAGCGCACACTCTGCGAGTCCACAAGCACTCAGCGCACACTCTGCGAGTCCACAAGCACTCAGCGCGCACTTTGCGAGTCCACAAGCACTCAGCGCAACATTCTGCGAGTCCACAAGCACTCAGCGCGCACTCTGCGAGTCCACAAGCACTCAGCGCAACATTCTGCGAGTCCACAAGCACTCAGCGCGCACTCTGCGAGTCCACAAGCACTCAGCGCAACATTCTGCGAGTCCACAAGCACTCAGCGCAACACTCTGCGAGTCCACGGTAACTCAGGCGCACTCTGCAAGTCCACAAGCACTCAGCGCAACACTCTACAAGTCCACTGGCCACTCGCCCATTCGCTGTGGGGCGGAACTACACTCTCCACTCTCCGCATGACCCCACACCCGCTCACTACAAAGGAACTGAGGTTATTGGGATTTTTCGTTCTTAAAAAAAAACATTTTACCATTCTACCCTCTTGGTCAGATGTTCCCAATTAAAGAATTCGACCGAGATTTCCCTCTCTATTTTTTTTTTCAGTCGGTAAATATTTTTTATCAAATGACGGCAGTTATCAAGTGCATTTGAATGTGACACACATATACATAGTTTACAGTGATGTTGGCTTAGGGGGTTTTGGGGTTATGGAACGAACACCTAGGTACAATTTTACCAGATGTCGCACTATGGTAACGACTGGAAAAAGAGGTCTTTCTTGGAATTTTTCCTAAAAAAAGGGGCAAATTATTGACTCAATAGGAGATTTTACAATAAAACGCTTCCAAGATTTTTTCCCCGGAATTATGATTGTTTGCATATAATTCAAAATAAATATTGCCTAATGTTAAATTGTAGACTTTAATAATATAATTGGAGGCATTATTAACGCGTTCATTAAAACTGGTAAGAGTATCGGATTGATAGGTGTTATAATCACTAAGAAATGTTTGACTTGTAGATATCGTTTATGTAATAACGAGCTGAAGTACCTGGCGTTGCCCACGCTAAACCACCCTTGGGATCTGATTTTTAAAAGTAACATAACAAAGTCAATGTTAATAATAAATATTATCCAATCGACGAATCCAACCTGAACTGCAATCAAAGGGATGGAATGGCCGTGGCCATAGAAACTTAGCATGAAGAGGTAGTTACAGAATTATCATCTAGAACCATCCCACAGGAGACGTGCATTTTTCCGGGATAAATGTCACTCTACGGCCTATAAACTATCTATATGCAAAAAAAAATGGCAAGTGACTGTGTCATGGACACGGCCGTGTGTTGTACGTTAATACGTGTACGTAACAGGTAATATTTTCTATACAAAATATAAAATACGCTATTTTATGTATATACATAATATATTCACTGTAACAACTTCACACTAATGTTTTACACACGCAATCGATAGATTTTGACGAGAGCTGAAGATTGAAACTCAAACGAACGTCGTAGCTTCTCCGAGTCAAACGTTATACTGAATGGAAATCTCGAAACGCAGCAAAATGAACCTCAAAATGGCGGCGCGCGATGCGTCACAGTCCTCACTTAGCGTGATGAATTTTTTTCATCCTTTAGCTATCCAGTGGTGTTGATTAAATTTTGGATGGAGATGATAGATATGTAGCTGCAACATCGAACTGTATCCCCTGAGTTTGTTATCATTCGTTTTTGACGTGACGTCTAATAAATCGATGAACGCCGGCTGCACGCACAAAAAAGTATCCCGTTACGCACATTGTTCCGTTACGCCGTGTCCCGTTACGCTAATTGTACGCTTGCGCTACATCTATCTCTCTTCCGCTCGATTGGAACAACCATCGATTTGACTTTTTCGAGGCACATTAAACTTGAAACACTCCCATTCGTTTCCTACTTTTCCTATCACCGTCCTATCCTTAACAGAATAACACAGATTGGAAGAAGTTAAATAGCAAACATGTATAAAAAGTTATAGTTAAAATAATCTCTTCGTTAAAGTAATAAACATATTTGAATTAATGAGTGCAAATAAAAGTAAATTTAACAATTAAATTGTAGATTTCATTTCGCTCATTCTTTGTATCCATACAAAATAGTGACAATTCAATAAAAATGATTCAATTTTATTCATAAAAGTATGCAATCATTTCATCAATGTTTTGTTATGACGTTGTCACGTTAAACTATCGTCCGTAAACCCACTTTACAGACAACCAATATTTGTTTTGGATTGCCTGCCGCTATGGAAGCGACGCCCGTCCTTAGCTGCGTGGAAGGAGGAAGACGGCGCACTCACCATCGGGCCGACGGGTCCCATGGGGCCGGAGGCGCCGCTGGAGCCCTTCTCGCCCGACGCGCCCTGCTCGCCCTTGGCGCCGTCCAGGCCGGGGAACCCCCGGTGGCCCTTGATGCCCGGGATGCCCGGCATGCCCGGCAGGCCCCTGGGGCCCGGCGGGCCCGCCGCCCCGGGCATGCCCGCCTCGCCGTCCTCGCCCGAGTCGCCCTGCACAACACCACCTCGCAGCTCTCCACACATTCCTCCCTCATCAACACACCAACGAATACAGACCCGATAAAATTTCGCGGATTCATTTCGCGGTAGGCTAGACTCCAAACTCGTACACCTTCATGCTGAGTCAGTGATTGGACCACCGTTTATCTGAAGGACTCTTAAGCCAATGAAAAAACCTTCAACGAAAGAAGTAGGTATCAAATCACAAGCATCCCAAGTAACGCGTGTCACGAGTCAGTATCCAATGAGCAGGTGCAATTTGTCCCACTACATAGAGGATCGTGGAGTCTATCCTTAGAGGTCATTGAAACCGCGAATTTTTTTCCAGTCTCTACCAACGAATATAGCCAACCGGGTACAAAAGCTGCCAACTGGCTACAAATGTCACCTTGGACCTGCGAGAAATTTAATTCAAATGGCTACAAACATAGTCTTTAAAACCTGACAAAAATGTTATTTGTGACCAATCAGTTACAAATGTAGCCTTAAACCAGCTGGAAACATAGCCGTAAAACTGATTCAAACGTAGACTATACCATACATAACGGTTACAATAGTGTAGCCAATCTTTTTGAAAATGTAGTCTTAAACCAGCTGCAAATGTAAAACAATCGGCTACAAACATAGCCCTAAACTTGATTCAAACGTAGACTAGACTATACATAACGGCTTCAATTGTAGCCAATCAGTTAAAAATGTAGTATTAAACCAGCTACAAATGTAAACAAATCGGCTGAAAACATAGTCTTAAACATGATAAAAATGTAGTTTCGGCTACAGATCCGCTACAGATGTAGCCAACGGGCTGCCAATGTAACAATCCGCAGTGGATAACGTGTCTTTCACACACGTGAGCTTAGTTCGACGCGTCACTTACGTGTTCCTGTAGTCTGTGGCGTGGACATGGTGTGGACAGGCCTGTTCATGTCAGGTCTTCCTCCCAGGAATGTTTTTTAAAAAATATGGTGCTTTATAAATGCTTTTTTAGGCTAACTGAACACCCTTAAGACTTTGCTTCACATACTGTATTGACTTTGATTTCAATTTTCTCGTCGTAACCAATTTTTTTTTACTTTTTAACATTTTTTCCCTTGCATTTGTTGTTTAGTCACGAATATTTTAAACAGATATTACTAAGTGTAATAATAGTTTTGTATAAAGTCGCTCATGTGAAAGTACATACAACACATACGCGACTTTTTACATCCATTATTCTTATTACATTTAGTGAATTGCTTTCTGTTGTGAATATTTGTAACAAAAAAACTAATAATGCGAGGAAGGTATCGGGCTATAATTAACAAAATGGCTCTTAACTAATACTTTGGTGTGCAAATGAAATTTAAAAAAAACAATATGACGTGTAAGACTGAGCGTTAAAAGTTTTATTTTAAATCTAAAAATTCTGAGTTAAAATATGCTAGTCATGAAATATAGTTCCATACACTTATGAATTTATGATTAAGTCCAAATACGCGTTTGAAGATGAGGCTACTCTAATTTTGCATGGTCGTTGGTCATAAATTTAGTTGTACCTACTTAAGCAATTTTATGATTGTTAATGAATTTCATTAATGTGAAAAAAATATATCTGTCGCTAGGAATGCGCTATGGCCTACTTTCTGACCACAGTGCTTGTTAACATACTCATGCACATTATTAGATGCTTCGCAAGCGACAGTTGAGAAATGTGCACCAACTGTAGTACTTAAAGCAAGTTACGTATCACAGACTAGGTATAGCTTTATTATAAAAACACAATGACTTAAAACTTCCCTACGTCTGTTAGTCACTGATCTCAAGTAATTTGTGCATGACCATAACTTTCTGAGTGCCGCAGTCCAACTCCAATAGCATTTATAACATAAACAAGGGCGCGCATGTGGTTCCACATATCGTCGACAGCAAGGTAGTTAGAGATCATGGCGCACTGCACAGACCAGAGACGTTGTACGGAACAATCCCAGAGTTTGCCTGGAGTGACTTTTGGGATTCGAGCTTACGCCCTCTGGAATGAGATTACACTGTGTTACTAATGCGTTACCTCGCTCTATTATACAATTATTTAGGTGCAAAATATTTATAATATAGTTTACACGTTTCTCTATAACCCAGAAAGGTAAAAATAAAAAAAGTTAATTAATGGGGAATCAAACAAAATAATTAGAAGAAATTTAAAAGTAAAAACTTTAATTTAAATTGTTTCACAACATTTTCAACAAGTTTGTGTGAGAACAATTAAAAACATTACGCCCGCATCTGTTGAATAGTTGTTCAGGCTATGTCTCACACTTCATTGTGAATTTTTTCTGTTTCTGCGTAATAACTTTTAGTTAAGGGCTGTTTATTAAATTCTAACCCAAAGCTTCCCTTGCATTTGTTGTTCTGCTACAAGTATTTTCAACAGATATTTACTTGGGTTAGTATCACGGATATAAAAAGTCGCACAAGAAATGATAATTACGAAGCATTGCACGCATGACATTACACTTAGTGAATATCAATTGAACATATTTGTGTCGGGAAAAGAAATACAGGGGAGATGTGGAGTAAAAATTAAAGAAATAGCCGTTAAATAATATTAATGAGGAAAAACAAATGTCAGTAATTCTTTCAAGAGTCGCCAGAGATGTGTAACATATAACCTCGTTCACATGTTGCAAATAGACTTTATAAATACGGAACTCGGACGCAAAATTTAACGAAGAATTCTTTAAAAGAAGGTCTAGCGAGATGAATTTAAGCAAATTGTGTTTTAAATCATATTTCTGGACGCGAAACACACGCAGTTACCGCAATCACCGCTAGAATTCGCTGCCGGAGCAGATACGTCAACCATTGGATCATTTGATCAGCAGCCCGACATTTTAAACAATGCAATGAAACGTCTTCGATAAAAGCGAAAAAAAAAAAAAATACTAAACCACACCATTGGGCAAAATTTCAGAAAATAATTTTATTAAAATACTGCCCATAAACAGTTAATACTTGAAAGTTTCACTGTGGCTTTGTGAACATGGCCACAGATGGCAGCACCGCGGCACTGCACGGAAGGACTCCCGGCGAGCCGGGGGGTGGGGGAGGGAGAGGGGAGGGCAGGCGACTCACGTCCTTGCCCGACGGTCCCGGCAGCCCGCGCGGCCCGATGGGGCCCGGGGCTCCTTGCGGGCCCGAGTCCCCGGGCTCGCCCCTGGTCCCCTGGAAGCCCTGCGGTCCCGGCGGGCCCGGCGGACCTGCGACCACACGCCCGCACTCTGCAACCAGCTCGCGCGAACAACACACTCCCGCGCCAAGCGGGGAGCCCATACGAGACGAGGCGACCAGTGGAGAGGGCGGGTGTCAGGAGGGCAGCGATGCAGCACCCCTTCACTCGCCCGCTCACCAGTAGACACACCACTCCACTCGGCATTATCCCGTCACACCAGTCGCCTAGTCGAGTCCACCTAGACCCCACCTGTCGGTTCCAATGTAGCAGTCCACTGATATATGAGGTGTGAGGAACACAGCGATAAAATCAAAAAGAATAAAGTGACACGAAAATGCTATGCCAATCCTTTTTGGCTCCTCTTCTTGCTGCAGAGCAAGCACAATGAGTGATCCTGCTTCTTCGGGTTCTAAAATCGTACTGACCTCCCGTTGGGAAGGAGAAATTGATTCCACAAGTTGTGTCTGGTGTGAAACCAGCTCAGAAAGAGTCTCTACAAGGCAGTGAACTCTTTGAGAGTCAACCAGGCAACTTGGTTGAATCAAACCAAACAATCTCGTCTGAAAGGGACCTAAGGCTCCTTGAACGTGCCGTCAGTGGATTCTGCTGTCAGCCATCCGAAATAACGGGACTTATAGTGGCGTCTGTTGAGTCAATGTCGAAGCAATGAAACAGTGCTTTTTTTGGCTTGGTTCCTACGGCTATGTAAAACCACAATGGGCATGATGGTAATTAGCGGATTGGTTTTGAGGTGTAAAACAAATTACAGTGGATTAATTTCATTGGAGAATAAAAAAAACTCTTAACTGGGGGGGGGAGGAGGGGGGAGAGTTCGTGTTTAAAAAAATGTTGATATTATTATAGACGATGGAAGGTGATGATATGTTAGTGGAGCATTGGCTAAGGGATTAGCTCACCTGCACACGGAAATGTCCGCCACGTTTCCAGCTTTTAAACAATCAAGGTATGACCCCCACCGGGAATCGATCCCGGAACACATTAGTGCGAGGCGAGTGAGCTGACTACTCAAACCCCATGACGCCAGCTTGTTTGTAGGAACAATGCCGCGTTTCTCGCAATTTCTCCTATAAGATGTAATTATATTTAGTTTCTTAGATCTGCCACTGCTTGATTGTATTTAGTATTTCTCACTTACCACCCCCCCCCCTGGCAATAACTTTGGCCGTGTGCATCGTCAGCGAATCCGAAATCCTAAATACTTAGAAACTACCAACAAATGATAGTCGTAACATAGTATTTTAAAAAAATTTAAAAAAATTGAGTATTGCATACATAAGTTAAAACGTATATATCTTAGAAAAACATAATTTTTAACATATAACTTGAAAAATTACATTTTAGAAACATCGTTTACTTAGATATAGTCATATCTTAAAACAACACAGAAACTCGCAAACACATAAGCACTGTCATTACTTTAAAACAAACAATTTATAACAATCAGTTAGGATATCATAATTTAGTATAGACAATTATAACTTAATACTGCCCCCAGTGGCGTAGCCAGGATTTGTGTATGGGGGGTGTTAAGAAGCATGCCGCACCCCCCCCCCCCCCGTATTAAATCGGGGGGTGGGGGGGTCCTCCCCCGGGAAAATTTGCATTTTAAGGTGTAAAATAGTGCTATTTTAGCAGTTTTAGGTACTTAAATTTAAATATTGTAATGGTAAAAATGTTATTAATTTTAATATGAAATTAGTTTGAGTGATGAATAAGAAATTAATTAAAGATTTGGTGCTAAGGGGGGGGGTTGAACCCCTAAACTTCCCCCCCCCCTGGCTACGCCCCTGACTGCGACAAGTTGGACAACGCCAGACCACGTGAATTGCGAATGTAATGAACTCTGTTGAGAGTGTGGTGCAAGCTGTAGCGCGCACCTGGAGGTCCGCGGGGCCCGACGGGGCCCACCTGCGCCTGCAGGTAGCCGTACGACTCGGGCGGGTAGAGTCCCGCCGCCAGCCCAGTGGGGCCCTTGTCGCCCGACGACTGCGACAGCGCCAGCTGCTGGTAGTAGGACGACACCTGCGGCAGACAGGTCACACTCTGTCGTCACGAGCCCGCTCAGGCCGGGTCGTGCCGCACCCGCGTTCCTGCTGCACGACGGGACACCGGCCAGTCGCTCGTTTATTAACGTGACAGCGTCTAACACATCGATGAACGCCGGCTGCACGCACGAAAAAGTGTCCCGTTACGCACATTGTCCCGTTACGCTGTGTCCCGTTACTATCATTGTACGCTTGAGCCGCATCTATATCTCTTCCACTCGATTGCAACAACCATCGATTTGACTTTTATAGGCACATTAAACTTGAAACACTCCCATTCGTTTCCTACTTTTCCTATCATCGTCCTATCCTTAACAGAATAACACAGATTGGAAGAAGTTAAATAGCAAACATATATAAAAGTTATAGTTAAAATAATTTCTTCGTTAAAGTAATAAACACATTTGAATTAATGAGTGCAAATAAAAGTAAATTTATCAATTAAATTGTAGATTTCATTTCACTCCTTATTTGTGTCCATACAAAATAGTGATAATTCAATAAAAGTGATTCAATTTTATTCATAAAAGTATGCAATCATTTCATCAATGTTTTGTTATGACGTTGTCACGTTAAACTATCGTCCGCAAACCGACTTTACAGACAACCAATTTTATTTTAGAATGGATTTTGGTGTCCTATCCGTCGCCGATCTGTTGCCCAAACTTCGCGCACGCGCAGAGCTCACTTCGTCCAGATGGCGCACCCGCGTATCGTGTGTAACTCGCGTACATTCACTCTTGTGATCATCGGGGGACGTACCAAATGAATCTGTATGATAGCAAAACTATCCTGGAATACATTTTTGTACGCTTGAATGGTCATAACAAGAAATAATCACATCTTAAAAAATACTTGAGAAATTAACAACTTTATCGATGGTTGTGGAACGGCCGATAGAATTTATTCTTTGACACCAGTTTCTAGCCTCGCGCAGATCACCTTTCATTAAAACTGCGCGCCGATATGTTTCGTTACTGGGATACGGACCACGAGTTAGGTTACGGTTGTGTCCCAACAACTCGCTACTGCACCCGAATGTCTTGGAATACCGCCCTAGTGTTGTGTCGCGGGCAGGGTTTATAAACTATGCAACAGCGCAAAGCAACTTTCTTGCATTTTGGCTTATGTTTTCGACGGACATATTTCAAGAGAAGTGTTCCAAAAACCTTTAAAGACGAAGACGTTTTGTACATCGACACCCACGATGTTCTTTTATGATGTACACCATTTTACACTGAAATTTTTACACAGTGATAGAAAATAACTTTTTTTAAAAATCAAATGAATTAATTTTGTTTTCGTGATAAATATCAATTATCAAAAGAAGCTCGGGGAAGAAATATGTTTTCTACGGTTTTCAAATTTAAGTTACATGGTTAGTGACGTCTTACGACTTACGTGATTTATGAACCGACTGTGACTTTCTTGCGTTGATTGTGTGTTGTGTTGCTGCGTCATTGTGTTCCTTGCATAGTTTATAAACGCAGCCTAAGAAGGTTTGATGGTTAAGGGGCCCATCTGGTCAAGGGTGTAGCTGTGTTGGTGAGGTGGGACGATAAGTGCGACGCTCGCTGTGCTTCAAGCGCGGAATCGCCCCTAAGGTAAGGTGCGTAGTCTTCTTGTCTAGCTAAGCTAAATATCTCAGCGGTAGCCATGACATAACCTATTTGGCGTAGAAATGAAGATAAATGTGTAATGCAAGTCCCATTTAATGCTTTTGAGAATCTCCAATAATGTTTCACACCTGAAAAAATTGTTTTGAAAACACGCGTATTAGGCATTTACACTCATTTAAAAATACGGAATCTTAACTACTCATTCGCCCTCATTGTATTACTAAACGCTTTTCGTAAACTGACGCCACTCTGATATCTACAGCAGTTTTGAAATCGCATGGCATCCTCTGAATCTCTGCACACTACTTGTGTACCCGGGTAGACGTGGCCCTTAGATAAGGGGAAACATAACCTGTCTTTTTTATTCCGCAATACTCAGTTATAACTTCTTTGAAATGTTTATTCTAATTATTAGTAAAACAAGGAATAAAAATAACATTTGTAATCTTTTTTTGACGTGACAACGTCTAATAAATCGATGAACGCCTGCTGCACGCACGAAAAAGTGTCCCGTAACGCATAGTGTCCCACTACGATGTGTCCCGTTACGCTCATTGTACGCTTGCGCCGCATCTCTCATCCACTAGATTGGAACAACCATCGATTTGACTTTTCAATCATGTTTTCGTCGTTTGAATTATTAATATCTTGTAATTTAACGATCGTCCACCGATTCAACACAATCGGTACGGTTATTTAAAAGTAATGTTGAATTTTCAAATAAGTTTTTGTACGAACAATGGTGTTTTACAGTTACACATAATAATTCAAATTACACCCGGGATCTTTTGCACAATGTATCCATACAAAATAGTGATAATTCGATAAAAGTGATTCAATTTTATTCATAAAAGTATGCAATCAATTCATCAATGTTTCGTTATGAAGTTGTCACGTTAAACTATCGTCCGTAAGCCGACTTTACAGACAACAAATTTTTTTTAAGATGTCATCTTTTGGTTTACACAAGAGGTTCCCTCGTGGGAACCGCTGAGTTGTAATAACTAATTATTTCACGTGAGTGGTTTCAGTTAAAGTAATAGTTAAACGTGGCACGAATGTACATAATATACGAATCACAAATCACTCAATACTATCTTTTCTCATAGTGAATTTGGATTTGTCATTAAATTTGGTTAGCTTGTGATTCAGGTTATAATTAATTTATTAATTTCAATGCCCACACCGTAAGCTACAGTGATGATGCTCTCATGTATCGCAGAAAAAAAGTTAGTAAGAAATAAATTTTGAAAAGTAAAAATAATAAAAGAACAAAACATTATATGATAATAACTTAAAAGTCACCATACAGGTTCAAGAGTTTACTCTTTTTACTAATGTTGCGTTTTCGTTTTAAAATTTAATATACAGCACAAACATATTAAAGTAGTTTCATTTTCCACACAAAACGTCATATAAAATTTATTGGGTGTATTTTTATTAATGATTACCTCAACATCACTTTACAGCTTAGAAGACGGGAATTAAAAATCATTTTTAAAGAGTGCTACGTGAACTGTTAAGCGCTATCGCCTTTAATGTTTGTTTGTAACCCATATAAAATTATGTTTGAAATATGTTTTTTTTTACATATTCACTGATATTAAGTGTATTTAAACAATTGTATAAACAAAAATGTGAAAATTTTGACGAAAACTTAAATATTAGTTCTACCTCAAATACGTATTAAAAAAAATTTTCGATTTGATTTTAAATTTATTCAGATATGTATCTGGCGTGGAGCTGAAAAAATAAATCTTATTTGCAAATAATAATTTAAAAGTAAAGAGGTTATTTGGCTCACTTAAAAACAATTTTGAGTAATAATTATAAAATGTTTTGCACTTCATTTGTGCATGCCAAGTGTTTTTACGTATTTAATTATTTTCAAAAATTAACGAATATCATAAACTAGCAATTTATAAATTGTGTTACGTATATTATTAGCGATTTATTACTTCCAGAAAAATGATCTAGTCTTTTTTTTAATGTTACATCAGAGTTACAAAATTTATTTGTCAATATTTCTGAGTGTTTTAAAGCAGAATGTACTTCACGGAGATATTCCCGTCTTTCAGAAGCTATGTTCAGTCGAGATGCACTCCGGCAATAATATGGTGTTTTTCGGACCAGCAGATGTCTTACGTCGGGAGCTATCCCTGGCGGGCCTGGACTGCCTGGAATTCCAGGCGTGCCCGGTTGTCCTGGAATTCCTGACTCCCCTGGTCGGCCCGGCTCGCCTGGTATTCCTGAGTCACCCTGGAAAACCAATAACCACACTGAGGACTTCATGCGCATCTCATTGTACAGTGCTGAAACAAGAAGGTGTCATCTGAAACATCACAAGGACGATAGTATTACTACGGCACTCATCTTCAATTTTGAATTTTTGAAATTAGTTTACCATTTTTACTTCTGAAACTATGACTTTTTGGCTATCGTTTAACTATTATTTCCCATGTGAATACAAATTTTATGTACACAAATTGAAGGTGTATTAAAAAATAAATTATTAAATAAATATTTTATGTTTGTAAAATAATAACATTTTTATAAATTCAAGAAGATAAGTTTTTACTTTTAAAAAAATCGAATCATAGACCTACCATGATATGCAATAAAATATGTAGTAACGGTAGAAAAGTGGGTGAAAATACCATGTCATCTTCATGGGGAAGGAAAAGAAGGGTTGAGTTAAACTTTATTTCGCTCCTTCTGCTAATTCACTTCAGATTATGATGTCAAAGTAAATATTTCATTACCTATTTTGTGCGGTCTAAACTGGAAGCAAAAAATCTAAGTTTTCTGCGAGAACTCAACATGTGTATTGACAACATATTGTTTTTTTAAAAAAATGACTTGTGCCTAAATGTCTCAATGAATGAATATATTTTCTTATTATAATGGAAGTCATATTATTCACTTTACGTAGGTGTTCGAACGTTCCTAAGAACAATAATAATATAAGGGTTCTGGAAATTTCTTAAACAAAATACTTTGAGAATTTCACTTAAGCTGATACTTAATAGATCTGGAAATGGAATGGGAAGCATGGATATGCGAGAAGTCTCGCTTCCCAGTTTTTAAATGCAAAGAAAGTAGCAAATGCTTCAGACTGTTAAATACATAGGATTGGCGTTCAAAAACGGATTAAGTTTTTAGGAATATCACTGTACGTTTAAACAGCCTGTTTGTAAAGTGTATAAGTTGTTTAAAACGCACTTTGCCTTTTTATAATGACCATAATCCCAATTTCCATGTCATTCCATGATCTGGTTACAGAGGTAGACAATGCCTGTGCTACTAAAGTCAACAAACAAGTATTTGCATGTGGCTGTCAAAATTCTAGCTGCATAGCGATGATCATTAAAATTCATTGGTCGGGAAAATATCGAGTTTAAATAATTTGGCTATTACTTTCGTGGCGTGGAAACTGGACAGAAGTTAATTTTTTCACATTGAAATTATGTACATCGAAGTTGGGGGTCTATGTGAACCTAACTCTGGATGATTAAATTAAAAAATAAAACAGGGCCTCTCCCGCTGTGTCGCCGCAGGAGTTCTAACACTGGAACGTTGACCGGCCAGGAATTAGGATAGTGATCGGTAAAATCATAATTTTCTCCAATCCCAATCTCGATTTTACTGACAAAGTGTGCTTGAATTTACCCCCTGAACTCAAATAAATGTCTCGAGTGTCAAAAAAAAAAATTATGGACAAAAATAAAGAAGTATAAACTATATTAATAACACATTAATCCATGAAATGTTTTTTTTAATGAACTAAGATTCCTTAATAAATATATCGAATTATTTCATTTCAATAATGACATATTTAAAAATAAAATATATTGGGGGATTGGCATTGGGATAGGTATGAAGGGTGAAAAAACACGAAAAGACCTAATAAAGTTCAGATTTTTCAGTTTTGGATTTTTGAATTCATTATACTTCCTTAAATAGTTCCTTTGATATTTCAATTACTAGATCGATTGTATTCGAGAAATCGAGTATTCGACCAGCCCATCCTATATATTATTTGTATATCTGTATTTGTATATTTTCATTTATTGAAAAGTTACGAGTTACGTGCTAGTGATTGAATTTCTGAATTTACCTTCATAAAAAAAACATTTTTAATTTTTTCACCCGTTTATCAAATATTTTGAATCCTATAAAATTTGGTGGTATTTGAGAATTTGAAGATTGGTTTGTCAAACTCATACTGAAGACACCTGCGATGTCTTAACGTAGGCCCGCTAGGAGATTGCGTCAGGCTATTAATGCAACAAGCAAAGCTGGAGTCTCAATGCCAAGAGAGACACGTCACGACAAATCCGATCAGACAACGACGAACTACAGTATTGCTGTCGGCAAATCTTTCTATGCCAAATGTGTCCTTAAAACACAGTATCGAATGTGTATGTCCTGAAGAAAGCTTTTATTTCCTGTTGACAGTTGAAGCGAATAAAAAAACATAACATTTTGTCGTCTCTGGCACGACTTGAAATTAAGTAAGGGACAAAAAAAAATTCTGCTGTTAGGTATACAAATAATTAAATTTAATCTTGGCTAAATGTAGTATAATAACGTTGACCATACACAAGATGATATATTTTTTACACAAACAGTTGAAGGCACACAAAAAATATGTAAGAGTACAAGCTAAAAAGTTAAAGATTTACGAAGTAGGTAAATATTTTTGAAGTTTAGTTTTGAATGGTTTCTTCCCGTCGTGTGTGGCTCGACACGACAAGTGTACTTGTCGTGGGCCGTCGGGGTGCGTGTCTGTCGTGTTGACGTCACGGCGACCTTACCCGAGGTCCTGGCAAGCCGATGGCGTCCACTCCGCTGGCGGCGATAGGTCCTTCTCCTGCGTTGGGGTTGGGGTTCGTCTGTAACAAGTGGCATAGTCACTGCTCGCTGGCTGCGCACACACTTCTGTCCTCCGTGTGGTCGAGAAGGAGGAGCAAGGTGGAAGCTTGAGTTTCCAGCTTTTTTTTTCTGACAGGACGAAAATTACAAGTGAATTGATAAAATAATTCACTGGAAACATCACAAGTCATGCGATACACGTATACCACATCTAGTCATGGCCCGTACCGTTTACTGGATTTTTTAATTTCAATCACGGGGTTCGAAAAGTTGTGATTTAGGTTATGACGAGAGGTCCCGAAAAAAAATATTTTGCCCTTGGAGCCCTTTGATTATCTCAACGTCCATGATCGTCCTGACTACAACTAACACTATAGCAAGCTGTACGAAATGTGTCATAAACTATATGCATTTAGAGAACGTGTTTTGCAGTTGACGACATTCGTAAGAACAAATTTTGCACTGTAAGTAATGTTTGATAACGATTCTAAACACGTAAAGAAAGTTGTAAATCTGTAAGTTTGTGTACGAAATTCACCATAAAATCTTGGTACATTTCTTATGCATCTGACGTTTTCTCAAACAAAGTTACGAAGGATACCTTATTTGTAAGGTATTACTTAGGTAAATTTACTTCCATAGCATGTTTAGAAACTTAACCAAATATGCTTTAAAGAGTAGGATATACAATGTAAATTTCATGCACCTACCCGAGAGTTGATATCCTGCACTTAATGAAAATAGAGTCAACCACGCATAGCTATGTCCCTGGAACTAGAAGAGATGAAGGTAGCTTCCCGTTTCTCGTGTAATAAGCGATGATATGTGAATCTCTGTATGTGTGGTTCTATATAAAAAATAAATATCTCTAAGGTGTACCTTGTAATAGGCAATGCTATGTGAGTCTCTGTATGAGTGATATGATATAAAAATAAATATCTCTAAGGTGTACCTTGTAATATGGTCACTGTTGTTGCAGTTTCCCAGATTGCTCATTATTTGAAATGAGAGCTCTATCAGTTTTAGGCTGAACTGCCAGAGTATTTAACTCGTCATCAGCATACAAACACGTGAGTCATATAGTTGAAAACATGATTTTTAGTTACGTTGCTGTTTCCATTAATGTCCGATAATATGTGCTATTCAGTCCGTACGTTAAAGACAACCCTTGCATAGCTCCCCACTTGAAAAAAAAAAGATTTTCCTACATTAATTTATTTTTACCATGGATATAGAAATAATGTAAGCGTTTTACTTCTCTATATCCTCAATTTCGGTTTACCTAAATTTATTTTGTACTCCATGATAATCATTAATTAAATGTTGAAATAATAATTTTAAAAAAATGTGTTAACCTTTGCTTTAATTATTACGTACACAAGTTATGAAGAAATGATGTGACAATGAAAAGCTCTTTTTATGTCAGGTCTAATGATAACCGTTCCACATGTTTAAGCCCATACAGTGCCACAGAATAACTCAGGTGACGGTCATTTATTAATTTATCGCTGTTGGAAGATACGCCTAATTTTGGCAGTTCCAGAAGCAAACCCATGATAAACAAAATTAAACTTAGAGAGCTACCAAAATTTCCCGTTTATCGAAATTTCGTTTATCACGAAAAATTGCAGATAACCAAATAGGAGTGGAACTGATGAAAGCTTCTTACAGGCAGCACTGTATGCTCAGGAGGAGGCTCTGTCTCTTCTTCGGTCTCTGCAACAGAACAGCACACAACAACATTTACTAGTTACCACTAGTTAACATTGACTTATTTTTCTTCAAAACATTAGTGACAGACAATGTCGAGAAACTTACAACTTGCTTAAAAATTTATACTAAATTACAGAACAGGCTTAATTCACCATTTTAGGAGCAGAGTTTTGTCCAAACCATACAAAAACCTGCTAATTTTTATACATAGTGGAGGCCAGTTTAAAACATTTATTTAAATAGATGAATTTTACGCAGTTTATGATTATAATTGTTTTAATGTTTGGTTTATCTTTAATACTATGTTCCCATGTTATTAATTTAATAGTGACCTGTGGAGCTTCTTTCTAGCATTAAGCATGAGCACAAAAAAAGCTTCGTTGCTCATATAAAAATTATGGAAACAAAACATTTAATATTAATTATTTTTTAATACATAAGTTTTCAGACAGTAAAAACCTTTATTCATTAAGCACTTATTCACTTCCCATCAAGAATACGAAAGAAATTTGATTTAACGTAATAAATACCATGGATAACAATGTTAAATAACTATTGTTATAAATTCAGTAGAAGACAATAATTGTTTTCCCAGTAAACTTCATTGCTTGGAATATAGGAAAATTTATGTAAATATGTCAATGGAAAAATTGATAAATTAATATTTTTCTAGTAAATGATTGGCTCTCCCCCTGATATAAGAAAACTAACTGTTTCTAGAGACCTGATTTAGTATATTCCTTGTGTTAATACTTTTGATAAATTTAAGTCTGGTTTATATGATACAAGCAAATTATAATATAGGATTTAATATAAAGAAATTTAAGTATTTTCAGTTCTACCAATAACAGGGTTTATGATATGTAGGTTTATGATAAAGTTTTATTTAGAAAACACAAGCGTAATTTACCAGTACTTTACACAAAATTAAGTTACCGTGGCGTATTAAAGTAATACAAATTACAGTTATTTGAGTTTTGAGTCTGGAAATTTTTGCTGAGGTGATATATGTTTAAAGAAGGAAAGAATTTTGGTGAAATATTTTTTTAAGATGTCTCCTGATTTAACTTGTTTCAATTTTTTATATTGGAAAATGCACGTTTTGTCAATTTCTTTTTTTGTGGGGCTTATTTTAAAGATAGAACCATGAAACAATAAATAACAGGTGATGAACGATATCGTTGTACAATATTTATTTAATAATATGATCTTAATGGCTATAAAGATAGTTCCCATATAGTTTTAAGCAAAAAAAAGTGACTGAAAAATATTTTTCTGCTTAAAAAAAAAAGTGAGTATTGGTATACATAATATTTTCCAGAACTTGCAAGGAAAGCAATACCTTTTACATGTTATTTCATGTATGGAACGTTATGGGACGCCAAAACAAGTTGACAGCCTTAAACTTAAGGCCATCATACCAACAGCCATAAACAAGCACATTTAAAAGTGAAAAGTTCAGATAAAATTCTGACGTCTTTTCCACCCGGGGAGTTTTCAATGCCAATAGAAGATATGTAAAATGTAATTTAAATACAAATGGTGGTCCTGCGCCAGAAGTACTGGTGTCCGCCATTTTGTAGTTTCTGCATCCGCCGCTAGAATTCGCTGCCGGAGCAGCTACGGCGACTATGTATTGAATAATTTGATTAGCAGGCCGAAAATTTATACTACACAATGAAATGGCTCCGTTAAATCCGTAAAAGACTTGAAAAAAATACTAAACCTCGGATATGGACCTGATTATCTACAAGGGATTTTATTAAAATACTTTCCATATTTTTGAAATTAAGCAAACAATTAATACTTTAAAGTTTCCCTTTGTGTGAACTGTGATGGGCACAATCCGCCACGGATGGCAGAACTGTGGTTACAGATTTCCGTTCCACGCGACTTCCGTTCCATTTACGAAATTACTCCTACCAAATGCCGTATGCAGAGAGTTAAGATGCTACACTTCAATAAATTTTCTAATTGCTCCGAAAACCTCTACACTAAGTAGCTAAAATTTTACGCAGAAAAAATCATACTTCCTTAATTTTAGCAGTCGCAATAGCACGTATATCCACGGAATGTTAAAAAGGCCTCGATCTAACAAAGCGGCTCTGTTTTGCGATCTTGGCTGGCCCTACGCTTATTGCGGTCCTGTAACGCGATTCACCATGTATGGCTGGCAGTTCAGTTCCCCTGAGAGTCACGCCACCCCTCATGCAAACATGCTAGCTCGCTTGCTTACTTACGGGCGCACAAGCTATGCTGTTTGACTTGTTGGCGAAATGATACGCATTCGCTTAAACATTACTTAGTACCTGTCATTCTCCTTGTGATATTTATAAACCGTCAAATTTAGTCTATGCAATCGAGCGTTTAACTATATTGGCCATCGCTTTCTAGAGCTCAGGACTGTAAAATATACAATATTCGTAATCAACTCTTTACAAAATTCTATTAACATTGTATTTCATGATGGGATGTTTCATCAAAAAACAATCACGTTATATTTTTTAACTGATTTTGACAAGAAATTCGTTTCTAAATTACCTAAGTCATGGCTTTTGCGTAAAAAAAATTGTATCTGATGACTATAAAGTGAACTCAGTTTGAAAAAAAATTACATTCAGATTTCAAACAACAATTCTTCTTAACGTATCGAAACGCAAGCATGACATGAACCACCACAAATAAAAATGGAGAAAATTTTTTCAAATGACTGGAGGAATATTTGAGCACTGGAAACGTCGTAATTGAACATCCCGTTATTATTATTTTTTTTTTCACTTTCCACTGTTTTTTCTTGATATATTTTTTTATTTTTGTGTTAGTATGTTTAGATGTCTTTGGCTCCTCACCAATTGCATTGGATTATTATCATTCAATTTTTTTATTACTGCTACTTGTTTGTAGTTCATTATTGTGATGTAGGTTTACACCTTTGTGTATGTTAGTTCTTGTTTTATTGTTAAGTAAGATAGCTTTGAGTTGTACATAGAAAATCTGTATGAATGAATGCTTCTTGTTCAAATTTTGTTTAGTCTCTTTTTTTATCTTTACAACAATACCTTGGTTTACTCCTATAACTATAGCAGTTATTCCGAATTCCATAAACAAAAGGATTTTGTTGTTTTGTTAATATCTTTGAAATGTAAAATTTTCAGCGAGATATATTTTTTGTTCTTTTGCAGTCTACCCACGATATTAATGCAAACATTCTTATTAAACATAATCAGTATTATCACTTTAACCTTCATTAACCTTAATAAAATTAACCTACTTCCACCTTAGTTATGAAAGATTTTAGAATTTTTTTCTAAGCCGGTATCATATCCATTCTACAACATTAGGCGGGGACTGTTAACATCATAGAAAATATATAAACTATTTTGGTCACATAACCAAATGAAAATATCATGTTGGAATAACTGTCTGTGTTTAGTTGCCACTTTTAAAACCAATAACTGCCAATGTTATCTTTAAAAGATTTGTGCAATGGGAGTGCATGACTTGATGTAAGTTTTTGGACATACGCCATTGCTAAGAACTTTTTCTGTTTGAAGAAAAACTAATAAATAAAATAAATAAATAAAAATACTCAAAAAAAGACAAAAAACACACAAAATTAAGCAAACAATTGCTGTTGTCAACAAGGATATGAACACCACAAAATATTCCGAAACAGGAATATGGTCAGCAAACAAACAAAGAAAAACAAAGAAAAATGTACTAAGAGAACGAAAAAATCCCCACAAATGATGACAACACAAAAATATTGAAACCCAAAATAATTCAGCACAACAGTTGAAGCGAGACAAAAAACATGACAAAACGAAAAGACAAACAAATACAATAGTTTTACCTAAACAGAAACAAGCGACGTTTCGGGAACTGCTATCTGCTCCCGTCCTCAGGCAGAGACGCACATGGTACGGAAACACAGGTGCAACTCAGTCGACTCAGTCGCACCTGTGTTTCCGTACCATGTGCGTCTCTGCCTGAGGACGGGAGCAGATAGCAGTTCCCGAAACGTCGCTTGTTTCTGTTTAGGTAAAACTATTGTATTTGTTTGTCTTTTCGTTTTGTCATGTTTTTTGTCTCGCTTCAACTGTTGTGCTGAATTATTTTGGGTTTCAATATTTTTGTGTTGTCATCATTTGTGGGGATTTTTTCGTTCTCTTAGTACATTTTTCTTTGTTTTTCTTTGTTTGTTTGCTGACCATATTCCTGTTTCGGAATATTTTGTGGTGTTCATATCCTTGTTGACAACAGCAATTGTTTGCTTAATTTTGTGTGTTTTTTGTCTTTTTTTGAGTATTTTTATTTATTTATTTTATTTATTAGTTTTTCTTCAAACAGAAAAAGTTCTTAGCAATGGCGTATGTCCAAAAACTTACATCAAGTCAATAACTGCCAAGCCAACCAATTGCTGTAATTACACCATGCACAGGCTAGTTAAAGGTGCATTATTTTTATTAGTTTCTTTTCTTTCAAGATAAAGGCTATAGAAAGATTGGCATTTATATTTTAATAGTGTTTATTATAACATCACCGTCTTTTTTTCTTTTAGGCTAATTTTGGGGCAGCATACAAACTAAGGTTTTCTGACACAGAACCCCAGGTACCGAAGTTGTCTCCCAGACGAACTGCACCATTGAGGTCAGCTACCACCGCTGAGTGATAATGTTCGCGCTGCACGTGGTGTCAGCGTGATACGAGCTAACAAGCCGGCGGCAGTGTGCTCGAACACTAGGCACTGATAACAGACCGCTCCAAGATTGTCGCGAGGGAAACCGATGTTGTTTTCGCCCCAGTCTGACAGACGAGCAAGTGGAAACTAAACCTCCGGTACAACCATGTTTGTGGTTAGAACCGAGTATAACTGTTATTCCTGACTGATGTGTTGTTATCGCGTTTGTTTAACAACTCACTTCAAGGTGAAAAATTTAAGATTATTATTAACGAGTTAGGTACATTCAGGCATTTAAACAAACTTCTTGCATTAGACTTTTTACAGCTACGTTATGAGAGCTAACGAGAGAGACCTCAATTTGTTATGTCATAGACACACTCCATGGACTAGTTGGCAAAGTTTATCACCGGATGAAAACAAAACTTAATATGACCATATATGTGTTTATACAATAAAAGGTCTGTAATTCGCCAGTATGTGGTTTAGTACAATCTGTAATCCGGCATCAATCGAGCAGGTTGCGTTCAGACGTTTTTGGGTAGATTCCAGCTGTTGACCTTGTCGGCGTTTTCAGTTCTCCCTGAGTTTATCATTGCTGTCGGTTTTCATCTCAGTACAGTTTTCCCTGTTTTCTAGCAGGCCACATCCACGGAGCTACGAGCATTAGTGCATGGAGTGGTGGACTGTTTTGTATTTGGAGTCAACTGGCTAGCAAGTGGATAGAAAGACAAATCGTTTTTGTTTAGAGACTAATTTGTTATCAATTTTTTTAACATCTAGAAAAGTACTCGCTAGGATGACTCGTCATAATGCAATAATGTGGTAAGTATTGCTAAACAATCACGATAATAACACATCTACAAGGAATTAACGTCAAACTTCATTATAACCAAAAGTTGTTTTGCTGAGTAGATAAGAATTAGGGGGGGGGGGTGTGAGGAGTCGTTCTCGTATTGACTTGAAGTATTAACACGACTAAGATAGCACACACCAACTCCCTTAACTTCTTACCTCCATTGTTACATCTCACATTTCACGCTTGGCACTACCGTCGAAGCTGCATTGAACTGCGACAGTTGTCGCGGCATCGTGTGCCATTGCCGCGCGGCGCGGCGACTCACCCAAGCACACAGGACAGCACTGGCCCAGCGGCACGATCTGGTTGGAGGCGCAGTCCAGCTCCTGGCACACGATGCCTTCGCAGCCTCCCCCTGCACACACGCACACAGCAGCTGTCAGCTTGCCCCACCACCAGCTGGGCAGCCGATGCCGAACATTGCAGCAGGGAACAATGTGGGGAACTGGCGAGGAATACGCGAGACAAGTGATGCCAGCGAACCAGGTGGCGTGGAGTGTGCCTACGTTTTTAAGTGAGTGGGACTGGTTACAGTAGTGGCATCTGGCGGCGTGGAGTTGGAAAATAGCTGGAAAACAAGGCAGTACAGTGTCTCGGGCTTCACCGATGTTGATTGGCTAGAGTTTCCCATATCGTCCTATTACGATATTTGCTAGTGCCCTAGCACCCAGCGGTCTCGCCGGAGACGGCGGAGAATTGAGTGGAGCAGCGAGCACAGAGAAACGTCCGCCCCGTTTTCCACCAGCAAGAAATACCGGGTTGTGTTCGCTCCTTCAGCCATTGTGTCCCCCCCACCACACACACACACCCAGCCAAATTACCACATACACATGAAACAGTTACTACGTTGAATGCAAGATTCCAAACTAAAGTGAACGCCGACGTAAAGCGACTCTGGACTTCACCACTCGTTTAAAGATTGTTAAAAGACGCCATATTGGCTTCGATAATTTTTTTAGCCTATTACTTGTTTCTATAATTTTGTTTACAAAATATGTCTTCTTTAAATTATAGTATATAATTTTATGTAAAAAAAACTGAAGTTTAAAGTGACTGGCTGTGAAGTTACTGGATTTTATTATTGAATTTTTTTTCGGAATGATTACAAGTGAAACAATAACGTGCAGTCTGTGGCTTAGTAAAATAATGTTTTTCAATATTTAATTAATAATAGTTTTGGTAAAAAAACTGTAGAAGCCAATTTTGAGTCTTATGATTCCTGTGCCTTTCCCTTTAATTGAACTATTCAAGCAACAAAACTGTATTAAATAAAAGAAAATTCTGAATGATGGTTGTAGAGAAATCTATTAGTTTATTAGCGTAAAAAATACAAGACTATTGAGTTTCACAGAAATATGTGGCAGGAAATAAAAGTCAACAAGAATTCTACTTTCTAAACAGACTAAACGTTTCCCGGTCCTTTTTTTTTTTTTTTAATACTTCGTCAATGTTCACCATGAGCTTCTACAATACGAACAACAAACACCATATGTCAATTAATTGCGAACTGTGTTTTCCTTTCGATTCCAACCCATATCGTTAACCTCCAATTGTCACTTAAGTCTACTCTAGTCCAACTTTAGAACTGGACAGGTTTATCTATCTCCAATCATGGTTCATTACAGTCCAAACGATTTTGTGACTAAGTTCCAATCACATTCCTCACTTCACTTAGGGTTGAAATATTAGGTAGCCTACTCTAAACCAAGGGATATGGAACCTAAAACGAAAGTGGGGAATTTTTCAGAATCCAAACTCTTTGATGAGGGAGGATTGTGCCTTACAATAATAAACAATAACAAACAGAATAACATTATTTATTAACATTTTTCTAACACATGTTTGTGGGGATTGGTTACAACATTTCCTAATTATATCTCCTTTCGTTATTAGTTTATTTTAAAACGTTTAAATACAAAAAACCAACCTCTAAATAAAAATTTCAGTGATTTTGTTATTTATATATTTCTCACTTTAAAAAAGAGGATGGGTGCTAGCTACCCATCACACCCTCCCCCCTGGATACGCCCTGGCCCTAAACCCAACATGGTGACGTCACCACAAACTCCCGCAAGGCAGGCAGAAGCGATCTCGTGACAGGAAGTCAGTCACCTTAACCACACATCGCGAGTGTCACATGCTGCTTCCCGCGGTAACATCCCACATGTAATATGTGTTTTTGGACATACAACATTGCTGATTGCTGATTGCTGATTGCATTGCATGACAAGGACCAAAAAAATAATTTTTAATGGCTTTTTGTGTTTGCATATTCATCTTTTTTTATCCGTTATTAAGGTTTTTTTTAATGACATACGTCGTCACCAGCAATGGCGTATGTCCAAAAAAAAAGACATCTTAAATCAATCTTGCCGCTCGCTGGAACCATTCAAAGAACGAAACTTCCCAATGTTCACAAACTGCCATGCTTCCGCTGGCTCAAACCAAACTTTCGAATCCTGACAGTGGCTAGTAAGGAATAGTTCTTTCAGGTTACTAATCAACACAGCTCTTTGCAAAATGAGATTTCGAAGTACCATGTTTTGTGCATGCTATATTTAATTGTATTCCAAACCAATACTTATATGATATTGATACATTTTGTAAAGATCTGAATGCGCATTTATAGAAATTACAGTAAATGTACGGACTTTCTAAGGATTGACCTAAAATAAATGAAGAGTTCTTCGCAGTTAAAGGTAACAAGATTTTCTTAGAAACTATGTTAGATACAGACTTCCGAGTTCTATTCTAAGTTTTAATCATGACTATCGTGCACTTAGAAGTAAGAACAGCGTTTTGCTGTGCATTTAGCATAATTTTAAAGATTTAATTTTCGTCCCAAGATGAGTTTTGTGAAATCGTGTTCAAATTTAAGTACACTGAGCATCGGCAAATATACGAAGATATCAGTAGATTCACGAACATATCTGAATATATTCTAACCAGTTTTCTTCGTAAAATTAAGGTGAGAATTTTAGCAGTGGGACTTTTTCCTAGTGAAACAGAAGGGAACAGTTATGTAGAATGATTTTCTTACATATATGTACTAAGTAAGATATTTTGTGAGCTACAATAAAATGTATTTCATAAAGATGTGTACAAAATTGTAAAACGATTACCTGTGAATTGAAAATGGGATTGTAGAGTTAAGACACGTAATGTGGAAGTTATTATGGGTGGGACGTGACAAGAAGGCCTACATTATCTCGGATGTTACTACATGTACCTGAAATAGAGAAAAACACGTTCGAACATAATTTAATAAAACAAGATCTTAAATGGAATGGAGACAAACATAGCTTTTGACTAATTTATCCAACCTTAGTATGTAAAATAAAGCCTATACTTATTTTTAAACCCCGACGCCAACAGAAGGGTGTTATAAGTTTAATCAGTTAATTAAGTGTTCCTGAAGGTGTCCTGTTTGATTTGGATCCTGTGTATCTTATTTCTGTCTTTTTTTTGACGAAAATTTGTACACAACTTTCTGAAATCTGAAGTGTATTGATTCTTTTAAATGAGTATACACTACATCAAATCTCCTGTGCTAAAATAAATAATGTAATTCAGTCAACGTATTCTAGAACTTTCATACTCTTACATCTTATTGAGACTTTGTGTGTTTGCCGTCAGCAAAATAGTCAGTCACGCAAGCAAACAACACCCAAAGAACCACCGCGGCTATCGGCACGCAACAGAAGCAACAGGAAATGGGAATAGAGATGATCGGGCGGGGATGCGAACCCAGGCTTGTCTCGAAATGCAGGTACTTGATCTCAACACATAGCGGGTTTCTGGAATGTTGTTCCTGATGTTGTTCGCAACTACTCTTTGACCGCGATCGGCGGGGAGGGTTATTTTTAAGAGCACGCGATAACATGGGAAATGGCAACTGTGTTAATCTTATCGCGGCTCGTCGTCGCGAGTAGCAGCCCTCGGGAGGCGAGAGTGCACAATCAGAGAGCGGGCCGCGCGACCTCCGACCCGGCTCGCAGCGGGCAGCGGGCAGTCGGCGCGCGCGGGTATATTTAGCGACTGCGGTGACGCAACAGCGCGCTCTGGAGGCGAGAGTTCAAGTGCGAGTCGCGAGGCGAGCGGACAGCCGCCGTCTTTGATAGCCGGGGGTCGACGACTGCTCGCCGAGGCCTTGGCGCGCCGCGCTGCACGGACCGCTGGCGCCCCGCCTCGGCCGCGCTGCGGACTTGAGGCGCTTTTTTGTTAATATTAATACTCCACTGCGCGATACTTGTGCCTGCGATCCCGTTGGAAAAAAAAGTATCAATTTTAAGTTCATTCCATCGTCACGCACTTTCGATCACGTTACTTCGTTTGCAGACACATAGCTGGTGGTGCTGTCGGTGATTGTATGCGGCTGCAGGAGAAAAACAACGCTGAGTTCCCAGTGTTTGAGGTCGCGAGTGACGATGGCCGACCAGCAGCCCTGACACGAGCGGACGGACAACTGCCACGAGCGCAGACTGACGACGCCCGACAGCAGAAGCAAGACTCGCGTCGCTACCGTCTTCGGTCCCAGCGCAGCCCGCGGGACTGTGACCGTTAGCGGCTTACCGCGGCACGCACGCAGCTGACGAGGTTTCGAAATGGTCACAGCACTTTGTGCTTCTGGGTGAAATCTCACGAAGAGAGGGTTATGATAGGTCGTTCTTCGCCAAAATGCACGAGAGTTAGTCACTACCGACTCGCAGTTCAGCTTCCGTATCACATTTCTGTAGCCCGACCAGGCTCAGATCCCTCATTCAACTCAACGTTCAGGGACTGGAGAAATCATTTTGTTGTTACATACTAGAGAGTCATAGTAAATATAAAGCTGTGATTAAGTACAGAAGCTAGGGAAGATGTTATTATGTTCTGTCATCCCGGAAATTGAAACTAAAGAGAAATATGACACAAGATGGTGGGGCCTGTAGGAGCAGGGGGTTGCCATACGTGCATTAGGCCTACCACATAGACACTGCTGGAAGCCTCTTTTTTGTCCAGCTGGAAGTCTTCAACGTGTTTGTCGGACACCCAAGTGTGGCACTTGCGTTGCAGAAACGCAGTTACAGAGGCCTATATTGACTGGGTTTGACGATGGAAATTCTGAGTACGGCGGTGATCGGCGACGGTGAGGTAGAAAATGATTGGACTGCGTCGCTTCACGCCATCTGCCAACTCCGAGCTGGAAGCGCGACTGTCTGCGCGGCGCGACCACGAGGGTCCCAGAGGCAACTACACTGTCAAAAAATTTCCCATATTCAAGTTACGAAGAAAGCTGTCGACAAATTATCCAGGTATATTCGAAAACATTTTTCGGCTATCTTCGTAAATTCTACGGACACCGATGTTACCTTACTTTGAACGAGAATCTAGCAAAACATTGAAATAAAAAAAATACTGGTTAGGTCCACAGTAAGAACACCCTTCTTGTGTCCAGTTTTGTTTAGAACGAAACGCGCGTCTCGATAGTCAAGATACGTCGTAGCTGCTACGAGGATCCAGTTATTTGATATTATGAAGACGTGTTCGTCTACTCGTGGGAAATTCCAGGGGGGAGGAAGGGGGGAAGAAGGGGGGAAGAAGGGGGGAGGAAGGGGGGAAGAAGGGGGAGGATGGTCGCGGACCTGAGGCGCACGGCTGCCGGTGGGAGCACTCGACGCGGCCTCGCAGGCACTGGCAGCTGGTGCAGTCGTCGGGGCTCCACTCCTCCTGGTCGCCGTAGCGCCGGCCCTCGAAGGTGCACGCGCGCGCCTCTGCAAGACCAACACCACCGCCCCGTCACGCCTGGGCTCCACGTGCCGCCGTGCAAGACACCGCCGCGTCGTTGCCCCCCGTCAGACTCCGGCCTCTGGTGACGTTCCGTCGGTGCGTGCCGACGGAACGTAATCAGAGGTCGCCCCCTCCCCTCCCCCACACCACTGTTGCAAATTACAGTAGATTTACGGACTTTCCCACGAGTAGACGAACACGACTGCGTAATTTAAAATAACTGAATCTTCGTAGCAGCTACGACGTATCTTGACTATCGAGATGCTTGATTCGTTCTAAAAAAAAAAAAACTAGACAAAATAAGAGTGTTGTCACTGTAGACCTATCCAGTTTTTTTTTTTTTTTATGTTTTGTTGATACACCTTCGACTATGATCACACATTTAGGAGGCTGTTTTATCGCACCGGTGGTACCGTTATGTACCACGTGTGTTATCAGTTGGTGGTGTGAAAAGAATGAAATGTTAGCGATGTAATTCAACTGCAACAAGTATTAAATAATGTAAAATTCTTAGTGGCACGATTTTCTTTTTATCATAGCTGGGACTGTTAAGGAGCCAAACCTATTTACAATTAAGTTTAACGTAAACCATTTTTGAGGTTAGGAACTCTTACGTTAGTTTTTTTATATATGGTTTTTATGTTTGCTATGACAATACACAGATATTGCAACATTGACGACACAAGTTTATTGTTCTCGAACTTTAAATTAAATAAATATCAAACAAATCACCGATACTTTAAATGTACCAATTGAAACCAACATCTAAAAAAAATATATTTAATTCATAATTTAAACAATTTTTTCATATTTGATTGACACAATAGTTTATTTAACGCACACGTTAATTATTCAAGGGTTGCTGGCCCTGTATGCCGTGGTTCACGAGTATCGCGGGTCGTAACCAAACCGCATGCTGGTTCGTAATCACCGAATGCGGTACGTGTTACGGCGGAGTGCCGAGTATGCCGCGAGTCCCCGCGACTGTTAGTAATCAGCCCGCAGGCTAACGATCTCATGGTCTCTATCAGCACACCAAGGTCAACTGCCTTCTCCCACGCACCTGGTTCGTATCGTGTGTGGCCGTCTCTGCTAACCTCGCTGCCGACGGAGGCAGAACCCCATCAATCAAATAAACAAACCATCTCCAGCACAGGCTAAGGCTGGGGTTCACAATTAAATAAAAAAATCATAAGCGAGTGCATAGCAGGCCATGCACACGACTGTGCGAAATCGGTTCACAATTTAATCCTTACGGTTGATTTCAGCAATGCCGCGATGTATTTGTGCAATTTGTGAACACAATTTTTTAAATATATAAATTGATTTGGGCATTGCAAAATTTTTATTTAACAATTATTACTATAAAATATTTTTATTAACATAAATACCTAGTGACTTTTCATAAGTAGTAACAGTAATTAATTTTGAAAGCAGAAATTACCCCTGAACATTGCTATATCTTGACAATTTCTTGCCACAGTATGATTGATAAATACAAACAGTTCTCTAGTCCCGCCAAAATGGCTTCCTACTCTACTCTCATTGCTTGTTGGGCCATGGGTCCGAACAAAAATAAAATATATTCATTTCCCTCGTGTGCGTTTTACCTCTCCCTATGCACACGACTGCCCAGTGTGTTGTGAAACAGTAGGTTGGAAAACTTGGCGGTCAAATCTTGTGCACAGGACCTACTGTTATTGTTATTTTGTCAAATGTGGACCTGGCTTAACGACGGTGGCTAAGCAGTCCTACCAACCAGGGCTGTCCGTGTCCGTTACCCAGCGGGGTAAACACCGATCTTCCACGAGTGGGGAATGTGGCGGACGTTTCCTTGAGCCGGAGGTTTTTTTTCTTCGGGGTACACTTTCGTTTCCCTCCACTCATTTATTCCGTTCATGCTCTGATCTTATAACATCGCCTCTCGTCGTCTCTAGTGCGTTCGATGTCGAAGTGACGTTAGGCCCTTGTACGCTCATTTATTCATTCATTCTTTTCTTCTGCGCGTGGGGATGTGCATAAGCGGCGTCAGATTCGCCAAAATAAGCAGATGGAAACAGTGAAAAATTTCGTTCGTTTGCAAATGACGCTCGAACAGATTCATACTTTGGTTTAAAAGTAGCAAATTTCATGTGGTTTTTAACAAAAAGGCGTAGTTTAATGTGCTAGTTACGTATTTATGGTTACTAGCTAGAAAGCTAGCTTGGCCAAAATAATGAAGTCTTCAGCATGTGCTTTCTTGTGCATCACTATCTCTAGCGTTTCTATGATCTGAATACCTGAACTCATAAACGCCATGTATACTTCGGTAGGAAACTACTATTATGACCCATTAATTATTTGGTAAACAGGAAACCTCACTGCGATTTATTGCTTCAGAATACATCATGCGTATCCATCTGCACTGTATTTGTTTAACATTTACCTTGAGTTCGTTGGAGAACCCTGAGCGAATTTCAGGAAGTGCGCTCAGTAGGCAGGAGCGGATGTAAAACATGTGAATAACCCTGCATAAATATACATTAAATCATATGAGGATAGACTAGCGTGATGTTCAAGAAATATTTTGGTTTGTTTAAATTTTTAGATTTTAAAATAGTGCTTTCAGAATTTTTAACATTAAAAACAATTTTCTCCATAATTTTTGCAAAATAAAGACAGCTGGATTCAAGTGAAATGCAAGACAATTTTTTTGTTGAAAGTTTTGAAGATTGTTATTGATTTTTTTATCAATATTCAGGATATTAGCTCATCGTGTCAACCCACAGCCACTGAACGGTAATACCTGCTGCCGTATGTAGAGAAGTGTGAAACATAGGTATAACTACAAGAAAAATCAATAGTATTATGTATGGGAATAGAATCAAAACCATGAAATTTAAAAAAGGTTTAATATTGTAATAAAAAATTGTATTTACACATTTTTAAAACTGACTTAAACATAAAAAAAATATCGTAGTTCTATAAAGATGATTGATGCATGAATAGTTCACCTAAGTCACTAATAGTTTTATTGCACTGCAAATTATATGAGCTGTTGTGCGAGTTTTCTCAACAACTACTACTCCCTACACTCCTTACTATTATCAGTTGCATGCGCCCCACGATTTTCGTTTCAAATCTTACAAGAATGTTCATAGACATTTAAAATTAAAAATCACAATTTTTCAGAATAAAATGTAGTCTATGGGGTTAGGAATCTGTATGGGGTTATAAATCTTTGTGGGGATAGGAGAAATTATTTTATACTTTTATGTCCATTTTTAAAACGTGGAATGGGTAAAAAAATATTTTTTATTTAAATAATTATTTTCTGCTTTTTAGTCTTGCGGTGCATTGTTATCCAGATCTGAGCTATGTATAAAGTATCAAGTCTATATTTCATCGAGAAGTTAGTTTATAATCGATTGCAAAATTTGAACCGAACAGACAAGAAAGCGAGTTAATAAAAATGTGGTAATAAAAAAGAACGCGAGTCCTCCATGTGCATTAGAAGTGAAACTTCACAGTTGAAGGTACAAGAATATATAAGAAAGTTAGCAGGTATGTTTGGGAGCAAGTACGCAACAGTGATAAAATACAAACTTGTCATCGATCATTGTTGTTGTGATCTGTAATTTCGACAAGACATTTTATAGCTAATAAATTACAGAATGAAGATTCACATTGGATGTTCACCATAATTTGAAACAAAGGAGCTGACAATAACCTGCAAAGAACCTTACAGTTGTCTAACTCTACTTTATTCACTCTCAGCGTTACCCTTTATTTTCGTTACACCTTTTAATTTTACTCTGATGACGTCATTTCCTCGATTCCCCCTAATGGCTTTAAATAAGTTTCGTCAAAAAGTATGCCCAAACCGATCACATCAGAGGAGCAGATTAAAATAAGAAGCGAAATAAATAAGTTTTTGTATGTTAACTTCTGACTAGAAAGTTTTAAGTTAAAAAAACTCAGTAGAAGAATAATGATAAAACATAATTAATTCCCAAGATTTTGTCTAGCCAATCGAAGAATAGTTCCCGCCCACTTAGGGGTGTGATGCCGTACTCGTGCTGTTACGTTCACAAACGCCTGAACTCCTGCCACTCGCTCATCTGTTGTGTCGGTCACGTGGCCTACCTTCCAGGCGTCACAGGTTAAATGTGAAATTACTATTGCCAATCGCGATCTTCCTGAAGATCGACGTTGGCAGTGCTGCTGGAAACGTCGCGAGATATACCCAATGTGCAAGTGTTGTCGATCTTATGGCTGGCTCGAACCTCGTAGGTTTCTCTGGGATTTATCGTTTAGTTCAGTGCCCAAAGCTTTCGGCATTCTGTTATTTACCTGTTATAGGTACGTTGTCAGAAATATAGTCGTTTACGGACCATAGTTGAAGGTCTGCACGCATTTATTTAAAAGCTAAGCTGACATTTGTATTTTTTTTTTTTGGAAATGACAAACTCTTAACTCCACGCAACCCCACTTTCCAACAAGCACTAATGGCGAAGATTTTTTATATTATTTTTTTTGACGTGAAAGCGTCTATTTTCTCGTTACAATGCTAGTCGGTCGAACTTTTGGGTGTTAAAAATACCGTCAGAATTGAATCGCTAATAACTACGGGACTGATATGCTCCAACAATGGTTGAGCCCACGACGTATAGAACAAGTCTGTACGTGTTTGTCGCGCAGGATTTAGTTTTACCTGTGACGTGATCGTACCAGTGTAGACGCATGCGCGTGGTTGCTACGCATTGGCTTGGTGTAATAGTTATGAATTGGCGTAGCCTGGAAACGCCGACAGCTAGGAGATTGAGATGGATGGCATTGGGAAGAGTTTGCGAAGCACTACTAGGAGCCAAAGTGAGACAGTAAAAACATTCGCCAGAAGATGAGTGAAACTCGGTATTATATTGAAAGTTACAAAATAATTAAATATTTCGTCTCATATGACAAGTGAATTTGTTCGGAATCATAGAAAACGCGAGTCAGAGGAAAGCTCGCATCGAAAGGAATCCAAAAAGCCTAAAAAGTCCAGTGCCAAACGAATGCAAGAGCTACGGCAGCGTCGGAAAGGAAATGAAGAAAATAAGACCTCATTGTGTTAAACAGATTGATAATTAAATTACAAATTATTACGAAACTCTTGTAATGAATTTTTCCCGAATTTTTAGCGAAAAAATTACGGCACTTACCCGAACTGCGCCTTTCTCTGGTTTTATAACATTTTGCTTTAAGTAGTGATTCATCAAGTAGCGTGTGGGCTAAGCCAAAGTACTGACCGTTTGTTGCGTTGAAACGTCAAGTAAGGGCCACGACGCACGTGTACGAAGTGAGGTGACGCCATGTAAGCCAATGGACTCGACTTAACTAAACCCGGCTCCAGGCAAGTGCTGGTGAGGTTCCTTGCCACGGACCGAGGTCGATTACTTTCCCAGCATTCCCGCTCTGTGTCGCGTGTTGTCATCCGCGCCGTCGCTGTCGTGTTTGCGCGAGCGAACAGCTGAGTGGCAGTGATGAGTCCCACATTGTGAGTTGGAGCGTGGATTGGTAACTTGCAAAAACATTTTCTGATTTAACTCATTTCTGAATTTTAGTGTTTCAGGATCTATAAGATAGACATATAGCTATAAATTATATATTTATATAATAGTTCTTTTTGTGATAAAGATATACAATTTAAAATCAACCACGCATTGTAGCAGAGATTAATGACCTTTGCGATAAAGAAATTTAATAAAAATATATTCAAGTAATTGAAGATACAGCTGTTATGTGTTAAACAAGCAGAATTATTGTAAGAGATGAGGATGAAATTTTCTGTCTCAGCCCCATCAGTACTTATGTTGGCTCCAGCCAGTGTCGGATCTTTCCTCTGGATCTGCGTCGATTTTTTGGAAATGCAGAATCGTTCAGATTCGAGTCGATCTTCCACACTGAGGGCTCCATGTTATTCATAATGATTTGTTTCTAAGTTTTAATTTTTTTTAAGTGCATGATAATTTCATCATTGAAAGTGAACTACGAGGGCTGTTTTTTTTCAATCTCCGATTAACTATTAAAAAAGACAAATTTACAATAACATTATGTATTTTTATCACCAAAAGTACAGCTGGGTCTTACTTATTTTGCGACATAATAGCCAAAACGGTTGAGGCATTGTTCATATCGTGACACAAGCATCTGGATGCCTTCTTCTAAGAAGTTAGCCGCCAGTGAATAGAGATACAGGGCCAGCGCCTGGGTCTCCCTCTCCCTCACGACGCCGCTGTGAGGCGGGTGGACTAATAGTGCAGTGCATTCTGCCACACTACTCGCAATTCTTGCGATAAATCTTGACGCGGGAGCCCGTGTTATGTTAATTGTTATGTAAATTTGTATTTTATATAGCAGATCAGAGGTTTAAAAAAAATTCCTCGTATATATGACTAACTGTAGTCTCTTTTTCTTTTTAAGGCCGTAATATTTATCGTCTAAAATTAAGAACTAGGATGACCCCTCACGTATTTATGAAAAAAATCTTAATATTAAACAATTTATATATTTGTTTCTTTACAAGATCTCAATTACTATGCATCACAAGCCTTGGTATAAAAATAAATTTCATACTAAAATCCATTATTCTTTAAGAAAACCAGAAAATTAAAATTTCACTCTTAGTTATTTTATGGTCGAAGCAAACACATTATGCGCCCGAATTACCCGACAACACTCGTCAGGTAATGCCTTTTCAGAAAATAAAAGAAAAGTATACTTACAAATTTTACCCTGAAAGTGATTGCCAAGGGAGTTACATGCGAAAATAATCATTTTTAGAACATATTTTAAAAATTGATCGTTAAGGGGCCCGCCTACCTGAGCACACATACGGTGTGCAGAGCTTCAGGAAAAACAACGCGATTTCAAAACTACTCAAGATATCCGAGTGGGGCCTATTTACGAATAGCATTTAAGAGTTCGCCGAGGACCGAAAAGTACTTTTAATTTCGGATTAAGTTTTTAAACTGTATTTTTAGAAGCGTTAAAATGCCTAAAACGCGTGTTTTCAGAGTAATTTTTAGGCATAAAACAATCAGTACAGATTCTTGAAAGAACTTAAGGGGCTTGCATAACACCTTTATCTTCATTTCTCCGCCATATAATGTTACGGTCACCGCTCAAATTTCACAGTTATCCTGTGACGACGAGACGAATGCGCGCCAGTTCAGAGCCTTGCGCTTAGAGGCTATACCGCGCTGGAAGCACCAGCGAGCGTCGCGCTTATCACCCCGCCTCACTAACACACACACACCCCTGACGAGGCGGGCCCCTTAACAACTATTGGCAGCTAAGCAACAAATCTGTGAATAACGCTTCTTAAAACAAACATTTTACACCTGGGAAAAACTATTTTGAGCAATCATTCTCATTATTTGAAACCAATTTATGTTAGCCAACCTCTTTTAACGTGTACTTATATAGCACTAAGCAACCTCCATAATTTCAACCATTTTTCAAACATGTAAAATGTATAATGCAATAAATATTTTTCGCGAATATTTGCTTAAGTGACAGCAGTGTTTCATATTAAGTTTGATAATAAGTGTTCTACAATTTAATTTTTATTTTAAAATTTTTGGTTCTTAAAACAATTTTTGAAGGCAAACATCTCCTTACATTCTGCAGACACAGATAATCCTAAACGTATGTAAGCTGTTAACACAGTAAAGTTTGAGTTTTACCACCTCCCGTATAAAATCTAACTAGCTATCAGTTAAGCTAACCTCTGTTAAAAAAGGTGGGTAGGTTAGTACTTATCACTTTTAGGGATGATACCTATTTTTTTTTCTTCTCAGGAGTGACCAGCTTGGCGTTGTCACTTTTGTTTGGAAATATGGTGTATAATCCAAGAGTGTTTGTACTCGGCAGACGGATAAAACTACTGTATATATATATATATATATATATATATATGTGTGTGTGTGTGTGTGTGTATATAATATACACACGAGCGAATTTTTAGTATTCGCTAGCGATGTGTAACATCTAACGTCGGTAACAAGCAAATTCATTTTTTTCTCATGTTGCAAATACACCCATTACACTAAACTCGGACACGAAGTTTAAATGTAGAATTTCATGACATAACGCCGAGTGTGAAAAATATAAGCAAATTTTTTTCCAACTTCATTTCTGGACGCGAATCACACGTAGTTTCAAGCATCCGCCGCTAGAATTCGCTGCCGGAGCAGCTACGTCGACCATCGAATTATTCGATTTGTAGACCGAAATGTTAAACTATATAATGTAACGGGTCTTATATAAGAAAAAAAAACTTGTAAAAAACATACTAAACCCCGGAATTAAAATGCTGCCCATCTCGTTAAAATTCATTGAACAGTCAATACTAAAAAGTTTTCCCTTTGGCTTTGTGAACTTTGGTTCGCGCTATTCGCCACAGATGGCAGAACCGTGGTTCCATGCTCGAACCGACCCCTACCAAGCGCCGTACACCGGGAGCTGAGATGTCTACACGGTAATAAGGTCCACATTGCTGCTCGGCTGGCGTGCGTCCTCACCTTTCCTCTCGGGCGGCACCACGCGGGAGGCGGGCTCCGGGGGCGGCGCCGGCGGCACGGTGGGCGGCGGCACGAAGGGCTGCGGCGGCTTCGGCCTCTGCGGCGCCGGCCTGGGGGCGGGCGGCGGCGCCGCCTCCCCTGCAACACACGTCACGGGCTCACCTCGCCGCTCGGATCCCCTCTTCTTGCTATAATTACAATACTGAACTATTTAACACAACAATTTGGCATGTCAAGGAAAAAAATATCATCTCCCAGACCTTCTATACCTTTTTTCAACCGCATATTAGTGGTCTTTAAGCGACGCGAGTAAATAACTTATTTCACGATGGCGACCTCAACTATCGTGATAATCACAAACACAGTGCACAAATTTTGAATTCAATAAGTAGCCAAATACATTTAAAGCACGGCATGGAAGTAGAAGGAAATAAGGGCTTTTGGTGCAATGTTATTCTTACGGGACTATGATTTTTTTGGTGGCTTCTCAGGTTGGCATGCCATTTTCTCGTGTGTGGGCGAGGAGTTGGTGACATGTTTTCTGAGAGAAAACATGTGAGAGTGGCGAGGTGCAGGTTTTAGAGAACTAAGCATGGAGCTTTGAGGAAGTGTTCGTCTGGCTGCTTTTTACATTGGATTCTGCCGTGGCGTATAGAGTTCATAATGCAGGCGCCGAGGAAATTACGTTGATGTTCATGAACGCCGGTTGCGGGTCTTTCATAGCGGTTTCACCTATGGACGCTAGCTGTGTGCTCATGAAAGTGTAGTATGCTTCGTGTTGCTGCAGTATATGCAGCCGAGTGTGCAGGATTGCTGTCGTAATGTTTTCCTCGCACCTCATGATTTTCACACTGATTCGGGAGGTGTTGGAAAGAGATGACGATTTACTTCAGGCGCAAGTACTGAAAATAAAGATGTCTGCCTTCAGCAGACGTAAACAATATAGCGACTATAATGTCATAATCCAAGATGGTGGACTCCAGTAGACGAAAATAAGATGGCTGCTGTGATTTTATAACTCAAGATGGTGGCCTCCAGCAGACTAAAACAAGATGGCAACAAGGATGTCATAATCTAAGATTGCGGCCTCCAGCAGACGAAAACAATATGACAACTATGATGTCAATCCAAGATGGTGTTCATATCCTCTTCCTAGCTGCGGTAATATCTACATTGTTATTAGTGGTGGGAGGCCAGTCTGTCGGTGGCCTCCATAGAGGAAGGAATACTTTGCCTTTCTTATTTTGTCCTAATGGATTTCGAACATAGAATCTCGAGATCCATTATTTAAGTGCCATTTCATAGTTAAAATTTTATAATACCGTATTAAAATAATTAAATTAAATTAAAATCTTTTTCCGATTTCTTTGATAATAATAACGGATTTTCAAGATGGCGGAAATGACGTCATATTTTAAAATGGCAAATGTTTTATTAGAATTTTATTAATATTGTATCATATATTTTTCATAAATTTTAAAAATTTCTCTGATATATGGATGATTAAGAATTTTCAAAATGGCGGCCATGACATCATAATCCGATATGGTGGCCTCCAGCAGACGAAAATAAGATGCCAGTAGGAGTCAAATGTCCTCCGCAGCGTTTTGGAGGAATGAGGAATTTAAGCTTCTTTGATGAATTTTTGTTCTTTTAAAGGTAAATTTTTTTTTCATGCAGTTTTAGTCCAAAACTTTTGAATTTTTTTAGGGTTTTCCCTCAAAAATAGAAATTTTGAATTTTCATTTTTTTTTGACGGTAAATCTGGAAAATTTAGTGATTCGTGGCGAATTGTTGGCCAATTTTGAGTAATTTATAGAAATTTTCGGTAAAGTTAGTTGGTCAAGTTCAAATGTCAGAATCAAGGTCATCCATGATGGCCACCTGACGTAACCGGAGATGTAGGTTCCAAGGCAACAGACACAGCCACTACCACCACACAGCAGCACCAGTACTCGGAAATAAATTTATAAACTACTATAATCATATCATACAGTTCATTAAATCACAACAATACAAGCAGGACTAATATTTGACAACATGAACAGCACTTATTTTTTTCCGAACATTGATCGATTGTAAACTGTAAAATATGTAACTCGAAGAACCAGGTATTCTAATGTTTCATACACTCCATGCTCTCTTTAGGCACCAAAAACTTTAATGTATTCATGTGACAACGCTATTAAAAATAATTTTTATCCTAAATATTTTATTGAGTTTTTCAAAAAATATACGTCAGATAAAAATCATTGAATTTTTTTTTCTATAAACCCCACTTCTCTAATCATTTCAAATATAGAGGATATCTCATCAGTGACAGAATAGTCTCCTCCACATAGAGCAGCAATCAAATGTCTCTGGCTGTCAACTAATCCATTTGGATCTTCCCTCCATATGTAATATATCTCTTCTGGTGTTGCTTCTAATCTTATTTACAAATTTACTCCATTAAACTATGTTAATGTATATTTTTAAAATAAATATGTATGCTTGGCATAAGTACGAATGTTAATTCACACTACACGATTTTGCAAGCCTTTTGTTGCTTTTCTCCGTCTGCTCTTCGTTTTTTTCTTGCAAGAATTCTTTTGGTTTTCTGTGTAGGCTTCTATTTATTATTGAGACACTAATTCTCCTTGGAATTATTGTATTATATTTTTGACATTTATTCAGCCGGGGCAGTTGTCTTGTATAAAGTTCTTGTTAGTGGGAGGATGATTAGTTTTTATAAATATTTTTTGAAACAAGATTTATTTTTTGAATCTACCAATGAATTAACCAAGGACATTTACCAGTTGAATCAATAATTATATTAATATGATTTTTGGAATTTTTTTTCCAAATTTGTTTTGTTGTTATTTACGGATTTTAAATATGATAGCCAAGAAGTTAGACAAGATGATGGAAGCGGCAATAGTTGACTGACTGGTGAGATTCATAGTACTGTAGGTACTCTAGCGGATAAAAAAATAAACCAAGATGGGTGATGCTTACTCTAGGGGTAAAAAAAAATTAAATAAGTTGTCGGGTGGACACTCTAGCAGACATAAACATTGCAGATCCAAGATGTCTGCCATTACGTCAGTTTATGGAAGTAATATATGCCTTGGTAGTACTGGTGGAAGGGTCAGTCTGATTGAGTAAATCAATTAGGAAGGACCTGTCGTCATGGCTTTTACAAGTGCATACACCGGGAATCAAACAGATATCCTAAATAGATTAATTAATTAAATATTATAAATAAATAATTTATACATATTATTTGTATGTTTAGGAATTTTAAATAAATTTTTTTAAGATGCCGAGGGGTTAAGTTTGAGTTGTCTTTTGAGGATACTGACCCCTCCCTGAGGAAAATCAAGCCTCTCTAAGTATAGACACTCTTTAAGGAAAATTGGCTCCTTCGGATATTTTGAGGATACAAAATGGGAATTATTCTATGAAATGGGGAATTTTTTTATTCATTTTGAGGTATTTTGAGTAATTTTTGAGGATTTAGGTAATTTCCACCGTGACATCATAATCCAAGATGGAGGCTGGCACCACGACATCGCACCCTGAACCATCATGCCGGACATACTAAATTATACTGCTAAATGTCATATGTTTTCATTAAGGCGTGGATTTTGAACTCTACATTATGATTAATTGAAAACATTCAGAGGGAATATAGAGTGGTGGCTTAGAGACAATATTTGGCAGAATCGTGACCTGCTGGATTAAAGCGTCAGATTTTGTACAGCTAATATATACACTTGGTACTACCAAACTATGAGGTGGTGTCTGATTTTTGGGTCCGCCATCTTGAAATACGACGCCATTTCGGTTTTCTCCCAAATTTTTCGTCACTCGTTAAAAAACTGCTGAATATCGCCCTAACTGTCGGGTTTATGGCAAAACGTGTAAGCATGTGTTTTATTAACAATTAAATTTTCTGCATATGTGAGGCCACTACCATCTTTGTAAGTTGAATAGTTTGTGAGAAACAAATTTTCAAACTTTTATTTCATTGTCAATTTTTTTACTTGCACCAACACCAACACGAACAGTTCATGGTACTAACAACTTTTTAATTTTGATTAAATATTCAAAATTGATGTGTTTAATTGCTTAAAATATTTAAAATTTTCAATCCTTTCTTGAAATTTTGCGCTAAACATTTTGCAAGATACAATTTTCTAATAAAAATGTCTAATATTTAATCTTTTTGGAAAGGTCTTTTAAGAAACTTTATTTGCTTGTTTCAGATTTCTGATGAATGGAGAAAATGAGAAACATAATGGATTGGAATAAGTGTATTATTTGCCATAATGAAGGTGGAGATTTGCGGTCTCCATGCCATATATCGCCTGAAGAAGCAAGGAAAAGGTATGACGACTTTTTACAACTTGTAGCGGATTTTGAAGAACTCAAGTGTTCGCCATATGAGTTTATTGAATGTGGTAATACCAATACTTTATTGGAAAACAGTGCCAAGTGGCACAAACAGTGCAGACTAATGTTTTCTCAGTCAAAACTCGACCGAACAAAAATGCGACTGAAAATAAAAAAACGTAAACATGAGTCGAATGATCATGGCCGAAAGTTCACACGTCAGTCAACGATGCTGCCATCGTCACAAAGAAAAAATAACGAAACGTGCATATTCTGTATGAAAGAAGGTGTTCTTCATAATTGTTCAACATTAACTCTTGACAGAGGAGTGTGAGAAACATGGCTTACGAATTACAAGATACAGAACTATTATCACGAATCACTGGTCGAGATTTGATAGCCATAGAGGCAAGGTATCACAATAAATGTTTAACATCTTTCAAAAATCGCCACAGAAGTATGGAGAGAAGAAGAAACTCTGTGTCGTCTGATAACAGTTATATTGACACAATGGCAGAATCCCGGGTGTTTGTGGAGCTTGTCCTTCATTTAGAATCATCTGTGGAAGAAGGCAATTACATTTTCAAACTCTCTGATTTACATATTTTATATGAAAATCGGCTAAGAGTTATGGGCTTTCCGAAGAAAGTCAACAAATCAAGACTCAAAAAAAGCTACTTGAACACTTTCTTGGTGACTGTCAAGAGCAATATGATGGTAAAAACGTACTTCTGGTTTTCAATGAAGGTCTCAAAAAACTACTGAAAGATGCTATGCTATCACACGATTTTTACCAAGAAGCCCTATCAATGGCTCGGGTTTCCAAATTACTGCGAACAGAAATTTCTAATGCAGTCGTTCCTAAATTCGCAGGTTCTTTTGTGCCAAACTGTCAAGAGCACTCACTACCAGCAAACTTAAATTTTTTTGTATCGATGCTTCTATGTGAGCCAAATATAAAAGAATAGAGTATTAAAGTTAGCAATGCATGTCATACCATATGTCAGTTGATAGTGTTCAATAGCAAGGTTAGGACACCAGCATCTACACAACATATGCGACACACAAAGTCTAAAGAATCTCCTCTGCCATTATATTTAGGCCTTTGTGTCCATGTTCACACAAGAAGCAAGGCACTGGTAACACAACTTTATGAATTTGGGATTAGTGTCAGCTACGACCGGGTGCTAGAAGTTCAGGACTTGCTCACAACAGCTGCCTGCCAACGTTACATGGATGATGATTTAGTGTGTCCCACTCAACTCCGTAAGGAACTATTTACAGTAGGTGCTCTGGACAATATTGACCATAACCCTTCTTCAACAACTTCTATAGGGTCTTTTCATGGAACCAGCATAAGTATGTTTCAGTTTCCAAGTGTTATGAACCCTGGCATACCAAGACCTAAGATTATTGTTCCAGTTGCTGAATGCCACACGAAGCCAACACTACCCGATAGCTACCATATTGTTCCAGCTGTGGTTTGCCATACAGGAAGCCTAAAAGTACCAGAATGCCCATGTGGAATATAGAAGGCCAGTGTGAAAAGGCTATGAAAAAGGAACTACAGTGGATCAAAAATAGTATTCCCATCCTCCAGAAAGTAAAGATAGAAACTGATGATGTAGTGGCCTGGGGTGCTTATCATGCATCTCGTCAAACTGAGGCTAATGTTATACATGGTATAACATCCCTTTTACCTTTGTTCGAAGAAAAAGCTGCAAGCATAACCATGGTAAAACACGGCATGTATATTGTAAGAGCTATTACCGAAAGCTGCAATCCGAGCCAGGTTCCAGTCATTGCAGTCGATCAACCACTATTCGCCTTAGCTAAGTACGTTCAGTGGCATTGGCCAGAAATGTATGGAGAAGATAAGTATGTTGTAATGATGGGTGGGCTTCATATTGAGATGGCTATGTGGAGTATGGTTGGTGATCTGCTGCAGGATTCTGGATGGATATAATTTATTACTGAAGCCAAATTTGCATCATCCGGAATGGCCAATTCTTTCTTAACAACATCGCATAAAGTAACAGCTCTTTCCTTGGCAGTGCTTCAGGACAAAGCATTCAAATTTTAACCTGGACCACATGATGACGAGGCTTTTGTACAGTGGAAGAAAGACATGATTGGAAGAAACCCTACATTTGAGTTCTGGAATCTGATTTTGGAACTAGAACTCAAAGTTTTGATGTTTGTACTTTCACACCGTCAGAGAAACTTCCCTCTTTATGTTGAAGTTATGGAACAATTAGTCCCTTGGTTTTTCATTTTAGATCACATAAATTATGCCTGTTGGCTTCCCATTCACATTAGAGATATGAAGTATATTCCAGATGTCATCAAAGATCAGTTTCAGAGCTGTTGGTCTTTTCCGATGACCAGCAGGGCATTTTCAAGAATGCCTTTGGACCAGGCACACGAACAAAATAACAAGATGGTCAAAGTTGCAGGTGGTGCAGTTGGTCTGATGGAGAATCACGATGCTTTTAGAAGGGGGATGGTTTCGGGTCCTGAAATGTCACGTATTTTGAATGAATTTGAAGACATCACAGAAGAGTCCAACACCGATGATAAAAATCATGAACAGGGCTTTTCTACACAAAAGACAGTCAAAGATCAAGTCAACAATTTAGTTGAATGTATCTCATCAAAGTTCAACCCCTTCCTTGAATGTGACGAACTAATCAACATTTACAATCACGACTGTGTTGGAAAGGAAATGGTAAGCGAGCTACGCACAATGCTGGATACTGCAACAAACCAATATTCAGCATATATAAAAGATGTTATCATCGATAGGACAGTTTCAATAAACAGACCACTTAAAAAGAATCATGTAACACTCTTTCAGCAACCTGGACGTAGTGCACAACGAAATAAATGTGATCTGAGCACTGACTTGAAAAGTGAATATGGACATTTCGCTCAACTGTTTGTAGCATGCTAAGTGCGTCAAAGTGATCTTTCCGAGTTATTTTCTCACGAAAACCACCCATGGCCTCCATCTATAAGTAAACATGGAAATTTGAGACTTACAAGCGATAAGTCAGATTTGCTGTCTTGCCTTCCTCCTAGCAAAAATCTTGAACCACCTAAGTTTGATGTCAAAATATTTGATGGACCTTGCATTGTACATGCACTTCATAGATATGAGGCAAATACTTTTGGAGACTATTGTGATATCGTATTCTTACCATGGATCGATAATCAACTTAATGACTGTTCCAGAATAGATGTTGTACGAAACACTTACAAAAAAGACAGTCTGAAAGGAGCTACTCGTGCTAAGAGAGGGAAGGGAGAAAGGAGAAAAGTAAAAAGAGAAACTAAACTTCCTAAAAACTTTGTTACATTCCTTCAAAATTCAGAAAACAAAACCGAGCTCTTTGTCCTACTAAGTGATACAATCTCTATGCACAATGTACAAGAAGATATGCATTTGTTCATCACACATTGTAAATGTGTCAATTCTAAAACCAGTGGTACGCCCATGCCCGAAACTGATCACGAAGAGGCTGATACCAGAATGTGCCTTCATATACTGGATGCATTACAAAAAGGTGCAACTAACATCATTATAAGCACTGTGGATACAGATGTGGTTGTAATACTAGTAAGCATATTTTTCAAGCTACTTAATTACAAACCTCATTTTCAACTGTGGGTTGCATTCGGTAATGGTACAAATTTACGATATTATCATATCAATGACATTTGCCAAGAGCTTGGAGAAAACAGGTCACAAGCATTATCATTTTTCCTTACATTTACGGGCTCAGATAACACATCTCAATTTGCTGGTAAAGGGAAAAAAACCGCATGGAAAACATGGAAGGCATACCCATCAGTTACTGAAGGATTTCTTTTTCCTGCAAAACATCCTTATAAGCCAGTTGATAATAAACCAAAGGAGTTATAACACATCGAGAGATTAACATGTATCATGTACGATGGCACCACAGAACTCACCTGTATTAACGGGTCAGACAGGATCTGTTTACACAAGGAAGACAAGTTAAGATGATGCATAATATACCGCCCACACAGGATACTCTCTTTCAACACACAAATCGATGCCTCTATCAATCTAGCATCTGGCTAAATAGTTTGAAATCGTTTCAGGATACACCTAATCCAGCTAATTTTGGATGGAAATATAACGAAGAAACTTGGCAACCGATCTGGATGTCCATACCCAAAGCGAGTAACAATTGTAGAGAATTGATAAAGTGTGGTTGTAAGGTTGAACCCCTCTGTTCTAACAGTTGTTTTTGTAAAAAGGCTGCACTTGCCTGCACTGCTCTTTGTCACTGCAAAGGCCATTGTGGATAGTGGAATTGTGAATGAACTGTAAGCATCTTTATGTTAAAACATAAACATTTCAAATATTATCAATGTAACATTACAGCTCAGATATTTGTCATATTGCAGGTGCCCAAATGCATGATCTAGCTATGTTTTTTATGATTGTACACTTATTTATAATTCTTTCAACCACATTGAGGTCTATGTATATTTCCGAACATTGAAAGTTATTGGAGAAATGTTTAATTTGAACACTAACTGCATTTTATATTATCAGAAAAAATCTCAATTTTGTGGTTCACTGCAATGACGTATACACAATTAAAATCTAATAACTGGTAATTATATAGAAAAACATTGAAACTATTACATCTGTTTTGTGGATTTCTTCATTGTTAACCCTGTAGTTGGGGTTACAGTTGGTGTTATTTTTCGGTGCAAGTAAAAAAAAAGACAATGAAATAAAAGTTTGAAAATTTGTTTCTCACAAACTATTCAACCAACAAAGATGGTAGTGGGCTCATATTGCAGCAAATTTAATTGTTAATAAAACACATGCTTACACGTTTTGCCATAAACCCGACAGTTAGGGCGATATTCAGCAGTTTTTTTAACGAGTGACGAAAAATTTGGGAGAAAACCAAAATATCGTCGTATTTCAAGATGGCGGACCCAAAAATCGGGCACCACCCCATAGTTTGGTAGTACCAAGTGTATATATGAGCTGTAGAAAATCTGACGCTTTAATCCAGCAGGTCACGATTATTCCGCTAAGCCACCACACTAATATAAGAGATTGCAGTAGGTCCATGCTCCACGGGACAGTGAGCGGCGGACAGCGGTCACCTCGGTCCGGCGGCGGCGGCGGGGGCGGGGTGCGCCTCGGGGTGGGCCGAGGCCGCTCCGTGGTGGTGCTGGTGCTGGTGGTGCTGGTGGTGGTGGTGGGCACAGCGAGAGTGGTGGACTTCTCTGGAACAAACCACAGCACCCGTGACCACCATCTCCCAGCGCGACCTCGACTCAGCGCAGCGCTACTGAGGCGCGTCATGCGGACATCTTTCACGTTGACCTTACCACGCGCCACAGATACAAGTCCAGTATGTGTTAGCTAATAAAGTACGCAACGAAGATTCTCAGTTTAGGTTCAAATTTAATTGCAACAAACACGACGATGAAAACCTGCAAAGAATCTGACTCTGCCTATTCGCTCTCAGTTTTACGCTTTATTTTCGTTACGCTTTTTCGTTTTGCTCTGACGACAACATTGCTTCGTCTTACCCTAACGGCTATAAATAGGTTTCACTCAAAAATATGCCCAAACCGGTCACATCAGACGAGCAGATTAAAATGAAAAGCGAAAGAGAGAAGACGTTTTGGGAAGATAAGAAAAAGAAAACGCTGACTTTAGAAGCTTTAAGTTCTGCGTGGTACAAAGTTGATCAAAACTCAGTAGCGAAATAATGATAAAATATAAGATAACTTCCAAGCCACCGTCCGGCCTTTCACAGAGCAGTTCCCGTGGTAGCCATGTTTGTTTAGTTTTCAAATACGGTAAACAAGTTTCAAAACAAAATACTACACGTGTTCTTTCGTTACCTTCCGGTTTGTGATTATTATGAATATAAATCTCGACCATGTTATGATATCGTCTCTCAAAATATTTTTTGGATAAAATGTTTCGTAATTGTGATATTTAAGATTTTTTTATTAACAAACATTGGCCTTCAAACTTTAAATGTCCGCTAATTTTGTACCGCATTACTATGCAAAAAAAAACTTAAATTTTAAACACACGCAGGTATAATTTTATGATTTTGTTCGTAACAACAACGGTAGGTTACTTGCCAATTTTCCCTAGAAAACACCCTGGTGATTTTCTATAACTTTGTTAAAGATGCGAAAATTTGAAAGTCCTTCAGCGAATGAATTAGGGGACTCCCGCTAACTTTGAAAGTTGAGCTTCTACTGTTGCAGGTAAACATATATGCTGTTAGAAAAAAAACATAAATTATTTCTACAAAATTCTGCACTATTTATAAATGAACTACATTATTCAAGTTTCATATAAAACTAGTAAATTATCGCATTTAGAAAAAAACTTAATTTTTTTAAATATGTAATTTATTAAAGATTACCGTTACTTGTTTCAGAGATTTTTAATAAATACGTAATAAGGATAAATCTGTATTGAGAACGTCTTAGATTAGCTTAGCGACTTAATAAGTTTATTATATCCGTTAGTAATACACTGCAATTTGTTGAGATTTATTTCTAGATAATTCTTAAGTGGCTATTCTCGTAGGGCCTATATATGATAGCTTTATTTAAGTAATTTTAATTTACAATGCACTGTATATGATACTATACAATTTATTTAGTTATTTGATGTTTTCCACTTAAATAATTTTTACCTATTAGTGAAATTAATATTGCTTTATTTATACAACTATACATAAAAAAATACTCATATGAAACCTATGAAATCATAAGAACGCATAACGGCAGGGAATCATTGAAGACTTCTCGGAAAGATAGCGCAGAACTTCACTCCATCCCTGCTACTAGTCTGGATATACTGTTTAACCGCCTGGGCTGTGTTCACTCCGTCATTGTAGGCACTCGCCTGTTTTCCACTGTGCGTAGTCCTGGGTGTTTACCTGTGTGCACCGCAGCAAAACTGCATTTCGACATGGTGTACTGATCTATTTTGAGCGGAATTACTTTTTTTAATTTTTTTTATTTGGCTATTTGTTGATTTTTATAACCCCCTTAAAATAGTGCCTCTTGACAGAATTGTTACAGAGTTGTAGTCATTATGAAAGACAAATAAATAATGAAATACTAAACACCAACTATTATTTAACAGGAGAAACTATTCAGCATTTGGTCACTATAAATATATGGTATTCCATTATGTGTTTTGCTTAGACAGAGATCCATATTTTTTAATATATAAATTATTCGCAATAATTTGTTGACTAAAATGGTTAAAACCAAGATGTCATCTTTCATAAATTTACCCTTAAAATTAAAATTGAAATATTAACAGATGATGTGCTTGATGAAATACAACAATTAAATGTATTTCCGAAATTCTCGTAATAAATTTTCCTTATCAAAGTACAGTGTAATGTATCAGAGGCATTTAAAAACTTTTTCATCACATTATAAAATTGTGCCTGAAACTCTTGAGCTCTATAGCCTACGTCAGGTAACATAGCACAAAGGAAAAAGGCCAGTGGTAATGCACATTGGGAAGAGAGAGTTAATGCACAGTAAAATGCGCACCAAAAACTAAGAATGAGACACGCCGAGGGCGTAAATCTGTTGGATATACAAGAAGGAGAACTGGGGGGGGGGGGGGGGGGGCGGGGATTGTGGCCTGAGACTTGCGCGTGGGTTTTAACCAAGGAGCACGTAAGAAGATCTGGAGTGGACATGTGTAGGGCGAGAGCGAAGCCAGCCGGTTGCGAAGAAGGGTTGAAAAGAAAGAGGAGGAGAGCGTATTTCTACTGCAAACGCAGCCCCAGCCCACTTGTCCTTGAGGTTTGAGTGGTGATGGTGTGCGGCTACAATGGTGATTTCCTGTAGCACATATGGCTGTACAAATCGATGGAATTCCAAGCCGGATGGCGTTGCTTTTCACGGGTAAAAACAATTTTTTTTTCATTTGTTAACTACATTAATTCCCAAAACTTTTGAAGCATCAGAAAAAAGTGGCAAATGTTTTAAACAGAAGTAACTAATCTTCGAACTTATCGACAAACCTAAGAAAACTAAATAACAAAGAGAAGTTGTTTCAGTTGTAAGTACAATTCTTTACTTTTTCATAGATTTCCAAAACGTGACGTCAACGACAGCTCTGGGAAAAAGCGACAAAGCGGAAACATTGGACTGCGTCTCTGAACCATGCATTGTGTACAGTGCATTTTGAAGACAAATGAGTCTTAAGAAGCGAAAATCGAACTCGATTAAAGGATGGTATGGTGTTCGGTATATTAAGGTTTCCCTCAAAGGAACGGTTTCACAATGCTTTTAAGATATTAGTAACATCCCAACATAAGTTAAAAACATTTCTCTTAAGAGTGTGCTTCTTAGCATTAAAAGACGCGCCTTAATTATTTTGCAAATTTATCGTTGTTATGGTGACAATGTCAGGGGTTTTCGTATTTTTTTTTAAGAAATATAGTACAGTATTAGCAACTATGTTAAGAACTGTTATTTTATTCACACAGAGAAAAGAAATACAAAATGCTAAAATTTGGCATCTGTCTTTTTATATCCTATATAGGCTTGTTATTATATGTGTGTTGTAACATGTATCAAATGTTAAATATATTCAACAATATTTGGTAATTATATATATTTAAAAACTTTTATGTACGCTACTTGAAACTACGTGGAAGGTTTTCATTCTATAAAGGCCTATTAAATGATATTTTAAAAAAATATTAATTCTTATGCAAACAATTAATAAAATTGAAGGTTTCTTACATTGTCATTATATGTATAGCATTACAGTTAATCCAAAAATTCTCTACCAGTGTTTAGCTAAGGTTTGCATGTTACGTTGGTTGAGTAAGTAGACTGGAACATGAACATGTTATTGAAAAGACTTCTATCTTCTACTAATACACGTTTATTACAAGAGATTTGTAATAGATTAAATGAGGTAAGTAATAATTCGTTTTTATAAACGTTGTGTATGAAATTATAAATTTTGAGACCTATAATAACATAAAGAAGTGCGTTCCGAAGACATATGTCGGTAGTGTTACCCACTAAAACATTATTACCACTTCAACTCCCTGTAAAAATAAAAGTATGGGGTTGAATGCGTCAAGAGGGGTATATAAATAAAATTTGAGGCTTCTTCCTTATTTCATACGCTGGTGTCTCCCACTTATAATTGCAAACAAAAATTTTTCCACGATGTTGTAATTTACTCTGCGTATTCACAAAATCTTTTGGCAGTAAATAGGTATTTAATTTTTAAAAATGAAAGTATTCATTTTTCGAAAAAAATATTAAAGCGGTGTGGGGGAAAATGTTTACAGGTACTTCAGTAAAATTTTCAGTTTGATTGTTGTGATAGTTTCGGAGTTGTTGCGAGTTTAGTTTGGAGGATTTTTCGGCCACGCGAGGCAAGTTTGGCTCGTTTTCGTTTTCTTCCAGCGTAGGAAGCAGGGAACAAACGCCGATACCCGGCTTCACCTCGCATCCTCTGCTAGCCTTCCCTTGTCCTCTCCAGATGTATTCCTGTATATTAGCTCCATGGTTTTAACAGACACGAGTCATCTCTGGATAGGGATCTTGTTGTTTGTTGTGTACTGCCCATGCATGTAATAAGCAGATGACTTTTAAATATACAGAATGTTTTTAGTAAGACATAGATTTGACGTTTAAGTTCATCAACCCCGTTTCACAGTCACGGTTTCGCAAGCGCAAGCGGATTAGCGGATCCCCTCAAAGAAGAAATTCTTACTTACAGGGGGCAGCTTGCCCCTTGCCCCCCCCCCCCAAGTAATTGATGAGGGGAGTTGTCTCTCTTCGCGCGACTAAGCTCTTGCCGGTCAGCCTGCCACCGCGAGAGTCTGCAACCCGCATGACTCGCCTGGCGCAACCACGCACGCACGCACACACACACACTCGCTAATCGCTCGCGGCGACCTGGGGGTCACACTTCTGACAAGCGTAGAAACATATTCGCCGGAGTTTGTTTTTGCCTTTTTAGGCCGCGGCCAACGACTGCAGCTGATAACAGCGGACTTTGTAGCTCTTCAGTAACGAAGCAGCTATATAACTACACGCGGATTCATTTTGGTGTGTTTCTTTTTTTCTTTTTGAGGTTCGTAACCCGCGATAACCTGCGCGCATTGAAAGAATATTATTTTGGCCGGTCGTACAGAACACGAATCTTGACATTGCAGGGCAATTTGCCATCTCATACAAAGGATTATCTACATATTATACGTAATAACTAGAGACCTGTAAAATTCGCGATTTCAAATCCCTAAAGGATAGACTCCATGATCCTCTATGCACTCGTGCAAATTACATCTTCTGATTGGTTACCGACTCGTAACACCTGTTGACTGGAATGATCGTGATTCGCTAATTCTTCTGTTAAAGATTTTTCATTGGCCCAGAGTCCTTCAGATAAACTGTGGCCCAATCACTGAAGCAAAATAATGTCAAAAGTATTTGGACTCTATCCTATCGCGAAATGAATACGCGAATTTTACAGGTCTCTAGTAATAACATTTAAACCTGCTTAATTGATCGTGTTAATATTACTGTGATTTTTGTAAAGATAAAATTTAAAAAATTGAAGTAATACATGGGTACTTTAAATAATGCCAAAAAAACTACTTAGCCATTACTTTACATAATTAAAATTTGTACTGTCGTAAAAATTGATCTCCATTAATAAGTAAGCAAACAGCCACGACCTTTGTAGTAGCACATCCATAAACATAAACATAATGAAAAAGGTAAGGACTGCTGTTGTACATCTTTCGCATGAATCGCTCTATTACATGCCGAATGTTTTCGAACTGACCTGGCACTAGGCCACTGGAGTCCTACTGAGGCCTACTTGGTCTCCGGTTAGGCACCTCTTTGTGGACATTAACGAACGTGATTCGAAACACTCCAGAGTAGATGAGGGGGGGGGGGGGGGGAGATGGTCGCAAGAGTGATAGCCCCTCCCGAGTTCAAATTTCATTTTTTAAATTATTTGGTAGTGTATATTGATTTAAATAATTTAAATAATTTAACTTTTCTTACATGAAAATTGTTTGAAACTATTAAATAAGAGCACTCGAGACCACAAATGTGTAAATATTCCAAGCTCACCTCTGACTTATTCAGGCTCCTTTCACGCTGTCCACTCAGTCTCAGTCCCAATCGCCCGTGTGAACACGGGCTTGGAGGAAGAAAGAAAATTGTTTGTATTGTTGACACAGTGAAATACATGCCGTAAAAATATAAGATATTGGATTTACACGATACTTTGTAGAGCAATAACGTAAAGTTTTCTAACCAACAATTTATTTTTTTTAAACTCTAAGATTTCGATTCCCTCCTGCACTTCTATAATAAACCTTCCGGTGTGGAAACTTTGATTCCGCCGTCGCTCGAAGGAACAGCTACATGGTACGTGGCAGGAAGGGGATTGGTTGTAAACGCGCCAGTGAGTGCGTGATCCCGGCCTATGCTGGTGTTGAACGCCCCACTCAGTGTGGACACTTCTGCTTGGTTTCATGTCACCACGGTGAGGCGCCTTCCTATTGGCGCGCTCGTAGTGCCCCGGCGTGAAGGCAGCCTTAATGACGTGTTTGGCAACTGCATCCTTTCTTTGCACGATGGTCTCTCCTGAAAAGTGTCCATGGAGCCACCCCCGCCTGTAGCCTCGTCGCTCAGCCTGCATCTATAGAGCATCTCGTCCTGAGTTTGCAGAGTGCGTTCAAACGTGAGTTTAAAAAAATATTATTCTAGCTTTAATTTGAATAATTTTTTTTAATGCTAACGTGAAAACCACACAAAAAGTTTTTATTCTTGTTTTTATTTAATGAAATATATTACTCACGTTTCAAAATAATATTCGTTTAAAAGATTTTCATGGGCGTCTATTGCTGGTTTTAACTGTATGTCACGGAAAAACACTACCATCTGCCTTGGCATTAGTGGTGGTAAGTCATTCTGCCGATGGCTTCTGTGGAGGAAGGAGCCATCGCCATTTTCAATCGAATGCCCTCGCCGTGTTGAATCCAGAAACTTTTTATAAATTTCTTTATCAATTTTTAATTAAGTAATTTTTTATATACGAAATTTTTTTGCCGAGTTTTTAGCTTAAAAATGACGGCTTTTCAAGATGGTGGACATGATGTCAATATTCAAAATGTTGGATTCATTTTTATTAAAATTTTGTAAGATAAATGCTTTATGAATTTTATTTTTTTTTTTACAATTTTATAGCTTAAAATATACGGATTTTCAAGATGGCGACCGTAATGACGACTACTTCTAGAAACCACAAGTTAACAAGAAAAATGAATAGACAAATGCACAGAAAACAATTCGAAATCAGCCGAAGTCAACTATTAAACCCATAGACAGCACAGAGAGAATTAGGTGGAAGGAATTTGTTTTCCAGAATATTTGTTTAGTATCATCGTTAGGTTTGTCTGTTTGTCGCTGTGTTGTCCAAGATTGTTGTTTGTATTTGCTGTAATTGTTATAACTGTCTCATTGTTGCCAACCCTCTGTTCTTCTGTGCTGTGATATACTTTTCCGAATAATTCCTTGCAAGGGATTCTCTCTGTGCTGTCTTTGTGTTAAAAATTTGACATCGACTTAATTCGGCTGCTTTTCTGTGTGTTTGTGTATTTATATTTCTTGTTCATTTTTGTGGTTTGATAATGACATTGAGGTAACACCAGCAATGGAGTATGTTCATAAATACAATACAACATAGCCAGTAATTTTTTTTAACACAAAAAGGCTGAAGAAGAACCAGTTCGACGCACTCTTTTTCTATTGGTTAGTGCAAGAGTTTCCTTATTGATGTATTCAGATATTTTATTTTAGTGCAATGGGATTCTATGAAAAACTCCTATCCGTGCTGGAGCGAGAGAGGTTAAACACATTTTGTTTAAAAACAGATTTAAGTATTTAATTTACTTGAAAGTTTAAACTAAAATGTGGTCTATACTGTATCATGGAGTCAATAGTTTTAATGATAGTGAAACATATAACTTAACCTACTGTCCTCATAGAAATAACATTATTTAGCTGGGTACCACGCGATATTTAACCCGAATACATACATACTCTTATACTTTGAGTGGAGGGTGGGCAGCTAATTCTCGTAGATGAATCAATCAAAATAAATAAAAGTAAGTTATCGTTTGGAAAATAGGTGTACGGAGGCAAATTAGACGTTCTTGTCGCCTAAGACACCGTTAGGGACGGTACTAAGGCAGGGATATTGGCGAATGTAATTCGGGCCGTGGACTGAAGCTGCAAAAGCAGGGGAGAGCGGAAATGAGGAGTGCTGGATGAGTGTTCCGAGCGGGGTGAGCCGGACGTGACGTCGCAGCGGCGCGGGGGCAGAGGGGCGGGTGGAGTCGGGTCCACGCCAAGTAGCCAGGGGCAGGTCCGGGGTCCCTCCCAGGATTCAACAATAAAATAAACACAAGAAAAAGAAAAATTAAAAAATTAAAGCAACTTATGTCCGTGAGTTCACACAGTGATTATTTTAAAGTTTATTAGTAAAACTGCATACGGTACAAATCTCTGCCTTGCAGTCTCACAAGTGATATCATTGGCAAAATGATTTTCCAAGGACTATCCTTGTAAAAGTACAAAAATATGTTTACAGTGTATAGAGATTAAGTGCTTTCCGAACCACCCGGTGCTTTGAGGCAGAGTCACGCCGGGGAACTGAGCTCAATAAAATAGGTGAAAATATTGTGTAGCGGCTGTACTAAAAGAATGAAATGATTGTTAGTGCATCGTACACTTTGATTAGTTCCGTTTGGTAGAGTTTTACGTGCATGGTTACATAATTAGTGTTAGGAAATGACTGAGCATAAATTTAATGGACGGCAGGGAATGCTAAAACATGCATATTTGACAATGACCAAAGTTCAGAAACGAATGACCGCCAAGTTACAAGTGTGAAATTTCATCGCAATTTTGAATCTCGTGCGCATGAGGGCACTACACCATTGTCTGAGAGGAAGCACCAGTGGTGCTCAGACGCTCCTCTGGAAGAAGGCGACAAGCCGGGTGCAGACGTTAAGGGTTAGAAATACGCACCAGCAACCAGCAGGCTGGTGTAAACTATCTTACTTGGTGTGGAACTCGCAGTTCCTGGCAGTCGCTGAGTGAGACGCTTGAAGGTCTTGATTTAAAACAATTTTATGGAAATACACCAATGCGTATGTCATGATACTGTATGTCATAGAAAAACCTCAAGAATGGACATGGCATACAGTATAAGGAAGTAATGGCATAAGTCCCAAAAATTGTTTTAAATCAATCTTCCCCGTTCAAAGGATGATAACCAAAGCTTTTGGGTTCTGGAGGAAGTATGGTTGCAAATCTGCAACTTAAAGGAATTAACGGAAGGGCACCACCAGTAGTGGAGCCTGCGACTAAATCAGACTCAGCACGGGAAACCTCGCCAGGCCCGGACACCGGAAGGATTGACAGTTTGTCGCCGGTAGCACGAAGGGAGACAGGAAGCGACTATTTAGCAGGCCAGAGTCTTTTTCGTCAGCGGGACCAACCCGACAAATCGCTCCCCCAACTAGGAGCGGCCATGCGCCACCACTCACCGGATCAAGATAGATCTCTCAATCTTTCAGTACTTACTCGTGAGTTTTCCCCGAGTTGAGTCGAATTAAGCCGCAGGCTTCATTCCTGGTGTCGCCCTTCCGACAGATCATTGAATTCCTACGTTGGTTTACGCGCACTTCAGTTGTGAAAGCGCTCTTGCTGAATGCGCACTTCTCCTGTTGACACTCCTCTCGCCTCCCGTACACCATGTGCATGACGACCATCTCTGCGAATGTCAAGTCTGACATGCTATGGTGATTGTTAAAAACGCACCGTAATGCACCATACTCACTGAATCGTCAAAACACTCCTCTTAGAAATTATAGTGAAACGGCGCGTAATGCCTGCCGAATTGAAATATGCGCGATTTTATTTGCGCCTGTTACTTTACAGGGTTGTGACTTGGACTTTATTTGTTAAAAAATTATTGCTTGTATTGGCATTGCCTGCTATCCGTTAAAATTTTTCCCAGAATTTTCCTGACATTCTGTATAGACACTTAAAAAGACAGTCAGAGACCCGCGAGACAGCGGTCTCCGTACAACTGAGTACCGACTGAGTGCTGATTGGTTCGAGTCACGCCGGGCTGAAGGGATCAAACCCAAAGGTCATCGCCATCGAGGAGCTAGGTCGAAGGCAGGTATTTGGTGATAGGGCAGTGCCTGAATGCTTTTATGGGGGGGGGGGAGGGGAGAACTCCGAGAAAACACACCACGTCTCAACAACGTCAACGGCGTTTTTCACTTGCGAAAAAAAAAAATCCGGGCTTAATGGAAACGGAACCCGAATTCTCTCGATGGGAGGTGAGGGTTCTGGGGAGGGAAGAATCATTGCTGTGAAGTTGCGAAGTTGCGCAGCCCATCTCCGGGACGAAGTCAGTAGCTGCGCCGTTCTCGCAGCAAAATACTCTCTGTGTTCGGATCCCGGGAAACTCATGGATGTGAGTCGCCTTGTTCACTGCTTCAGTATGAAATTGGTTTGTAAGATATTCCTTTCTCGTATAATTGTTCTCCCTGAATAATAACGGGTGCGATTGTTTGCCTAATAAACTGATGGCAATGTTTATTCAGGTTTAAAGACTACGGATGTGTGACATGGTATCACGCCGATACCGAATTCGACACGTTAAGCATGCCAGTGGGTCGACAATATTTTGTAACTGGGTTAGGCACGTCAAAGGGGAATATGTAAAATTTGATACGCTGGGACTTGTATGCCCGGTAGAAGCCGGCTTTACGAAACCACCTTTGATGTGGTCAAGACCAATAACTGAGCTTCAATCGACACGAGACAGACGTCAACCATCGGCATCAAGTTCCGTATGTCACACAGTTCTATTTGGAAATGACTCCAATGGGCACTTTCGTAAAATATTTTGGCTCTAAAATTTGGTGCTTTTGCTCATGATTTTAAAGAAATAACACTATTATGGTTAATTGTTTATAGAAGGTTTTACCAATTTAACAGGTGTTTATTTAATGATTTTAAGCACACTAAAACCCCTTTTATATTTCAATGAGATTATGTAATCGTGTGGCATACAATTGTGAATTAACAGCTTGGATGTTGCCTTTGTTTTATCATAATTCTAGTAACGCGAGTTTCTTAGTGCTTGGAAAAAGACGGGAAACAATTTTTTATATATATATATATACTTCCGAAATTTATCCTAAAAATAAAGATATTTTCTACAAAGGCAACAACAAGCAGTTAATTCAAAATTGTAAACAACTTTATTCCATGCATTTCATGCAACAGAAAACGTCACTAGGACCACCATGATTTTTTGACAAGTTGGATGACTTGGGTTTCCATCAAATATTTTTCATTTAGAACGGGTTTTAAAATATGTTTGATGTTGGGTGCGGTCAGCCAATCAATATGGTACCTAGCGAGAACGGAAATGACGTTTTTTAACGTCACATCGAATCCTTAAGAAGGCGAAGAATGCTTTGGCTATTAAAAAGGTTATGTGGGTGGAAAAAAGTAAAATAATTTTAGTATGAATGTCGTATGCAAAATAATTTTATACGTAATAAATAACTTAAGTGTATATAACTCTTAAAAATCACTGAACACTTATTTAATTATGTTACGGGTGTTTATGTGAATAAAATTAACAGGGAGTTTCAAAGTTAATTAATGCACAAAGAACATATAAAACTTCAAAAATTCATCCAGCAAAGTGATGCATAAGTTAATTTAAACATGAGATTAAAAAATATATGTTTGGGTCTGAATCAGACCAAAAATAAATCTTGATAACGTGACGCGATTAAAAATATATTTGCGGTTATCTGGGCAAATTTATTTGAAGGCGGAAATTGGAAGCCATTTTCCGACCAACTCTAGTGTCAGGTATGTTTGGAGTCAATTGTTCGACAGCGAGACGGGGTCTCACTTGGCGAGAGATGTGGGACTCATGAGCGCAGAGCCCCGGCCAACAGACCGACAGGCAGAGTGCTCACCAGTCTCGTCGACGCCGTACTCGTACTCGGTGTCGTAGTCGTCGTAGCCCTCCTCGTAGTCGTCGCCGTTGGCGCCGGGCCCGGCCTGCTGGGCCTGCGGGCGCTCGCGGCGGCGGGGGCGGCGCGCGGCCCCCGGGGGCGGCAGCAGCAGCAGTGCCGCCGCCAGCAGCAGCAGCAGCGGTGGTGCCCTCATGCCCGACGTGTCGGGTCGGCGCGAGGACCCTCACTGGGCCGCCGCCCGCCGCCGCGCGCCTAGGAGGCACGGAGGAAGGGAAAAAAACAGATCGCGGCTCCGCCAGCGAGGTCGGTCCTCCTTGCTCCATGGCGTGGAGGGAGGGGTCTCGCCTCATCTTCAGACGTGCCTCTCGCGGCCAGCTCGTAACGATTAGTCGTTTACTACGTGGTACCCAAAAAAAAAAAAAAAATTATTTTCCACACACGAGCGAATTATATGAAGTAAACTTTTCAATGATCTAAAAAAAAATACAACTTTTAAACTTAGTTATTAAACTCTATTCACAAAACGTTTCCTAGGTAAATAATAATACAGTGTGTTTTTAATGGGGTATGTCGCATTACAAGTCATTATTTTGTATTTACGTTTAACACGGTTAAACTTCAAGACTTTTAGAGTGGCCGATCTTCAGTAAAGTGACTCTATAAATATTGCATACATTTTGCACAAATAGCTGGATAAGTTGAATTTTTAACTTTTTTGTGCAGTTTGAATATGGAGAACCAAATATAATAAATAACTGAATTTTTTTTGGTTTTAAAGGCAATGCTAGTGGCTACTGCGTGATAGAGTTTTAATTCCCTAAAAAATAGTTTATTTTAAAGCTTTTTAAAATCATAAAACATTCTGAGGATTTTTTTAAAAAAATAGATAAATTTATTAAATATTTTCTGAAAGAAATTAAACCATATCACATAGTAGCCGGTAAAATTGACTTTAAATCTAAAAAGTTTTAGTTTTATATCCCATTTCATTTTCCTTATCCATACTGCACAACAACGTTAGAAATGCAAATTTACCAGCTAATAATGCAAAAAGTATTCTTATAATTATGTATTCATTTTGTGAAATTACATCTACTTGAAAAATCAGCAAGTTTACCCGTGTTGAACATAAATATAAAATAATGACCTGGGATGGGACATACCCACTTAATTTAATTTAAATATTTTAAATTTTAGTGTTTAAGAAGTACGTTTATCAACTATTATTATTCTACTCCGACTTTTTTCCAAAATTACAATTTAATTATGAATTGAATTATAGTCTCTTGTCAGTGTGGTATGTTATTGATAAGTTTTGGTTCATTTATGTACAAATGAACAACTTTACACAGCAAACGTATAACATACAATAAGGATTGCAGTAGTTAACAGTGAATGAGAAAACGTTGGTAGTAGCATAACCCAAAGCTTATTAAAACATAAAGCTTGGAGTGCATGAAATTGGCACTCAGATATGACTGGACTAATTCCAAACACCACTTTCTACACAAAAAAAGCTAATGTTATGTCAGTTCTACCATGTTTCACACTCAAACTGTACCAAAGTGAATTTTGTACGTAACTTGATTGATGTCAAAATTTTCATACAATTCCGCAAACCACTTTTTACGAAATTGATACTGTTTTGTACGAGGTTTTTTTAAAAATTTTTTCAGAAATTTCTTTGTCCCACCTTCCTGACCAAGCTAGTTACTATGTTTATATTTTAAAGATTTTTCCAAGGAACCTCAAAATCTTCACAAAATCCAAGCAACACATTAATTTATTCATGATCTGTGAATAAGTTTCCTAAAGCTACAATTCGCCTCTGCTGTATTCAATAAATTGACTGGCACAGATATGACAGGTATTGATACTGTTCGTTTGTTCACAAATAGCTACATTGCGCAAAATAAAAATTCCACTCTTGTTGGAAGCTGTGTAAGTGGCTCAGCCAAGCCCCACAAAACATTCAGAAGGGTTCGGTTGTTTTCTCCCATACAGGCCATTCTTACATCCCGCCAGATTGAATTATTGGTAAAATTGAGATAGAACTGAACAAACTTTTTATCGTAGTGCTTCATGGTGAATATTATATCCTTTTCAGTAAAAATTGAACTTTCCTCCACCCTACAGAAAAATTGGAACTTCATAACTGAAAGATATCTGTATCTGATGTGATAAAATCTACACATACGAAGCATTTAAAATTCCCTCAATGTAAGAGATTTATATTGACAAGATCAATTAAGAGCCCTGCATCTATTTTTGTTTGAGGTGAGTGTTTTTACAGAATGCATCTATAAAAACGTAGAAGTGTTTTAAAACGTGGATTTAATTTCAACGATTTAAAAACTATTGTTTGGAAACTGGAGTGCAGCTATAAAGAGAGTAAGCAAAAAGACATACAAAAATCTTTTGTGTAAACATTTCGAGAACAACTGGAAAGAGGATAAAAAAAACCTACTTGTCATCACTACAATCAGTCAATGTCAGCTTGTGTCTTTAAGCAATGAACAGGAAAGTGGTGTAGATTATGAACCAATGGAATCTCAAGAAATAAAAATTTGAAAGTAAGAAGATAAAACTATCAGTGCGAATAAGTTTTTCATGTAATTAATCTGAACAGAGATTTTGTTTAATTTTTTAAACTTTACGTGTCTTGAAAATTTTTGTTTTTGTTCTTTGTTAATTTGTGGGCAATATTTTCACACAAATTAGATTAAAGTAAATTATGATGGGATTTCCTTCCATAGTTCAATCTGTCCGATGTACACTGCACCAAAACCCAATTTGTCCTTTGGATATTTCAAAAACCCACTTTGTGCAATTTTAAAATAATATTTGCACAAAAAATAACTTGTTGATATTTATTTACTCGTAAGCATTAACTATTTATTCAAACCAAAAGGGTTGGTGAAATCTCAATACATTAGAAGTTCTCCAGAGGATAGTAACACGTTTTTTCTCTTCTGTGAAAAATCACGTAGATAGGACAAAGTGGTGTTTGGAACTGGTTGACTCATATAGACTATGGTAGCCCAGAATTGTGTTGTTATTCGGGAAACTTGTCGCTATTGGTGGCTGAAGTAGAGGCAGTGGTTATGTCATCATATTGTTAAGATAATGTGTTCATGCACTATAAGGCCAAAGTACTGCTATTCAGATTTTGTATCAGCTCGAACGAAAGTCATTTTACACTTTAATTTAATTTAATGAACGTCTGCAAATATTGAAAGTAAGAAAATTATACTCATATTTTAAATTGATCTAGGATTACGTTGCAATGGTTTATTGCTGAATCTAAACGATAACCATTGTACTTGGTGTCTGACAGCGAACTAAATATTTAAGAGATATTACAAGTCAACTAATAAAACAATAAATTATTGCCAATGAATCATGACACAGGTTTAATGCGATTATAAATTCACATTGGTCTAAGGACAACCTCTGAAAATACTTTAGAAATGCATGCACACATCTGAGCTGTTCCCGTACTTGCAACTTGCAACTTGGTTATTGCCTTGCCTGTCCCAGCTAAAGATTGTTCTGAGAACAATTGAAAACCTGGGGTATAAATAGTGAAATCCCTCAAAATAAAGAAATTCTTGTTTCAAGTGTTGATCTTGAGAGTTACTAAAGTTATATTTAGGGTATACAAATACTTGGGAAAAACACAAAAAAAAAAATCTTTTTAAAAAATTGGTTGTCCGTAAAGTCGGTTTACGGACGATAGTTTAACGTGACAACGTCATAACAAAACATTGATGAAATGATTACATACTTTTATGAATAAAATTGAATAATATTTATTGAATTATCACTATTTTGTATGGATACAAAGAAGGAGTGAAATGAAATCTACAATTTAATTGATAAATTTACTTTTATTTGCACTCATTAATTCAAATATGGTTATTACTTTAACGAAGAGATTATTTTAACTATAACTTTTATACCTACATGTTTGCTATATAACTTCTTCTAATCTGTGTTATTCTGTTAAGGATAGGACGATGATAGGAAAAGTAGGAAACGAATGGGAGTGTTTCAGGTTTAATGTGCCACGAAAAAGTCAAATCGATGGTTGTTCCAATCAAGTGGAAGAGAGATAGATGCGGCGCAAGCGTACAATGAGCGTAACGGGACACAGCGTAACGGAACAATGTGCGTTACGGGACAATTTTTCGCGCGTGCAGCCAGCGTTCATTTATTTATTAGACGTTGTCACGTCCAAAAATTTGTTGTCTGTAAAGTCGGTTTACGGATGATAGTTTAACGTGACAACGTCATATCAAAACATTGATGAAATGATTGATCCAGAAGAAAATAAAATATCATATTCGGCCTGAGACTGAGCCGTAATAGGTTTTTGCAACCAAACCATTTAGGCGTTATAAATATTATATTCTTTGAGAAATATTTTTTTTTTTAAATTTTTCTATCTTTTGTATAATAAAATCTACCTCTGCATAATTTTATGAATAAAATTGAATAATTTTTATTGAATTATCATTATTTTGTATGGATACAAAGGAGTGAAATAAAATCTACAATTTAATTAATAAATTTACTTTTATTTGCATTCATTAATTCAAATATATTTATTACTTTTGAAGTGTCGTGCGCGCCGTACTTATTTTTACAAGTACAAAAAAAAAATTAAGCCGCCGGTATTTGATCCGTCAACCTATCGATTGGTAGTCAGCGATGCTAACCGCACAGCTACGAGGCCATATTGGAAACAATTGTTTTAGATGTTATAAATTAATAATATTCGACGCACGATATTTGTTTGAATTTCTTTTAACTAGAATATTCTCTGTTGGACTCGAAATATTTACACGCTCGTGGGCTCATAACTATAATACGGTGTGTGATTTAGTTGATAAAATAACAACTCATGACAAATAAATACCAATGTCAAACTAAAGCGTGAAAAGTATCATACCAGCAATAAATATTTAGTTACACAGCTAAAACAATACTCATACAACACTGTTTAAATATACTGATTTACACTAGTAATTAAAATAATACGTACTTGTAAGAACGCCATTTCCTTGCGAATATACTCCCGTGGCGCGGTGCACAACAATAACCTCGAACCCCGCTATGTTGTCGTCTGCTCCAAGCCGTGTGTGGCGACAGCGCAGGCGTGATCCAACCGGCGCGACTCGCCTATCGCTGCAGCATGGCGGGGTGAAACCTGAGCAGTACGCCGCCACGTGCCGGCCGAGTTCTCTGTACCGTCCGCAACATACCAGAGAGATGCCACGCATGTGTAAACAGGACACATCCGTAGTGGGACATCCGTAGTGGGACATCCGTAGTGTGACATCCGTAGTGGGACAATTTTTCGTGCGTGCAGCCAGCGTTCATCGATTTATTAGACGTTGTCACGTCAAAATAGTTTTTGCTGATTATTTAAACATTTACTTCATGACACAAAAATGTTGGTTATCACTTTTTACAAACGGAGTCTTTAATCTTTTATAGACAATGATAATTTCCTCTCTAAAGATTACTTTCACTTGATCTATTTCAGGCACATTGTTTCCATCAGTACACGCTCAGGTACTTTTTAGTTATGGGTAAACTTCGCAAAGTTATCCACAAAAACATTTGAAGCCCATGCGACCTCAAAGCTATAATTATCTACTAACCACTTAGTAGTTAGTAGAGTATTCTTTCCTCAGCAGGAGGTCACTGTAACAGCTACGCCAATAACAGGCAAGTTACCGAGTATAATAAATGGGCGGGTATTCAAATTTAACACAATCTTTTTGATTTCATGGCCCGCAGCATAAGTTCGGCGTCATTAAAAACATGTCTGCTTGATTGTTTGATCTCCATGTCGAATTGTATGGTACTTTAAGGGGCTGGACGAAATCGAATAGATGGGCTTTTACATTACTGAGTGTGCAATGTCCTGTTTTGACTGTGAGAAGTGCCATGGCTATTACCTCAGTACACATCTCGTTAAAAGCTTTGGCGAAATACTCACCAGCAATGGATTTTCCTTCATTCTTGATGTAAATTTACTTCTAGATCCAATATCGTCTTCCTACCTATTTTATATCCAAATGGTGGCTCAGCAGCTCTATTCGCTTGCTTTTTCTATCGTCATTGGCCATCTCATAGTTGGCTCGTTCTACGCGGTCTAATGTAGTTCTTTTTGGTATGATGACATTATTTACCATCGTTTTCTCTTTGAAGACCAAGTTGGTTCCATTATGAAATGAACACTTAGTATAAGCCACTCGGTCATCATTCTAAATAATATTTTAAGCTCGATATTTGAATTACACCATCAAGGAACGATTTAATAGTTGGCGAACACGAGCTTATTATAAAAGGCATGGCTACAAATTTACACAGGACAGGTGTATTTGCAATCAGCCTCTTTCGGTGTCAGTACATATCTTTAGTCGTGACACATATGCTTGGGTTTTGAGCATTCACTAATGTTATTCAGACAAACAAGACACTATATCCTCTCTTATAATTTCTGCTTCATTCACATTATTTTGGGAATATTGCGTGGGGCAATGAACATCTCCTACCTGCACCCTTCTCGTGGGAGTTCTCATATGAAAGTCCAATACCATCCTTGGCTTAGTTTTTCTTGGTACCCCAACAAAACCGAAGCCATTTTTTGTAATATTTTCGAGACAGTGGTATAGCCAGTAGAATTATGCTCCATTATTTTTATTTGCTCCCTTAGTGCAACAGATTCTAGGATATAAGGGGCGATTAAGTTACTCGGAAGTTGAGACGTTATATATTGGACCGTTCTGTAAAACATTTAGCACGTCACGACACATTATCCTACTAATGGAATAAAAATTATTTATCAATCTTATGAAACGAGATGCAATCAAATGTTTTTATCAGTGGATATCACTTCGGTAATGTACTTAGAGTCCAGGGAGGCGATTACAGTAATAAAACGCATATCGCGGTTCATATTCAGGAATTCATATTGATGAAGAATAAAATTAGAGAATGAGAATTTATTACCTACCGAAATTTACTAAATCATATACAAGAAAATTGAATGAAAATTGCGTGTGTGACGTCTTACATAGAATATAGCTCCTAATAACTTTCACTGACTTTCACAAGACGATATCACACTAGTTTCTACTAGCAAACCCCAGCTCCTTCTAGTTCCAATGCTTTCACAAGCTCCCACGAGCTACCACTAGACCCCTCTAAATCCTACTAAATCCCAATAGCGTCCACTAGCTCCCAAAAGCTTCCACTAGCACCCATTAGCTCCTACTAGCACCCCATACCTCTCACTAGAACAAAATAGCTCCCACTAGTACACAATAACTCCTGCTAGCTCCTACTAGCTTAAACTAGATCTTAATATTTCCAATAGCTTTCAAGAGATTTCAATAGCACTCAATAAATACTAGTAGCTCATTATGTATCCCACAATGTCAACTAGCTCCCACGAGACATACAACTGAGATTTTCATGTGAAAGACGCATGCATATAAATCGCTGGGCCCTCGAGAATGTCGACTGCCCCAGCTGATGGAGGGATGCTGCAATTGGAGGTCGAGCAAGCGCTGGGCCCTCGTGACTGTCGACTGCCCCAGCTGATGGAGGGATGCTGCAAGTGGAGGTGGAGCGAGCGCTGGCCCTCGTGACTGTCGACTGTCCCAGCTGATGGAGGGATGCTGCAATTGGAGGTCGAGCAAGCGCTGGGCCCTCGTGACTGTCGACTGCCCCAGCTGATGGAGGGATGCTGCAAGTGGAGGTGGAGCGAGCGCTGGCCCTCGTGACTGTCGACTGCCACAGCTGATGGAGGGATGCTGCAAGTGGAGGTGGAGCGAGCGCTGGCCCTCGTGACTGTCGACTGTCCCAGCTGATGGAGGGATGCTGCAAGTGGAGGTCGAGCAAGCGCTGGGCCCTCGTGACTGTCGACTGTCCCAGCTGATGGAGGGATGCTGCAAGTGGAGGTCGAGCCAGCGCTGGGCCCTCGTGACTGTCGACTGCCCCAGCTGATGGAGGGATGCTGCAAGTGGAGGTGGAGCGAGCGCTGGCCCTCGTGACTGTCGACTGTCCCAGCTGATGGAGGGATGCTGCAAGTGGAGGTCGAGCAAGCGCTGGGCCCTCGTGACTGTCGACTGCCCCAGCTGATGGAGGGATGCTGCAATTGGAGGTCGAGCAAGCGCTGGGCCCTCGTGACTGTCGACTGTCCCAGCTGATGGAGGGATGCTGCAATTGGAGGTCGAGCAAGCGCTGGGCCCTCGTGACTGTCGACTGCCCCAGCTGATGGAGGGATTCTGCAAGTGGAGGTGGAGCGAGCGCTGGCCCTCGTGACTGTCGACTGTCCCAGCTGATGGAGGGATGCTGCAATTGGAGGTCGAGCAAGCGCTGGGCCCTCGTGACTGTCGACTGCCCCAGCTGATGGAGGGATGCTGCAAGTGGAGGTGGAGCGAGCGCTGGCCATCGTGACTGTCGACTGTCCCAGCTGATGGAGGGATGCTGCAATTGGAGGTCGAGCAAGCGCTGGGCCCTCGTGACTGTCGACTGCCCCAGCTGATGGAGGGATGCAGCAAGTGGAGGTGGAGCGAGCGCTGGCCCTCGTGACTGTCGACTGTCCCAGCTGATGGAGGGATGCTGCAATTGGAGGTCGAGCAAGCGCTGGCCCTCGTGACTGTCGACTGTCCCAGCTGATGGAGGGATGCATTAAGTGGAGGTGGAGCGAGCGCTGGCCCTCGTGACTGTCGACTGCCCCAGCTGATGGAGGGATGCTGCAAGTGGAGGTGGAGCGAGCGCTGGCCCTCGTGACTGTCGACTGCCCCAGCTGATGGAGGGATGCAGCAAGTGGAGGTGGAGCGAGCGCTGGCCCTCGTGACTGTCGACTGTCCCAGCTGATGGAGGGATGCAGCAAGTGGAGGTGGAGCGAGCGCTGGCCCTCGTGACTGTCGACTGCCCCAGCTGATGGAGGAATGCTGCAAGTGGAGGTGGAGCGAGCGCTGGCCCTCGTGACTGTCGACTGCCCCAGCTGATGGAGGGATGCTGCAATTGGAGGTGGAGCAAGCGCTGGCCCTCGTGACTGTCGACTGTCCCAGCTGATGGAGGGATGCAGCAAGTGGAGGTGGAGCGAGCGCTGGCCCTCGTGACTGTCGACTGCCCCAGCTGATGGAGGGATGCAGCAAGTGGAGGTGGAGCGAGCGCTGGCCCTCGTGACTGTCGACTGCCCCAGCTGATGGAGGGATGCAGCAAGTGGAGGTGGAGCGAGCGCTGGCCCTCGTGACTGTCGACTGTCCCAGCTGATGGAGGGATGCTGCAATTGGAGGTCGAGCAAGCGCTGGCCCTCGTGACTGTCGACTGCCCCAGCTGATGGAGGAATGCTGCAAGTGGAGGTGGAGCGAGCGCTGGCCCTCGTGACTGTCGACTGCCCCAGCTGATGGAGGGATGCAGCAAGTGGAGGTGGAGCGAGCGCTGGCCCTCGTGACTGTCGACTGCCCCAGCTGATGGAGGAATGCTGCAAGTGGAGGTGGAGCGAGCGCTGGCCCTCGTGACTGTCGACTGCCCCAGCTGATGGAGGGATGCAGCAAGTGGAGGTGGAGCGAGCGCTGGCCCTCGTGACTGTCGACTGTCCCAGCTGATGGAGGGATGCAGCAAGTGGAGGTGGAGCAAGCGCTGGCCCTCGTGACTGTCGACTGCCCCAGCTGATGGAGGAATGCTGCAAGTGGAGGTGGAGCGAGCGCTGGCCCTCGTGACTGTCGACTGCCCCAGCTGATGGAGGGATGCAGCAAGTGGAGGTGGAGCGAGCGCTGGCCCTCGTGACTGTCGACTGTCCCAGCTGATGGAGGGATGCTGCAAGTGGAGGTGGAGCGAGCGCTGGCCCTCGTGACTGTCGACTGCCCCAGCTGATGGAGGAATGCTGCAAGTGGAGGTGGAGCGAGCGCTGGCCCTCGTGACTGTCGACTGTCCCAGCTGATGGAGGGATGCAGCAAGTGGAGGTGGAGCGAGCGCTGGCCCTCGTGACTGTCGACTGCCCCAGCTGATGGAGGAATGCTGCAAGTGGAGGTGGAGCGAGCGCTGGCCCTCGTGACTGTCGACTGCCCCAGCTGATGGAGGGATGCAGCAAGTGGAGGTGGAGCGAGCGCTGGCCCTCGTGACTGTCGACTGCCCCAGCTGATGGAGGGATGCTGCAATTGGAGGTCGAGCAAGCGCTGGCCCTCGTGACTGTCGACTGTCCCAGCTGATGGAGGGATGCATTAAGTGGAGGTCGAGCAAGCGCTGGCCCTCGTGACTGTCGACTGTCCCAGCTGATGGAGGGATGCATTAAGTGGAGGTCGAGCAAGCGCTGGCCCTCGTGACTGTCGACTGTCCCAGCTGATGGAGGGATGCAGCAAGTGGAGGTGGAGCGAGCGCTGGCCCTCGTGACTGTCGACTGCCCCAGCTGATGGAGGGATGCATTAAGTGGAGGTGGAGCGAGCGCTGGCCCTCGTGACTGTCGACTGCCCCAGCTGATGGAGGGATGCAGCAAGTGGAGGTGGAGCGAGCGCTGGCCCTCGTGACTGTCGACTGCCCCAGCTGATGGAGGGATGCAGCAAGTGGAGGTGGAGCGAGCGCTGGCCCTCGTGACTGTCGACTGCCCCAGCTGATGGAGGGATGCAGCAAGTGGAGGTGGAGCGAGCGCTGGCCCTCGTGACTGTCGACTGCCCCAGCTGATGGAGGGATGCAGCAAGTGGAGGTGGAGCGAGCGCTGGCCCTCGTGACTGTCGACTGCCCCAGCTGATGGAGGGATGCATTAAGTGGAGGTGGAGCGAGCGCTGGCCCTCGTGACTGTCGACTGCCCCAGCTGATGGAGGGATGCAGCAAGTGGAGGTGGAGCGAGCGCTGGCCCTCGTGACTGTCGACTGCCCCAGCTGATGGAGGGATGCAGCAAGTGGAGGTGGAGCGAGCGCTGGCCCTCGTGACTGTCGACTGCCCCAGCTGATGGAGGGATGCAGCAAGTGGAGGTGGAGCGAGCGCTGGCCCTCGTGACTGTCGACTGCCCCAGCTGATGGAGGGATGCAGCAAGTGGAGGTGGAGCGAGCGCTGGCCCTCGTGACTGTCGACTGCCCCAGCTGATGGAGGGATGCAGCAAGTGGAGGTGGAGCGAGCGCTGGCCCTCGTGACTGTCGACTGCCCCAGCTGATGGAGGGATGCATTAAGTGGAGGTGGAGCGAGCGCTGGCCCTCGTGACTGTCGACTGCCCCAGCTGATGGAGGGATGCAGCAAGTGGAGGTGGAGCGAGCGCTGGCCCTCGTGACTGTCGACTGCCCCAGCTGATGGAGGGATGCAGCAAGTGGAGGTGGAGCGAGCGCTGGCCCTCGTGACTGTCGACTGCCCCAGCTGATGGAGGGATGCAGCAAGTGGAGGTGGAGCGAGCGCTGGCCCTCGTGACTGTCGACTGTCCCAGCTGATGGAGGGATGCTGCAATTGGAGGTCGAGCAAGCGCTGGCCCTCGTGACTGTCGACTGCCCCAGCTGATGGAGGGATGCATTAAGTGGAGGTCGAGCAAGCGCTGGCCCTCGTGACTGTCGACTGTCCCAGCTGATGGAGGGATGCAGCAAGTGGAGGTGGAGCGAGCGCTGGCCCTCGTGACTGTCGACTGCCCCAGCTGATGGAGGGATGCATTAAGTGGAGGTCGAGCAAGCGCTGGCCCTCGTGACTGTCGACTGCCCCAGCTGATGGAGGGATGCAGCAAGTGGAGGTGGAGCGAGCGCTGGCCCTCGTGACTGTCGACTGCCCCAGCTGATGGAGGGATGCTGCAAGTGGAGGTGGAGCGAGCGCTGGCCCTCGTGACTGTCGACTGCCCCAGCTGATGGAGGGATGCTGCAAGTGGAGGTGGAGCGAGCGCTGGGCCCACGTGACTGTCGACTGCCCCAGCTGATGGAGGGATGCTGCAAGTGGAGGTGGAGCGAGCGCTGGCCCTCGTGACTGTCGACTGCCCCAGCTGATGGAGGGATGCAGCAAGTGGAGGTGGAGCGAGCGCTGGCCCTCGTGACTGTCGACTGCCCCAGCTGATGGAGGGATGCTGCAAGTGGAGGTGGAGCGAGCGCTGGCCCTCGTGACTGTCGACTGCCCCAGCTGATGGAGGGATGCTGCAAGTGGAGGTGGAGCGAGCGCTGGCCCTCGTGACTGTCGACTGCCCCAGCTGATGGAGGGATGCAGCAAGTGGAGGTGGAGCGAGCGCTGGCTCTCGTGACTGTCGACTGCCCCAGCTGATGGAGGGATGCAGCAAGTGGAGGTGGAGCGAGCGCTGGCCCTCGTGACTGTCGACTGCCCCAGCTGATGGAGGGATGCTGCAAGTGGAGGTGGAGCGAGCGCTGGCCCTCGTGACTGTCGACTGCCCCAGCTGATGGAGGGATGCAGCAAGTGGAGGTGGAGCGAGCGCTGGCCCTCGTGACTGTCGACTGCCCCAGCTGATGGAGGGATGCAGCAAGTGGAGGTGGAGCGAGCGCTGGCCCTCGTGACTGTCGACTGCCCCAGCTGATGGAGGGATGCAGCAAGTGGAGGTGGAGCGAGCGCTGGCCCTCGTGACTGTCGACTGCCCCAGCTGATGGAGGGATGCAGCAAGTGGAGGTGGAGCGAGCGCTGGCCCTCGTGACTGTCGACTGCCCCAGCTGATGGAGGGATGCAGCAAGTGGAGGTGGAGCGAGCGCTGGCCCTCGTGACTGTCGACTGCCCCAGCTGATGGAGGGATGCAGCAAGTGGAGGTGGAGCGAGCGCTGGCCCTCGTGACTGTCGACTGCCCCAGCTGATGGAGGGATGCAGCAAGTGGAGGTGGAGCGAGCGCTGGCCCTCGTGACTGTCGACTGCCCCAGCTGATGGAGGGATGCATTAAGTGGAGGTGGAGCGAGCGCTGGCCCTCGTGACTGTCGACTGCCCCAGCTGATGGAGGGATGCAGCAAGTGGAGGTGGAGCGAGCGCTGGCCCTCGTGACTGTCGACTGCCCCAGCTGATGGAGGGATGCAGCAAGTGGAGGTGGAGCGAGCGCTGGCCCTCGTGACTGTCGACTGCTCCAGCTGATGGAGGGATGCATTAAGTGGAGGTCGAGCAAGCGCTGGCCCTCGTGACTGTCGACTGCCCCAGCTGATGGAGGGATGCAGCAAGTGGAGGTGGAGCGAGCGCTGGCCCTCGTGACTGTCGACTGTCCCAGCTGATGGAGGGATGTTGCAATTGGAGGTCGAGCAAGCGCTGGCCCTCGTGACTGTCGACTGCCCCAGCTGATGGAGGGATGCTGCAATTGGAGGTCGAGCAAGCGCTGGCCCTCGTGACTGTCGACTGTCCCAGCTGATGGAGGGATGCTGCAATTGGAGGTCGAGCAAGCGCTGTCCCTCGTGACTGTCGACTGTCCCAGCTGATGGAGGGATGCTGCAAGTGGAGGTGGAGCGAGCGCTGGCCCTCGTGACTGTCGACTGCCCCAGCTGATGGAGGAATGCTGCAAGTGGAGGTGGAGCGAGCGCTGGCCCTCGTTGTCGACTGCCCCAGCTGATGGAGGGATGCTGCAAGTGGAGGTCGAGCAAGCGCTGGCCCTCGTGACTGTCGACTGTCCCAGCTGATGGAGGGATGCTGCAAGTGGAGGTGGAGCGAGCGCTGGCCCTCGTGACTGTCGACTGCCCCAGCTGATGGAGGAATGCTGCAAGTGGAGGTGGAGCGAGCGCTGGCCCTCGTGACTGTCGACTGCCCCAGCTGATGGAGGGATGCTGCAAGTGGAGGTGGAGCGAGCGCTGGCCCTCGTGACTGTCGACTGCCCCAGCTGATGGAGGGATGCTGCAAGTGGAGGTGGAGCGAGCGCTGGCCCTCGTGACTGTCGACTGCTTTAGCTGATGGAGGAATGCTGCAAGTGGAGGTGGAGCGAGCGCTGGCCCTCGTGACTGTCGACTGCCCCAGCTGATGGAGGGATGCTGCAAGTGGAGGTGGAGCGAGCGCTTTCCCTCGTGACTGTCGACTGCTTTAGCTGATGGAGGAATGCTGCAAGTGGAGGTGGAGCGAGCGCTGGCCCTCGTGACTGTCGACTGCCCCAGCTGATGGAGGGATGCTGCAAGTGGAGGTGGAGCGAGCGCTGGCCCTCGTGACTGTCGACTGCTTTAGCTGATGGAGGAATGCTGCAAGTGGAGGTGGAGCGAGCGCTGGCCCTCGTGACTGCCGACTGCCCCAGCTGATGGAGGAATGCTGCAAGTGGAGGTGGAGCGAGCGCTGGCCCTCGTGACTGTCGACTGCTTTAGCTGATGGAGGAATGCTGCAAGTGGAGGTGGAGCGAGCGCTTGGCCCACGTGACTGTCGACTGCCCCAGCTGATGGAGGGATGCTGCAAGTGGAGGTGGAGCGAGCGCTGGCCCTCGTGACTGTCGACTGCTTTAGCTGATGGAGGAATGCTGCAAGTGGAGGTGGAGCGAGCGCTGGCCCTCGTGACTGTCGACTGCCCCAGCTGATGGAGGGATGCTGCAAGTGGAGGTGGAGCGAGCGCTGGCCCTCGTGACTGTCGACTGCCCCAGCTGATGGAGGAATGCTGCAAGTGGAGGTGGAGCGAGCGCTGGCCCTCGTTGTCGACTGCCCCAGCTGATGGAGGGATGCTGCAAGTGGAGGTCGAGCAAGCGCTGGCCCTCGTGACTGTCGACTGCCCCAGCTGATGGAGGGATGCTGCAAGTGGAGGTGGAGCGAGCGCTGGCCCTCGTGACTGTCGACTGCCCCAGCTGATGGAGGAATGCTGCAAGTGGAGGTGGAGCGAGCGCTGGCCCTCGTTGTCGACTGCCCCAGCTGATGGAGGGATGCAGCAAGTGGAGGTGGAGCGAGCGCTGGCCCTCGTGACTGTCGACTGTCCCAGCTGATGGAGGGATGCAGCAAGTGGAGGTGGAGCGAGCGCTGGCCCTCGTGACTGTCGACTGCCCCAGCTGATGGAGGGATGCAGCAAGTGGAGGTGGAGCGAGCGCTGGCCCTCGTGACTGTCGACTGCCCCAGCTGATGGAGGAATGCTGCAATTGGAGGTCGAGCAAGCGCTGGGCCCTCGTGACTGTCGACTGCCCCAGCTGATGGAGGGATGCTGCAAGTGGAGGTGGAGCGAGCGCTGGCCCTCGTGACTGTCGACTGCCCCAGCTGATGGAGGGATGTTGCAATTGGAGGTCGAGCAAGCGCTGGCCCTCGTGACTGTCGACTGCCCCAGCTGATGGAGGGATGCTGCAAGTGGAGGTGGAGCGAGCGCTGGCCCTCGTGACTGTCGACTGCCCCAGCTGATGGAGGGATGCAGCAAGTCGAGGTGGAGCGAGCGCTGGCCCTCGTGACTGTCGACTGCCCCAGCTGATGGAGGGATGTTGCAATTGGAGGTCGAGCAAGCGCTGGCCCTCGTGACTGTCGACTGCCCCAGCTGATGGAGGGATGCAGCAAGTGGAGGTGGAGCGAGCGCTGGCCCTCGTGACTGTCGACTGCCCCAGCTGATGGAGGAATGCTGCAAGTGGAGGTGGAACAAGCGCTGGGCCCTCGTGACTGTCGACTGCCCCAGCTGATGGAGGGATGCAGCAAGTGGAGGTGGAGCGAGCGCTGGCCCTCGTGACTGTCGACTGTCCCAGCTGATGGAGGGATGCTGCAATTGGAGGTCGAGCAAGCGCTGGGCCCTCGTGACTGTCGACTGCCCCAGCTGATGGAGGGATGCTGCAAGTGGAGGTGGAGCGAGCGCTGGCCCTCGTGACTGTCGACTGCCCCCGGTGATGGAGGGATGCAGCAAGTGGAGGTGGAGCGAGCGCTGGCCCTCGTGACTGTCGACTGTCCCAGCTGATGGAGGGATGCTGCAATTGGAGGTCGAGCAAGCGCTGGGCCCTCGTGACGGTCGACTGCCCCAGCTGATGGAGGAATGCTGCAAGTGGAGGTGGAGCGAGCGCTGGGCCCACGTGACTGTCGACTGCCCCAGCTGATGGAGGGATGCTGCAAGTGGAGGTGGAGCGAGCGCTGGCCCTCGTGACTGTCGACTGCCCCAGCTGATGGAGGGATGCTGCAAGTGGAGGTGGAGCGAGCGCTGGCCCTCGTGACTGTCGACTGCCCCAGCTGATGGAGGAATGCTGCAAGTGGAGGTGGAGCGAGCGCTGGCCCTCGTGACTGTCGACTGCCCCAGCTGATGGAGGGATGCTGCAATTGGAGGTGGAGCAAGCGCTGGCCCTCGTGACTGTCGACTGTCCCAGCTGATGGAGGGATGCAGCAAGTGGAGGTGGAGCGAGCGCTGGCCCTCGTGACTGTCGACTGCCCCAGCTGATGGAGGGATGCAGCAAGTGGAGGTGGAGCGAGCGCTGGCCCTCGTGACTGTCGACTGCCCCAGCTGATGGAGGGATGCAGCAAGTGGAGGTGGAGCGAGCGCTGGCCCTCGTGACTGTCGACTGTCCCAGCTGATGGAGGGATGCTGCAATTGGAGGTCGAGCAAGCGCTGGCCCTCGTGACTGTCGACTGCCCCAGCTGATGGAGGAATGCTGCAAGTGGAGGTGGAGCGAGCGCTGGCCCTCGTGACTGTCGACTGCCCCAGCTGATGGAGGGATGCAGCAAGTGGAGGTGGAGCGAGCGCTGGCCCTCGTGACTGTCGACTGCCCCAGCTGATGGAGGAATGCTGCAAGTGGAGGTGGAGCGAGCGCTGGCCCTCGTGACTGTCGACTGCCCCAGCTGATGGAGGGATGCAGCAAGTGGAGGTGGAGCGAGCGCTGGCCCTCGTGACTGTCGACTGTCCCAGCTGATGGAGGGATGCAGCAAGTGGAGGTGGAGCAAGCGCTGGCCCTCGTGACTGTCGACTGCCCCAGCTGATGGAGGAATGCTGCAAGTGGAGGTGGAGCGAGCGCTGGCCCTCGTGACTGTCGACTGCCCCAGCTGATGGAGGGATGCTGCAAGTGGAGGTGGAGCGAGCGCTGGCCCTCGTGACTGTCGACTGCCCCAGCTGATGGAGGGATGCAGCAAGTGGAGGTGGAGCGAGCGCTGGCCCTCGTGACTGTCGACTGCCCCAGCTGATGGAGGGATGCATTAAGTGGAGGTGGAGCGAGCGCTGGCCCTCGTGACTGTCGACTGCCCCAGCTGATGGAGGGATGCAGCAAGTGGAGGTGGAGCGAGCGCTGGCCCTCGTGACTGTCGACTGCCCCAGCTGATGGAGGGATGCAGCAAGTGGAGGTGGAGCGAGCGCTGGCCCTCGTGACTGTCGACTGCCCCAGCTGATGGAGGGATGCAGCAAGTGGAGGTGGAGCGAGCGCTGGCCCTCGTGACTGTCGACTGCCCCAGCTGATGGAGGGATGCAGCAAGTGGAGGTGGAGCGAGCGCTGGCCCTCGTGACTGTCGACTGCCCCAGCTGATGGAGGGATGCAGCAAGTGGAGGTGGAGCGAGCGCTGGCCCTCGTGACTGTCGACTGCCCCAGCTGATGGAGGGATGCATTAAGTGGAGGTGGAGCGAGCGCTGGCCCTCGTGACTGTCGACTGCCCCAGCTGATGGAGGGATGCAGCAAGTGGAGGTGGAGCGAGCGCTGGCCCTCGTGACTGTCGACTGCCCCAGCTGATGGAGGGATGCAGCAAGTGGAGGTGGAGCGAGCGCTGGCCCTCGTGACTGTCGACTGCCCCAGCTGATGGAGGGATGCAGCAAGTGGAGGTGGAGCGAGCGCTGGCCCTCGTGACTGTCGACTGTCCCAGCTGATGGAGGGATGCTGCAATTGGAGGTCGAGCAAGCGCTGGCCCTCGTGACTGTCGACTGCCCCAGCTGATGGAGGGATGCATTAAGTGGAGGTCGAGCAAGCGCTGGCCCTCGTGACTGTCGACTGTCCCAGCTGATGGAGGGATGCAGCAAGTGGAGGTGGAGCGAGCGCTGGCCCTCGTGACTGTCGACTGCCCCAGCTGATGGAGGGATGCATTAAGTGGAGGTCGAGCAAGCGCTGGCCCTCGTGACTGTCGACTGCCCCAGCTGATGGAGGGATGCAGCAAGTGGAGGTGGAGCGAGCGCTGGCCCTCGTGACTGTCGACTGCCCCAGCTGATGGAGGGATGCTGCAAGTGGAGGTGGAGCGAGCGCTGGCCCTCGTGACTGTCGACTGCCCCAGCTGATGGAGGGATGCTGCAAGTGGAGGTGGAGCGAGCGCTGGCCCTCGTGACTGTCGACTGCCCCAGCTGATGGAGGGATGCAGCAAGTGGAGGTGGAGCGAGCGCTGGCCCTCGTGACTGTCGACTGCTCCAGCTGATGGAGGGATGCATTAAGTGGAGGTCGAGCAAGCGCTGGCCCTCGTGACTGTCGACTGCCCCAGCTGATGGAGGGATGCAGCAAGTGGAGGTGGAGCGAGCGCTGGCCCTCGTGACTGTCGACTGTCCCAGCTGATGGAGGGATGTTGCAATTGGAGGTCGAGCAAGCGCTGGCCCTCGTGACTGTCGACTGCCCCAGCTGATGGAGGGATGCTGCAATTGGAGGTCGAGCAAGCGCTGGCCCTCGTGACTGTCGACTGTCCCAGCTGATGGAAGGATGCTGCAATTGGAGGTCGAGCAAGCGCTGTCCCTCGTGACTGTCGACTGTCCCAGCTGATGGAGGGATGCTGCAAGTGGAGGTGGAGCGAGCGCTGGCCCTCGTGACTGTCGACTGCCCCAGCTGATGGAGGAATGCTGCAAGTGGAGGTGGAGCGAGCGCTGGCCCTCGTTGTCGACTGCCCCAGCTGATGGAGGGATGCTGCAAGTGGAGGTCGAGCAAGCGCTGGCCCTCGTGACTGTCGACTGTCCCAGCTGATGGAGGGATGCTGCAAGTGGAGGTGGAGCGAGCGCTGGCCCTCGTGACTGTCGACTGCCCCAGCTGATGGAGGAATGCTGCAAGTGGAGGTGGAGCGAGCGCTGGCCCTCGTGACTGTCGACTGCCCCAGCTGATGGAGGGATGCTGCAAGTGGAGGTGGAGCGAGCGCTGGCCCTCGTGACTGTCGACTGCCCCAGCTGATGGAGGGATGCTGCAAGTGGAGGTGGAGCGAGCGCTGGCCCTCGTGACTGTCGACTGCTTTAGCTGATGGAGGAATGCTGCAAGTGGAGGTGGAGCGAGCGCTGGCCCTCGTGACTGTCGACTGCCCCAGCTGATGGAGGGATGCTGCAAGTGGAGGTGGAGCGAGCGCTTTCCCTCGTGACTGTCGACTGCTTTAGCTGATGGAGGAATGCTGCAAGTGGAGGTGGAGCGAGCGCTGGCCCTCGTGACTGTCGACTGCCCCAGCTGATGGAGGGATGCTGCAAGTGGAGGTGGAGCGAGCGCTGGCCCTCGTGACTGTCGACTGCTTTAGCTGATGGAGGAATGCTGCAAGTGGAGGTGGAGCGAGCGCTGGCCCTCGTGACTGCCGACTGCCCCAGCTGATGGAGGAATGCTGCAAGTGGAGGTGGAGCGAGCGCTGGCCCTCGTGACTGTCGACTGCTTTAGCTGATGGAGGAATGCTGCAAGTGGAGGTGGAGCGAGCGCTTGGCCCACGTGACTGTCGACTGCCCCAGCTGATGGAGGGATGCTGCAAGTGGAGGTGGAGCGAGCGCTGGCCCTCGTGACTGTCGACTGCTTTAGCTGATGGAGGAATGCTGCAAGTGGAGGTGGAGCGAGCGCTGGCCCTCGTGACTGTCGACTGCCCCAGCTGATGGAGGGATGCTGCAAGTGGAGGTGGAGCGAGCGCTGGCCCTCGTGACTGTCGACTGCCCCAGCTGATGGAGGAATGCTGCAAGTGGAGGTGGAGCGAGCGCTGGCCCTCGTTGTCGACTGCCCCAGCTGATGGAGGGATGCTGCAAGTGGAGGTCGAGCAAGCGCTGGCCCTCGTGACTGTCGACTGCCCCAGCTGATGGAGGGATGCTGCAAGTGGAGGTGGAGCGAGCGCTGGCCCTCGTGACTGTCGACTGCCCCAGCTGATGGAGGAATGCTGCAAGTGGAGGTGGAGCGAGCGCTGGCCCTCGTTGTCGACTGCCCCAGCTGATGGAGGGATGCAGCAAGTGGAGGTGGAGCGAGCGCTGGCCCTCGTGACTGTCGACTGTCCCAGCTGATGGAGGGATGCAGCAAGTGGAGGTGGAGCGAGCGCTGGCCCTCGTGACTGTCGACTGCCCCAGCTGATGGAGGGATGCAGCAAGTGGAGGTGGAGCGAGCGCTGGCCCTCGTGACTGTCGACTGCCCCAGCTGATGGAGGAATGCTGCAATTGGAGGTCGAGCAAGCGCTGGGCCCTCGTGACTGTCGACTGCCCCAGCTGATGGAGGGATGCTGCAAGTGGAGGTGGAGCGAGCGCTGGCCCTCGTGACTGTCGACTGCCCCAGCTGATGGAGGGATGTTGCAATTGGAGGTCGAGCAAGCGCTGGCCCTCGTGACTGTCGACTGCCCCAGCTGATGGAGGGATGCTGCAAGTGGAGGTGGAGCGAGCGCTGGCCCTCGTGACTGTCGACTGCCCCAGCTGATGGAGGGATGCAGCAAGTCGAGGTGGAGCGAGCGCTGGCCCTCGTGACTGTCGACTGCCCCAGCTGATGGAGGGATGTTGCAATTGGAGGTCGAGCAAGCGCTGGCCCTCGTGACTGTCGACTGCCCCAGCTGATGGAGGGATGCAGCAAGTGGAGGTGGAGCGAGCGCTGGCCCTCGTGACTGTCGACTGCCCCAGCTGATGGAGGAATGCTGCAAGTGGAGGTGGAACAAGCGCTGGGCCCTCGTGACTGTCGACTGCCCCAGCTGATGGAGGGATGCAGCAAGTGGAGGTGGAGCGAGCGCTGGCCCTCGTGACTGTCGACTGTCCCAGCTGATGGAGGGATGCTGCAATTGGAGGTCGAGCAAGCGCTGGGCCCTCGTGACTGTCGACTGCCCCAGCTGATGGAGGGATGCTGCAAGTGGAGGTGGAGCGAGCGCTGGCCCTCGTGACTGTCGACTGCCCCCGGTGATGGAGGGATGCAGCAAGTGGAGGTGGAGCGAGCGCTGGCCCTCGTGATTGTCGACTGTCCCAGCTGATGGAGGGATGCTGCAATTGGAGGTCGAGCAAGCGCTGGGCCCTCGTGACGGTCGACTGCCCCAGCTGATGGAGGAATGCTGCAAGTGGAGGTGGAGCGAGCGCTGGGCCCACGTGACTGTCGACTGCCCCAGCTGATGGAGGGATGCTGCAAGTGGAGGTGGAGCGAGCGCTGGCCCTCGTGACTGTCGACTGCCCCAGCTGATGGAGGGATGCTGCAAGTGGAGGTGGAGCGAGCGCTGGCCCTCGTGACTGTCGACTGCCCCAGCTGATGGAGGGATGCTGCAAGTGGAGGTGGAGCAAGCGCTGGCCCTCGTGACTGTCGACTGCCCCAGCTGATGGAGGGATGCTGCAAGTGGAGGTGGAGCAAGCGCTGGCCCTCGTGACTGTCGACTGCCCCAGCTGATGGAGGGATGCTGCAAGTGGAGGTGGAGCAAGCGCTGGCCCTCGTGACTGTCGACTGCCCCAGCTGATGGAGGAATGCTGCAAGTGGAGGTGGAGCGAGCGCTGGCCCTCGTGACTGTCGACTGCCCCAGCTGATGGAGGGATGCTGCAAGTGGAGGTGGAGCGAGCGCTGGCCCTCGTGACTGTCGACTGCCCCAGCTGATGGAGGGATGCTGCAAGTGGAGGTGGAGCGAGCGCTGGCCCTCGTGACTGTCGACTGCCCCAGCTGATGGAGGGATGCTGCAAGTGGAGGTGGAGCAAGCGCTGGCCCTCGTGACTGTCGACTGCTTTAGCTGATGGAGGAATGCTGCAAGTGGAGGTGCGGCGAGCGCTGGCCCTCGTGACTGTCGACTGCCCCAGCTGATGGAGGGATGCTGCAAGTGGAGGTGGAGCGAGCGCTGGCCCTCGTGACTGTCGACTGCCCCAGCTGATGAAGGGATGCTGCAAGTGGAGGTGGAGCGAGCGCTGGCCCTCGTGACTGTCGACTGCCCCAGCTGATGGAGGGATGCTGCAAGTGGAGGTGGAGCAAGCGCTGGCCCTCGTGACTGTCGACTGCTTTAGCTGATGGAGCAATGCTGCAAGTGGAGGTGGAGCGAGCGCTGGCCCTCGTGACTGTCGACTGCCCCAGCTGATGGAGGGATGCTGCAAGTGGAGGTGGAGCGAGCGCTGGGCCCACGTGACTGTCGACTGCCCCAGCTGATGGAGGGATGCTGCAAGTGGAGGTGGAGCGAGCGCTGGCCCTCGTGACTGTCGACTGCCCCAGCTGATGAAGGGATGCTGCAAGTGGAGGTGGAGCGAGCGCTGGGCCCACGTGACTGTCGACTGCTCCAGCTGATGGAGGGATGCTGCAAGTGGAGGTGGAGCGAGCGCTGGCCCTCGTGACTGTCGACTGCCCCAGCTGATGGAGGGATGCTGCAAGTGGAGGTGGAGCGAGCGCTGGGCCCACGTGACTGTCGACTGCCCCAGCTGATGGAGGGATGCTGCAAGTGGAGGTGGAGCGAGCGCTGGCCCTCGTGACTGCCGACTGCCCCAGCTGATGGAGGGATGCAGCAAGTGGAGGTGGAGCGAGCGCTGGGCCCACGTGACTGTCGACTGCTCCAGCTGATGGAGGGATGCTGCAAGTGGAGGTGGAGCGAGCGCTGGCCCTCGTGACTGTCGACTGCCCCAGCTGATGGAGGGATGCTGCAAGTGGAGGTGGAGCGAGCGCTGGCCCTCGTGACTGCCGACTGCCCCAGCTGATGGAGGGATGCTGCAAGTGGAGGTGGAGCGAGCACTGGGCCCACGTGACTGTCGACTGCCCCAGCTGATGGAGGGATGCTGCAAGTGGAGGTGGAGCGAGCGCTGGCCCTCGTGACTGTCGACTGCCCCAGCTGATGGAGGGATGTTGCAAGTGGAGGTGGAGCGAGCGCTGGCCCTCGTGACTGTCGACTGCCCCAGCTGATGGAGGAATGCTGCAAGTGGAGGTGGAGCGAGCGCTGGCCCTCGTGACTGTCGACTGCCCCAGCTGATGGAGGGATGCTGCAAGTGGAGGTGGAGCGAGCGCTGGCCCTCGTGACTGTCGACTGCTTTAGCTGATGGAGGAATGCTGCAAGTGGAGGTGGAGCGAGCGCTGGCCCTCGTGACTGTCGACTGCCCCAGCTGATGGAGGGATGCTGCAAGTGGAGGTGGAGCGAGCGCTGGCCCTCGTGACTGTCGACTGCCCCAGCTGATGGAGGGATGCTGCAAGTGGAGGTGGAGCGAGCACTGGGCCCACGTGACTGTCGACTGCCCCAGCTGATGGAGGAATGCTGCAAATGGAGGTGGAGCGAGCGCTGGCCCTCGTGACTGTCGACTGCCCCAGCTGATGGAGGAATGCTGCAAGTGGAGGTGGAGCGAGCGCTGGCCCTCGTGACTGTCGACTGCCCCAGCTGATGGAGGGATGCTGCAAGTGGAGGTGGAGCGAGCGCTGGCCCTCGTGACTGTCGACTGCTTTAGCTGATGGAGGAATGCTGCAAGTGGAGGTGGAGCGAGCGCTGGCCCTCGTGACTGTCGACTGCCCCAGCTGATGGAGGGATGCTGCAAGTGGAGGTGGAGCGAGCGCTGGCCCTCGTGACTGTCGACTGCTTTAGCTGATGGAGGAATGCTGCAAGTGGAGGTGGAGCGAGCGCTGGCCCTCGTGACTGTCGACTGCCCCAGCTGATGGAGGGATGCTGCAAGTGGAGGTGGAGCGAGCGCTGGCCCTCGTGACTGTCGACTGCCCCAGCTGATGGAGGGATGCTGCAAGTGGAGGTGGAGCGAGCGCTGGCCCTCGTGACTGTCGACTGCTTTAGCTGATGGAGGAATGCTGCAAGTGGAGGTGGAGCGAGCGCTGGCCCTCGTGACTGCCGACTGCCCCAGCTGATGGAGGGATGCTGCAAGTGGAGGTGGAGCGAGCGCTGGCCCTCGTGACTGTCGACTGCTTTAGCTGATGGAGGAATGCTGCAAGTGGAGGTGGAGCGAGCGCTGGGCCCACGTGACTGTCGACTGCCCCAGCTGATGGAGGGATGCTGCAAGTGGAGGTGGAGCGAGCGCTGGCCCTCGTGACTGCCGACTGCCCCAGCTGATGGAGGGATGCTGCAAGTGGAGGTGGAGCGAGCGCTGGCCCTCGTGACTGTCGACTGCTTTAGCTGATGGAGGAATGCTGCAAGTGGAGGTGGAGCGAGCGCTGGCCCTCGTGACTGCCGACTGCCCCAGCTGATGGAGGGATGCTGCAAGTGGAGGTGGAGCGAGCGCTGGCCCTCGTGACTGTCGACTGCTTTAGCTGATGGAGGAATGCTGCAAGTGGAGGTGGAGCGAGCGCTGGGCCCACGTGACTGTCGACTGCCCCAGCTGATGGAGGGATGCTGCAAGTGGAGGTGGAGCGAGCGCTGGCCCTCGTGACTGTCGACTGCTTTAGCTGATGGAGGAATGCTGCAAGTGGAGGTGGAGCGAGCGCTGGCCCTCGTGACTGTCGACTGCCCCAGCTGATGGAGGGATGCTGCAAGTGGAGGTGGAGCGAGCGCTGGCCCTCGTGACTGTCGACTGCCCCAGCTGATGGAGGAATGCTGCAAGTGGAGGTGGAGCGAGCGCTGGCCCTCGTGACTGCCGACTGCCCCAGCTGATGGAGGGATGCTGCAAGTGGAGGTGGAGCGAGCGCTGGCCCTCGTGACTGCCGACTGCCCCAGCTGATGGAGGGATGCTGCAAGTGGAGGTGGAGCGAGCGCTGGGCCCACGTGACTGTCGACTGCCCCAGCTGATGAAGGGATGCTGCAAGTGGAGGTGGAGCGAGCGCTGGCCCTCGTGACTGTCGACTGCCCCAGCTGATGGAGGGATGCTGCAAGTGGAGGTGGAGCGAGCGCTGGCCCTCGTGACTGTCGACTGCCCCAGCTGATGGAGGGATGCTGCAAGTGGAGGTGGAGCGAGCGCTGGCCCTCGTGACTGTCGACTGCCCCAGCTGATGGAGGAATGCTGCAAGTGGAGGTGGAGCGAGCGCTGGCCCTCGTGACTGCCGACTGCCCCAGCTGATGGAGGGATGCTGCAAGTGGAGGTTCAGCGAGCGCTGGCCCTCGTGACTGCCGACTGCCCCAGCTGATGGAGGGATGCTGCAAGTGGAGGTGGAGCGAGCGCTGGCCCTCGTGACTGTCGACTGCCCCAGCTGATGAAGGGATGCTGCAAGTGGAGGTGGAGCGAGCGCTGGCCCTCGTGACTGCCGACTGCCCCAGCTGATGGAGGGATGCTGCAAGTGGAGGTGGAGCGAGCACTGGGCCCACGTGACTGTCGACTGCCCCAGCTGATGAAGGGATGCTGCAAGTGGAGGTGGAGCGAGCGCTGGCCCTCGTGACTGTCGACTGCTTTAGCTGATGGAGGAATGCTGCAAGTGGAGGTGGAGCGAGCGCTGGCCCTCGTGACTGTCGACTGCCCCAGCTGATGAAGGGATGCTGCAAGTGGAGGTGGAGCGAGCGCTGGCCCTCGTGACTGCCGACTGCCCCAGCTGATGGAGGGATGCTGCAAGTGGAGGTGGAGCGAGCGCTGGGCCCACGTGACTGTCGACTGCCCCAGCTGATGAAGGGATGCTGCAAGTGGAGGTGGAGCGAGCGCTGGCCCTCGTGACTGCCGACTGCCCCAGCTGATTAAGGGATGCTGCAAGTGGAGGTGGAGCGACCGCTGGCCCTCGTGACTGCCGACTGCCCCAGCTGATGGAGGGATGCTGCAAGTGGAGGTGGAGCGAGCGCTGGCCCTCGTGACTGTCGACTGCCCCAGCTGATGAAGGGATGCTGCAAGTGGAGGTGGAGCGAGCGCTGGCCCTCGTGACTGCCGACTGCCCCAGCTGATGGAGGGATGCTGCAAGTGGAGGTGGAGCGTGCGCTGGGCCCACGTGACTGTCGACTGCCCCAGCTGATGGAGGGATGCTGCAAGTGGAGGTGGAGCAAGCGCTGGCCCTCGTGACTGTCGACTGCCCCAGCTGATGGAGGGATGCTGCAAGTGGAGGTGGAGCGAGCGCTGGCCCTCGTGACTGCCGACTGCCCCAGCTGATGGAGGGATGCTGCAAGTGGAGGTGGAGCGAGCGCTGGGCCCACGTGACTGTCGACTGCCCCAGCTGATGGAGAAATGCTGCAAGTGGAGGTGGAGCAAGCGCTGGCCCTCGTGACTGCCGACTGCCCCAGCTGATGGAGGGATGCTGCAAGTGGAGGTGGAGCGAGCGCTGGGCCCACGTGACTGTCGATTGCCCCAGCTGATGGAGGGATGCTGCAAGTGGAGGTGGAGCGAGCGCTGGCCCTCGTGACTGTCGACTGCCCCAGCTGATGGAGGGATGCTGCAAGTGGAGGTGGAGCGAGCGCTGGCCCTCGTGACTGTCGACTGCCCCAGCTGATGGAGGAATGCTGCAAGTGGAGGTGGAGCGAGCGCTGGCCCTCGTGACTGTCGACTGCCCCAGCTGATGGAGGAATGCTGCAAGTGGAGGTGGAGCGAGCGCTGGCCCTCGTGACTGTCGACTGCCCCAGCTGATGGAGGGATGCTGCAAGTGGAGGTGGAGCGAGCGCTGGCCCTCGTGACTGTCGACTGCCCCAGCTGATGGAGGGATGCTGCAAGTGGAGGTGGAGCGAGCGCTGGCCCTCGTGACTGTCGACTGCCCCAGCTGATGGAGGGATGCTGCAAGTGGAGGTGGAGCGAGCGCTGGCCCTCGTGACTGTCGACTGCCCCAGCTGATGGAGGAATGCTGCAAGTGGAGGTGGAGCGAGCGCTGGCCCTCGTGACTGTCGACTGCCCCAGCTGATGAAGGGATGCTGCAAGTGGAGGTGGAGCGAGCGCTGGCCCTCGTGACTGCCGACTGCCCCAGCTGATGGAGGGATGCTGCAAGTGGAGGTGGAGCGAGCGCTGGCCCTCGTGACTGCCGACTGCCCCAGCTGATGGAGGGATGCTGCAAGTGGAGGTGGAGCGAGCGCTGGGCCCACGTGACTGTCGACTGCCCCAGCTGATGGAGGGATGCTGCAAGTGGAGGTGGAGCAAGCGCTGGCCCTCGTGACTGCCGACTGCCCCAGCTGATGGAGGGATGCTGCAAATGGAGGTGGAGCGAGCGCTGGGCCCACGTGACTGTCGACTGCCCCAGCTGATGGAGGGATGCTGCAAGTGGAGGTGGAGCGAGCGCTGGCCCTCGTGACTTTCGACTGCCCCAGCTGATGGAGGGATGCTGCAAGTGGAGGTGGAGCGAGTGCTGGCCCTCGTGACTGTCGACTGCCCCAGCTGATGAAGGGATGCTGCAAGTGGAGGTGCAGCGAGCGCTGGGCCCACGTGACTGTCGACTGCCCCAGCTGATGGAGGGATGCTGCAAGTGGAGGTGGAGCGAGCGCTGGGCCCACGTGACTGTCGACTGCCCCAGCTGATGGAGGGATGCTGCAAGTGGAGGTGGAGCAAGCGCTGGCCCACGTGACTGTCGACTGCCCCAGCTGATGGAGGAATGCTGCAAGTGGAGGTGGAGCGAGCGCTGGCCCACGTGACTGTCGACTGCCCCAGCTGATGGAGGGATGCTGCAAGTGGAGGTGGAGCGAGCGCTGGCCCTCGTGACTGTCGACTGCCCCAGCTGATGAAGGGATGCTGCAAGTGGAGGTGGAGCGAGCGCTGGGCCCACGTGACTGTCGACTGCCCCAGCTGGTGGAGGGATGCTGCAAGTGGAGGTGGAGCGAGCGCTGGCCCTCGTGACTGTCGACTGTCCCAGCTGATGGAGGGATGCTGCAATTGGAGGTCGAGCAAGCGCTGGCCCTCGTGACTGTCGACTGCCCCAGCTGATGGAGAGATGCTGCAAGTGGAGGTGGAGCGAGCGCTGGGCCTCGTGACTGTCGACTGCCCCAGCTGATGGAGGGATGCTGCAAGTGGAGGTGGAGCGAGCGCTGGCCCTCGTGACTGTCGACTGCCCCAGCTGATGGAGGGATGCTGCAAGTGGAGGTGGAGCGAGCGCTGGCCCTCGTGACTGTCGACTGCCCCAGCTGATGGAGGGATGCTGCAAGTGGAGGTGGAGCGAGCGCTGGCCCACGTGACTGTCGACTGCCCCAGCTGATGGAGGGATGCTGCAAGTGGAGGTGGAGCGAGCGCTGGGCCCACTTGATTGTCGACTGCACTAGCTGAAGGAGGGATGCTGCAAGTGGAGGTGTATCGAGCGCTGGGCCCAAGTGACTGTCGACTGCCCCAGCTGATGGAGGGATGCGCAAATTGGTGGTGGAGCGAGCGCTGGGCCCACGTGATTGTCATCTGCCCCAGCTGATGGAGGGATGCTGCAAGTGTAGGTGGATCGAGCGCTGGGCCCACGTGATTGTGTACTGCCCCAACTGATGGAGGAATGCTGCAAGTGGAGGTGGAGCGAGCGCTGGGCCCACGTGATTGTCATCTGCCCCAGCTGATGGAGGGATGCTGCAAGTGGAGGTGGAGCGAGCGCTGGGCCCTCGTGACTGTCGACTGCCCCAGCTGATGGAGGAATGCTGCAAGTGGAGGTGGAGCGAGCGCTGGCCCTCGTGACTGTCGACTGCCCCAGCTGATGGAGGGATGCTGCAAGTGGAGGTGGAGCGAGCGCTGGGCCCTCGTGACTGTCGACTGCCCCAGCTGATGGAGGGATGCTGCAAGTGGAGGTGGAGCGAGCGCTGGCCCTCGTGACTGTCGACTGCCCCAGCTGATGGAGGGATGCTGCAAGTGGAGGTGGAGCGAGCGCTGGGCCCTCGTGACTGTCGACTGCCCCAGCTGATGGAGGAATGCTGCAAGTGGAGGTGGAGCGAGCGCTGGCCCTCGTGACTGTCGACTGCCCCAGCTGATGGAGGGATGCTGCAAGTGGAGGTGGAGCGAGCGCTGGCCCTCGTGACTGTCGACTGCCCCAGCTGATGGAGGGATGCTGCAAGTGGAGGTGGAGCGAGCGCTGGGCCCTCGTGACTGTCGACTGCCCCAGCTGATGGAGGGATGCTGCAAGTGGAGGTGGAGCGAGCGCTGGCCCTCGTGACTTTCGACTGCCCCAGCTGATGGAGGGATGCTGCAAGTGGAGGTGGAGCGAGCGCTGGGCCCTCGTGACTGTCGACTGCCCCAGCTGATGGAGGAATGCTGCAAGTGGAGGTGGAGCGAGCGCTGGCCCTCGTGACTGCCGACTGCCCCAGCTGATGGAGGAATGCTGCAAGTGGAGGTGGAGCGAGCGCTGGCCCTCGTGACTGTCGACTTCCCCAGCTGATGGAGGGATGCTGCAAGTGGAGGTGGAGCGAGCGCTGGGCCCTCGTGACTGTCGACTGCCCCAGCTGATGGAGGGATGCTGCAAGTGGAGGTGGAGCGAGCGCTGGCCCTCGTGACTGTCGACTGCCCCAGCTGATGGAGGGATGCTGCAAGTGGAGGTGGAGCGATGGCTGGGCCCTCGTGACTGTCGACTGCCCCAGCTGATGGAGGAATGCTGCAAGTGGAGGTGGAGCGAGCGCTGGCCCTCGTGACTGTCGATTGCCCCAGCTGATGGAGGGATGCTGCAAGTGGAGGTGGAGCGAGCGCTGGGCCCTCGTGACTGTCGACTGCCCCAGCTGATGGAGGGATGCTGCAAGTGGAGGTGGAGCGAGCGCTGGCCCTCGTGACTGTCGACTGCCCCAGCTGATGGAGGAATGCTGCAAGTGGAGGTGGAGCAAGCGCTGGCCCTCGTGACTGCCGACTGCCCCAGCTGATGGAGGAATGCTGCAAGTGGAGGTGGAGCGAGCGCTGGCCCTCGTGACTGTCGACTGCCCCAGCTGATGGAGGGATGCTGCAAGTGGAGGTGGAGCGAGCGCTGGCCCTCGTGACTGCCGACTGCCCCAGCTGATGGAGGAATGCTGCAAGTGGAGGTGGAGCGAGCGCTGGCCCTCGTGACTGTCGACTGCCCCAGCTGATGGAGGGATGCTGCAAGTGGAGGTGGAGCGAGCGCTGGCCCTCGTGACTGCCGACTGCCCCAGCTGATGGAGGAATGCTGCAAGTGGAGGTGGAGCGAGCGCTGGCCCTCGTGACTGTCGACTGCCCCAGCTGATGGAGGGATGCATTAAGTGGAGGTGGAGCGAGCGCTGGCCCTCGTGACTGTCGACTGCCCCAGCTGATGGAGGGATGCAGCAAGTGGAGGTGGAGCGAGCGCTGGCCCTCGTGACTGTCGACTGCCCCAGCTGATGGAGGGATGCAGCAAGTGGAGGTGGAGCGAGCGCTGGCCCTCGTGACTGTCGACTGCCCCAGCTGATGGAGGGATGCAGCAAGTGGAGGTGGAGCGAGCGCTGGCCCTCGTGACTGTCGACTGCCCCAGCTGATGGAGGGATGCAGCAAGTGGAGGTGGAGCGAGCGCTGGCCCTCGTGACTGTCGACTGCCCCAGCTGATGGAGGGATGCATTAAGTGGAGGTGGAGCGAGCGCTGGCCCTCGTGACTGTCGACTGCCCCAGCTGATGGAGGGATGCAGCAAGTGGAGGTGGAGCGAGCGCTGGCCCTCGTGACTGTCGACTGCCCCAGCTGATGGAGGGATGCAGCAAGTGGAGGTGGAGCGAGCGCTGGCCCTCGTGACTGTCGACTGCCCCAGCTGATGGAGGGATGCAGCAAGTGGAGGTGGAGCGAGCGCTGGCCCTCGTGACTGTCGACTGCCCCAGCTGATGGAGGGATGCAGCAAGTGGAGGTGGAGCGAGCGCTGGCCCTCGTGACTGTCGACTGCCCCAGCTGATGGAGGGATGCAGCAAGTGGAGGTGGAGCGAGCGCTGGCCCTCGTGACTGTCGACTGCCCCAGCTGATGGAGGGATGCATTAAGTGGAGGTGGAGCGAGCGCTGGCCCTCGTGACTGTCGACTGCCCCAGCTGATGGAGGGATGCAGCAAGTGGAGGTGGAGCGAGCGCTGGCCCTCGTGACTGTCGACTGCCCCAGCTGATGGAGGGATGCAGCAAGTGGAGGTGGAGCGAGCGCTGGCCCTCGTGACTGTCGACTGCCCCAGCTGATGGAGGGATGCAGCAAGTGGAGGTGGAGCGAGCGCTGGCCCTCGTGACTGTCGACTGTCCCAGCTGATGGAGGGATGCTGCAATTGGAGGTCGAGCAAGCGCTGGCCCTCGTGACTGTCGACTGTCCCAGCTGATGGAGGGATGCATTAAGTGGAGGTCGAGCAAGCGCTGGCCCTCGTGACTGTCGACTGTCCCAGCTGATGGAGGGATGCATTAAGTGGAGGTCGAGCAAGCGCTGGCCCTCGTGACTGTCGACTGTCCCAGCTGATGGAGGGATGCATTAAGTGGAGGTGGAGCGAGCGCTGGCCCTCGTGACTGTCGACTGCCCCAGCTGATGGAGGGATGCAGCAAGTGGAGGTGGAGCGAGCGCTGGCCCTCGTGACTGTCGACTGCCCCAGCTGATGGAGGGATGCATTAAGTGGAGGTGGAGCGAGCGCTGGCCCTCGTGACTGTCGACTGCCCCAGCTGATGGAGGGATGCAGCAAGTGGAGGTGGAGCGAGCGCTGGCCCTCGTGACTGTCGACTGCCCCAGCTGATGGAGGGATGCAGCAAGTGGAGGTGGAGCGAGCGCTGGCCCTCGTGACTGTCGACTGCCCCAGCTGATGGAGGGATGCATTAAGTGGAGGTCGAGCAAGCGCTGGCCCTCGTGACTGTCGACTGCCCCAGCTGATGGAGGGATGCATTAAGTGGAGGTGGAGCGAGCGCTGGCCCTCGTGACTGTCGACTGCCCCAGCTGATGGAGGGATGCAGCAAGTGGAGGTGGAGCGAGCGCTGGCCCTCGTGACTGTCGACTGCCCCAGCTGATGGAGGGATGCAGCAAGTGGAGGTGGAGCGAGCGCTGGCCCTCGTGACTGTCGACTGCCCCAGCTGATGGAGGGATGCATTAAGTGGAGGTCGAGCAAGCGCTGGCCCTCGTGACTGTCGACTGCCCCAGCTGATGGAGGGATGCAGCAAGTGGAGGTGGAGCGAGCGCTGGCCCTCGTGACTGTCGACTGCCCCAGCTGATGGAGGGATGCTGCAAGTGGAGGTGGAGCGAGCGCTGGCCCTCGTGACTGTCGACTGCCCCAGCTGATGGAGGAATGCTGCAAGTGGAGGTGGAGCGAGCGCTGGGCCCACGTGACTGTCGACTGCCCCAGCTGATGGAGGGATGCTGCAAGTGGAGGTGGAGCGAGCGCTGGCCCTCGTGACTGTCGACTGCCCCAGCTGATGGAGGGATGCAGCAAGTGGAGGTGGAGCGAGCGCTGGCCCTCGTGACTGTCGACTGCCCCAGCTGATGGAGGGATGCTGCAAGTGGAGGTGGAGCGAGCGCTGGCCCTCGTGACTGTCGACTGCCCCAGCTGATGGAGGGATGCTGCAAGTGGAGGTGGAGCGAGCGCTGGCCCTCGTGACTGTCGACTGCCCCAGCTGATGGAGGGATGCAGCAAGTGGAGGTGGAGCGAGCGCTGGCCCTCGTGACTGTCGACTGCCCCAGCTGATGGAGGGATGCAGCAAGTGGAGGTGGAGCGAGCGCTGGCCCTCGTGACTGTCGACTGCCCCAGCTGATGGTGGGATGCTGCAAGTGGAGGTGGAGCGAGCGCTGGCCCTCGTGACTGTCGACTGCCCCAGCTGATGGAGGGATGCAGCAAGTGGAGGTGGAGCGAGCGCTGGCCCTCGTGACTGTCGACTGCCCCAGCTGATGGAGGGATGCAGCAAGTGGAGGTGGAGCGAGCGCTGGCCCTCGTGACTGTCGACTGCCCCAGCTGATGGAGGGATGCAGCAAGTGGAGGTGGAGCGAGCGCTGGCCCTCGTGACTGTCGACTGCCCCAGCTGATGGAGGGATGCAGCAAGTGGAGGTGGAGCGAGCGCTGGCCCTCGTGACTGTCGACTGCCCCAGCTGATGGAGGGATGCAGCAAGTGGAGGTGGAGCGAGCGCTGGCCCTCGTGACTGTCGACTGCCCCAGCTGATGGAGGGATGCAGCAAGTGGAGGTGGAGCGAGCGCTGGCCCTCGTGACTGTCGACTGCCCCAGCTGATGGAGGGATGCAGCAAGTGGAGGTGGAGCGAGCGCTGGCCCTCGTGACTGTCGACTGCCCCAGCTGATGGAGGGATGCATTAAGTGGAGGTGGAGCGAGCGCTGGCCCTCGTGACTGTCGACTGCCCCAGCTGATGGAGGGATGCAGCAAGTGGAGGTGGAGCGAGCGCTGGCCCTCGTGACTGTCGACTGCCCCAGCTGATGGAGGGATGCAGCAAGTGGAGGTGGAGCGAGCGCTGGCCCTCGTGACTGTCGACTGCCCCAGCTGATGGAGGGATGCAGCAAGTGGAGGTGGAGCGAGCGCTGGCCCTCGTGACTGTCGACTGTCCCAGCTGATGGAGGGATGTTGCAATTGGAGGTCGAGCAAGCGCTGGCCCTCGTGACTGTCGACTGCCCCAGCTGATGGAGGGATGCAGCAAGTGGAGGTGGAGCGAGCGCTGGCCCTCGTGACTGTCGACTGCCCCAGCTGATGGAGGGATGCAGCAAGTGGAGGTCGAGCAAGCGCTGGCCCTCGTGACTGTCGACTGCCCCAGCTGATGGAGGGATGCAGCAAGTGGAGGTGGAGCGAGCGCTGGCCCTCGTGACTGTCGACTGTCCCAGCTGATGGAGGGATGTTGCAATTGGAGGTCGAGCAAGCGCTGGCCCTCGTGACTGTCGACTGCCCCAGCTGATGGAGGGATGCTGCAATTGGAGGTCGAGCAAGCGCTGGCCCTCGTGACTGTCGACTGTCCCAGCTGATGGAGGGATGCTGCAATTGGAGGTCGAGCAAGCGCTGTCCCTCGTGACTGTCGACTGTCCCAGCTGATGGAGGGATGCTGCAAGTGGAGGTGGAGCGAGCGCTGGCCCTCGTGACTGTCGACTGCCCCAGCTGATGGAGGAATGCTGCAAGTGGAGGTGGAGCGAGCGCTGGCCCTCGTTGTCGACTGCCCCAGCTGATGGAGGGATGCTGCAAGTGGAGGTCGAGCAAGCGCTGGCCCTCGTGACTGTCGACTGTCCCAGCTGATGGAGGGATGCTGCAAGTGGAGGTGGAGCGAGCGCTGGCCCTCGTGACTGTCGACTGCCCCAGCTGATGGAGGAATGCTGCAAGTGGAGGTGGAGCGAGCGCTGGCCCTCGTGACTGTCGACTGCCCCAGCTGATGGAGGGATGCTGCAAGTGGAGGTGGAGCGAGCGCTGGCCCTCGTGACTGTCGACTGCCCCAGCTGATGGAGGGATGCTGCAAGTGGAGGTGGAGCGAGCGCTGGCCCTCGTGACTGTCGACTGCTTTAGCTGATGGAGGTATGCTGCAAGTGGAGGTGGAGCGAGCGCTGGCCCTCGTGACTGTCGACTGCCCCAGCTGATGGAGGGATGCTGCAAGTGGAGGTGGAGCGAGCGCTGGCCCTCGTGACTGTCGACTGCCCCAGCTGATGGAGGAATGCTGCAAGTGGAGGTGGAGCGAGCGCTGGCCCTCGTGACTGTCGACTGCCCCAGCTGATGGAGGGATGCTGCAAGTGGAGGTGGAGCGAGCGCTGGCCCTCGTGACTGTCGACTGCTTTAGCTGATGGAGGAATGCTGCAAGTGGAGGTGGAGCGAGCGCTGGCCCTCGTGACTGCCGACTGCCCCAGCTGATGGAGGAATGCTGCAAGTGGAGGTGGAGCGAGCGCTGGCCCTCGTGACTGTCGACTGCTTTAGCTGATGGAGGAATGCTGCAAGTGGAGGTGGAGCGAGCGCTTGGCCCACGTGACTGTCGACTGCCCCAGCTGATGGAGGGATGCTGCAAGTGGAGGTGGAGCGAGCGCTGGCCCTCGTGACTGTCGACTGCTTTAGCTGATGGAGGAATGCTGCAAGTGGAGGTGGAGCGAGCGCTGGCCCTCGTGACTGTCGACTGCCCCAGCTGATGGAGGGATGCTGCAAGTGGAGGTGGAGCGAGCGCTGGCCCTCGTGACTGTCGACTGCCCCAGCTGATGGAGGAATGCTGCAAGTGGAGGTGGAGCGAGCGCTGGCCCTCGTTGTCGACTGCCCCAGCTGATGGAGGGATGCTGCAAGTGGAGGTCGAGCAAGCGCTGGCCCTCGTGACTGTCGACTGCCCCAGCTGATGGAGGGATGCTGCAAGTGGAGGTGGAGCGAGCGCTGGCCCTCGTGACTGTCGACTGCCCCAGCTGATGGAGGAATGCTGCAAGTGGAGGTGGAGCGAGCGCTGGCCCTCGTTGTCGACTGCCCCAGCTGATGGAGGGATGCAGCAAGTGGAGGTGGAGCGAGCGCTGGCCCTCGTGACTGTCGACTGTCCCAGCTGATGGAGGGATGCAGCAAGTGGAGGTGGAGCGAGCGCTGGCCCTCGTGACTGTCGACTGCCCCAGCTGATGGAGGGATGCTGCAATTGGAGGTCGAGCAAGCGCTGGGCCCTCGTGACTGTCGACTGCCCCAGCTGATGGAGGAATGCTGCAATTGGAGGTCGAGCAAGCGCTGGGCCCTCGTGACTGTCGACTGCCCCAGCTGATGGAGGGATGCTGCAAGTGGAGGTGGAGCGAGCGCTGGCCCTCGTGACTGTCGACTGCCCCAGCTGATGGAGGGATGTTGCAATTGGAGGTCGAGCAAGCGCTGGCCCTCGTGACTGTCGACTGCCCCAGCTGATGGAGGGATGCTGCAAGTGGAGGTGGAGCGAGCGCTGGCCCTCGTGACTGTCGACTGCCCCAGCTGATGGAAGGATGCAGCAAGTCGAGGTGGAGCGAGCGCTGGCCCTCGTGACTGTCGACTGCCCCAGCTGATGGAGGGATGTTGCAATTGGAGGTCGAGCAAGCGCTGGCCCTCGTGACTGTCGACTGCCCCAGCTGATGGAGGGATGCAGCAAGTGGAGGTGGAGCGAGCGCTGGCCCTCGTGACTGTCGACTGCCCCAGCTGATGGAGGAATGCTGCAAGTGGAGGTGGAACAAGCGCTGGGCCCTCGTGACTGTCGACTGCCCCAGCTGATGGAGGGATGCAGCAAGTGGAGGTGGAGCGAGCGCTGGCCCTCGTGACTGTCGACTGTCCCAGCTGATGGAGGGATGCTGCAATTGGAGGTCGAGCAAGCGCTGGGCCCTCGTGACTGTCGACTGCCCCAGCTGATGGAGGGATGCTGCAAGTGGAGGTGGAGCGAGCGCTGGCCCTCGTGACTGTCGACTGCCCCCGGTGATGGAGGGATGCAGCAAGTGGAGGTGGAGCGAGCGCTGGCCCTCGTGACTGTCGACTGTCCCAGCTGATGGAGGGATGCTGCAATTGGAGGTCGAGCAAGCGCTGGGCCCTCGTGACGGTCGACTGCCCCAGCTGATGGAGGAATGCTGCAAGTGGAGGTGGAGCGAGCGCTGGGCCCACGTGACTGTCGACTGCCCCAGCTGATGGAGGGATGCTGCAAGTGGAGGTGGAGCGAGCGCTGGCCCTCGTGACTGTCGACTGCCCCAGCTGATGGAGGGATGCTGCAAGTGGAGGTGGAGCGAGCGCTGGCCCTCGTGACTGTCGACTGCCCCAGCTGATGGAGGGATGCTGCAAGTGGAGGTGGAGCAAGCGCTGGCCCTCGTGACTGTCGACTGCCCCAGCTGATGGAGGGATGCTGCAAGTGGAGGTGGAGCAAGCGCTGGCCCTCGTGACTGTCGACTGCCCCAGCTGATGGAGGGATGCTGCAAGTGGAGGTGGAGCAAGCGCTGGCCCTCGTGACTGTCGACTGCCCCAGCTGATGGAGGAATGCTGCAAGTGGAGGTGGAGCGAGCGCTGGCCCTCGTGACTGTCGACTGCCCCAGCTGATGGAGGGATGCTGCAAGTGGAGGTGGAGCGAGCGCTGGCCCTCGTGACTGTCGACTGCCCCAGCTGATGGAGGGATGCTGCAAGTGGAGGTGGAGCGAGCGCTGGCCCTCGTGACTGTCGACTGCCCCAGCTGATGGAGGGATGCTGCAAGTGGAGGTGGAGCAAGCGCTGGCCCTCGTGACTGTCGACTGCTTTAGCTGATGGAGGAATGCTGCAAGTGGAGGTGGAGCGAGCGCTGGCCCTCGTGACTGTCGACTGCCCCAGCTGATGGAGGGATGCTGCAAGTGGAGGTGGAGCGAGCGCTGGCCCTCGTGACTGTCGACTGCCCCAGCTGATGAAGGGATGCTGCAAGTGGAGGTGGAGCGAGCGCTGGCCCTCGTGACTGTCGACTGCCCCAGCTGATGGAGGGATGCTGCAAGTGGAGGTGGAGCAAGCGCTGGCCCTCGTGACTGTCGACTGCTTTAGCTGATGGAGCAATGCTGCAAGTGGAGGTGGAGCGAGCGCTGGCCCTCGTGACTGTCGACTGCCCCAGCTGATGGAGGGATGCTGCAAGTGGAGGTGGAGCGAGCGCTGGGCCCACGTGACTGTCGACTGCCCCAGCTGATGGAGGGATGCTGCAAGTGGAGGTGGAGCGAGCGCTGGCCCTCGTGACTGTCGACTGCCCCAGCTGATGAAGGGATGCTGCAAGTGGAGGTGGAGCGAGCGCTGGGCCCACGTGACTGTCGACTGCTCCAGCTGATGGAGGGATGCTGCAAGTGGAGGTGGAGCGAGCGCTGGCCCTCGTGACTGTCGACTGCCCCAGCTGATGGAGGGATGCTGCAAGTGGAGGTGGAGCGAGCGCTGGGCCCACGTGACTGTCGACTGCCCCAGCTGATGGAGGGATGCTGCAAGTGGAGGTGGAGCGAGCGCTGGCCCTCGTGACTGCCGACTGCCCCAGCTGATGGAGGGATGCAGCAAGTGGAGGTGGAGCGAGCGCTGGGCCCACGTGACTGTCGACTGCTCCAGCTGATGGAGGGATGCTGCAAGTGGAGGTGGAGCGAGCGCTGGCCCTCGTGACTGTCGACTGCCCCAGCTGATGGAGGGATGCTGCAAGTGGAGGTGGAGCGAGCGCTGGCCCTCGTGACTGCCGACTGCCCCAGCTGATGGAGGGATGCTGCAAGTGGAGGTGGAGCGAGCACTGGGCCCACGTGACTGTCGACTGCCCCAGCTGATGGAGGGATGCTGCAAGTGGAGGTGGAGCGAGCGCTGGCCCTCGTGACTGTCGACTGCCCCAGCTGATGGAGGGATGTTGCAAGTGGAGGTGGAGCGAGCGCTGGCCCTCGTGACTGTCGACTGCCCCAGCTGATGGAGGAATGCTGCAAGTGGAGGTGGAGCGAGCGCTGGCCCTCGTGACTGTCGACTGCCCCAGCTGATGGAGGGATGCTGCAAGTGGAGGTGGAGCGAGCGCTGGCCCTCGTGACTGTCGACTGCCCCAGCTGATGGAGGGATGCTGCAAGTGGAGGTGGAGCGAGCGCTGGCCCTCGTGACTGTCGACTGCCCCAGCTGATGGAGGAATGCTGCAAGTGGAGGTGGAGCGAGCGCTGGCCCTCGTGACTGTCGACTGCCCCAGCTGATGGAGGAATGCTGCAAGTGGAGGTGGAGCGAGCGCTGGCCCTCGTGACTGTCGACTGCCCCAGCTGATGGAGGGATGCTGCAAGTGGAGGTGGAGCGAGCGCTGGCCCTCGTGACTGTCGACTGCCCCAGCTGATGGAGGGATGCTGCAAGTGGAGGTGGAGCGAGCACTGGGCCCACGTGACTGTCGACTGCCCCAGCTGATGGAGGAATGCTGCAAATGGAGGTGGAGCGAGCGCTGGCCCTCGTGACTGTCGACTGCCCCAGCTGATGGAGGAATGCTACAAGTGGAGGTGGAGCGAGCGCTGGCCCTCGTGACTGTCGACTGCCCCAGCTGATGGAGGGATGCTGCAAGTGGAGGTGGAGCGAGCGCTGGCCCTCGTGACTGTCGACTGCTTTAGCTGATGGAGGAATGCTGCAAGTGGAGGTGGAGCGAGCGCTGGCCCTCGTGACTGTCGACTGCCCCAGCTGATGGAGGGATGCTGCAAGTGGAGGTGGAGCGAGCGCTGGCCCTCGTGACTGTCGACTGCTTTAGCTGATGGAGGAATGCTGCAAGTGGAGGTGGAGCGAGCGCTGGCCCTCGTGACTGTCGACTGCCCCAGCTGATGGAGGGATGCTGCAAGTGGAGGTGGAGCGAGCGCTGGCCCTCGTGACTGTCGACTGCCCCAGCTGATGGAGGGATGCTGCAAGTGGAGGTGGAGCGAGCGCTGGCCCTCGTGACTGTCGACTGCTTTAGCTGATGGAGGAATGCTGCAAGTGGAGGTGGAGCGAGCGCTGGCCCTCGTGACTGCCGACTGCCCCAGCTGATGGAGGGATGCTGCAAGTGGAGGTGGAGCGAGCGCTGGCCCTCGTGACTGTCGACTGCTTTAGCTGATGGAGGAATGCTGCAAGTGGAGGTGGAGCGAGCGCTGGGCCCACGTGACTGTCGACTGCCCCAGCTGATGGAGGGATGCTGCAAGTGGAGGTGGAGCGAGCGCTGGCCCTCGTGACTGCCGACTGCCCCAGCTGATGGAGGGATGCTGCAAGTGCAGGTGGAGCGAGCGCTGGCCCTCGTGACTGTCGACTGCTTTAGCTGATGGAGGAATGCTGCAAGTGGAGGTGGAGCGAGCGCTGGCCCTCGTGACTGCCGACTGCCCCAGCTGATGGAGGGATGCTGCAAGTGGAGGTGGAGCGAGCGCTGGCCCTCGTGACTGTCGACTGCTTTAGCTGATGGAGGAATGCTGCAAGTGGAGGTGGAGCGAGCGCTGGGCCCACGTGACTGTCGACTGCCCCAGCTGATGGAGGGATGCTGCAAGTGGAGGTGGAGCGAGCGCTGGCCCTCGTGACTGTCGACTGCTTTAGCTGATGGAGGAATGCTGCAAGTGGAGGTGGAGCGAGCGCTGGCCCTCGTGACTGTCGACTGCCCCAGCTGATGGAGGGATGCTGCAAGTGGAGGTGGAGCGAGCGCTGGCCCTCGTGACTGCCGACTGCCCCAGCTGATGGAGGGATGCTGCAAGTGGAGGTGGAGCGAGCGCTGGGCCCACGTGACTGTCGACTGCCCCAGCTGATGGAGGGATGCTGCAAGTGGAGGTGGAGCGAGCGCTGGCCCTCGTGACTGCCGACTGCCCCAGCTGATGGAGGGATGCTGCAAGTGGAGGTGGAGCGAGCGCTGGGCCCACGTGACTGTCGACTGCCCCAGCTGATGAAGGGATGCTGCAAGTGGAGGTGGAGCGAGCGCTGGCCCTCGTGACTGTCGACTGCCCCAGCTGATGGAGGGATGCTGCAAGTGGAGGTGGAGCGAGCGCTGGCCCTCGTGACTGTCGACTGCCCCAGCTGATGGAGGGATGCTGCAAGTGGAGGTGGAGCGAGCGCTGGCCCTCGTGACTGTCGACTGCCCCAGCTGATGGAGGAATGCTGCAAGTGGAGGTGGTGCGAGCGCTGGCCCTCGTGACTGTCGACTGCCCCAGCTGATGGAGGGATGCTGCAAGTGGAGGTTCAGCGAGCGCTGGCCCTCGTGACTGCCGACTGCCCCAGCTGATGGAGGGATGCTGCAAGTGGAGGTGGAGCGAGCGCTGGCCCTCGTGACTGTCGACTGCCCCAGCTGATGAAGGGATGCTGCAAGTGGAGGTGGAGCGAGCGCTGGCCCTCGTGACTGCCGACTGCCCCAGCTGATGGAGGGATGCTGCAAGTGGAGGTGGAGCGAGCACTGGGCCCACGTGACTGTCGACTGCCCCAGCTGATGAAGGGATGCTGCAAGTGGAGGTGGAGCGAGCGCTGGCCCTCGTGACTGTCGACTGCTTTAGCTGATGGAGGAATGCTGCAAGTGGAGGTGGAGCGAGCGCTGGCCCTCGTGACTGTCGACTGCCCCAGCTGATGAAGGGATGCTGCAAGTGGAGGTGGAGCGAGCGCTGGCCCTCGTGACTGCCGACTGCCCCAGCTGATGGAGGGATGCTGCAAGTGGAGGTGGAGCGAGCGCTGGGCCCACGTGACTGTCGACTGCCCCAGCTGATGAAGGGATGCTGCAAGTGGAGGTGGAGCGAGCGCTGGCCCTCGTGACTGCCGACTGCCCCAGCTGATTAAGGGATGCTGCAAGTGGAGGTGGAGCGAGCGCTGGCCCTCGTGACTGCCGACTGCCCCAGCTGATGGAGGGATGCTGCAAGTGGAGGTGGAGCGAGCGCTGGCCCTCGTGACTGTCGACTGCCCCAGCTGATGAAGGGATGCTGCAAGTGGAGGTGGAGCGAGCGCTGGCCCTCGTGACTGCCGACTGCCCCAGCTGATGGAGGGATGCTGCAAGTGGAGGTGGAGCGTGCGCTGGGCCCACGTGACTGTCGACTGCCCCAGCTGATGGAGGGATGCTGCAAGTGGAGGTGGAGCAAGCGCTGGCCCTCGTGACTGTCGACTGCCCCAGCTGATGGAGGGATGCTGCAAGTGGAGGTGGAGCGAGCGCTGGCCCTCGTGACTGCCGACTGCCCCAGCTGATGGAGGGATGCTGCAAGTGGAGGTGGAGCGAGCGCTGGGCCCACGTGACTGTCGACTGCCCCAGCTGATGGAGAAATGCTGCAAGTGGAGGTGGAGCAAGCGCTGGCCCTCGTGACTGCCGACTGCCCCAGCTGATGGAGGGATGCTGCAAGTGGAGGTGGAGCGAGCGCTGGGCCCACGTGACTGTCGATTGCCCCAGCTGATGGAGGGATGCTGCAAGTGGAGGTGGAGCGAGCGCTGGCCCTCGTGACTGTCGACTGCCCCAGCTGATGGAGGGATGCTGCAAGTGGAGGTGGAGCGAGCGCTGGCCCTCGTGACTGTCGACTGCCCCAGCTGATGGAGGAATGCTGCAAGTGGAGGTGGAGCGAGCGCTGGCCCTCGTGACTGTCGACTGCCCCAGCTGATGGAGGAATGCTGCAAGTGGAGGTGGAGCGAGCGCTGGCCCTCGTGACTGTCGACTGCCCCAGCTGATGGAGGGATGCTGCAAGTGGAGGTGGAGCGAGCGCTGGCCCTCGTGACTGTCGACTGCCCCAGCTGATGGAGGGATGCTGCAAGTGGAGGTGGAGCGAGCGCTGGCCCTCGTGACTGTCGACTGCCCCAGCTGATGGAGGGATGCTGCAAGTGGAGGTGGAGCGAGCGCTGGCCCTCGTGACTGTCGACTGCCCCAGCTGATGGAGGAATGCTGCAAGTGGAGGTGGAGCGAGCGCTGGCCCTCGTGACTGTCGACTGCCCCAGCTGATGAAGGGATGCTGCAAGTGGAGGTGGAGCGAGCGCTGGCCCTCGTGACTGCCGACTGCCCCAGCTGATGGAGGGATGCTGCAAGTGGAGGTGGAGCGAGCGCTGGCCCTCGTGACTGCCGACTGCCCCAGCTGATGGAGGGATGCTGCAAGTGGAGGTGGAGCGAGCGCTGGGCCCACGTGACTGTCGACTGCCCCAGCTGATGGAGGGATGCTGCAAGTGGAGGTGGAGCAAGCGCTGGCCCTCGTGACTGCCGACTGCCCCAGCTGATGGAGGGATGCTGCAAATGGAGGTGGAGCGAGCGCTGGGCCCACGTGACTGTCGACTGCCCCAGCTGATGGAGGGATGCTGCAAGTGGAGGTGGAGCGAGCGCTGGCCCTCGTGACTTTCGACTGCCCCAGCTGATGGAGGGATGCTGCAAGTGGAGGTGGAGCGAGTGCTGGCCCTCGTGACTGTCGACTGCCCCAGCTGATGAAGGGATGCTGCAAGTGGAGGTGCAGCGAGCGCTGGGCCCACGTGACTGTCGACTGCCCCAGCTGATGGAGGGATGCTGCAAGTGGAGGTGGAGCGAGCGCTGGGCCCACGTGACTGTCGACTGCCCCAGCTGATGGAGGGATGCTGCAAGTGGAGGTGGAGCAAGCGCTGGCCCACGTGACTGTCGACTGCCCCAGCTGATGGAGGAATGCTGCAAGTGGAGGTGGAGCGAGCGCTGGCCCACGTGACTGTCGACTGCCCCAGCTGATGGAGGGATGCTGCAAGTGGAGGTGGAGCGAGCGCTGGCCCTCGTGACTGTCGACTGCCCCAGCTGATGAAGGGATGCTGCAAGTGGAGGTGGAGCGAGCGCTGGGCCCACGTGACTGTCGACTGCCCCAGCTGGTGGAGGGATGCTGCAAGTGGAGGTGGAGCGAGCGCTGGCCCTCGTGACTGTCGACTGTCCCAGCTGATGGAGGGATGCTGCAATTGGAGGTCGAGCAAGCGCTGGCCCTCGTGACTGTCGACTGCCCCAGCTGATGGAGAGATGCTGCAAGTGGAGGTGGAGCGAGCGCTGGGCCTCGTGACTGTCGACTGCCCCAGCTGATGGAGGGATGCTGCAAGTGGAGGTGGAGCGAGCGCTGGCCCTAGTGACTGTCGACTGCCCCAGCTGATGGAGGGATGCTGCAAGTGGAGGTGGAGCGAGCGCTGGCCCTCGTGACTGTCGACTGCCCCAGCTGATGGAGGGATGCTGCAAGTGGAGGTGGAGCGAGCGCTGGCCCACGTGACTGTCGACTGCCCCAGCTGATGGAGGGATGCTGCAAGTGGAGGTGGAGCGAGCGCTGGGCCCACTTGATTGTCGACTGCACTAGCTGAAGGAGGGATGCTGCAAGTGGAGGTGTATCGAGCGCTGGGCCCAAGTGACTGTCGACTGCCCCAGCTGATGGAGGGATGCGCAAATTGGTGGTGGAGCGAGCGCTGGGCCCACGTGATTGTCATCTGCCCCAGCTGATGGAGGGATGCTGCAAGTGTAGGTGGATCGAGCGCTGGGCCCACGTGATTGTGTACTGCCCCAACTGATGGAGGAATGCTGCAAGTGGAGGTGGAGCGAGCGCTGGGCCCACGTGATTGTCATCTGCCCCAGCTGATGGAGGGATGCTGCAAGTGGAGGTGGAGCGAGCGCTGGGCCCTCGTGACTGTCGACTGCCCCAGCTGATGGAGGAATGCTGCAAGTGGAGGTGGAGCGAGCGCTGGCCCTCGTGACTGTCGACTGCCCCAGCTGATGGAGGGATGCTGCAAGTGGAGGTGGAGCGAGCGCTGGGCCCTCGTGACTGTCGACTGCCCCAGCTGATGGAGGGATGCTGCAAGTGGAGGTGGAGCGAGCGCTGGCCCTCGTGACTGTCGACTGCCCCAGCTGATGGAGGGATGCTGCAAGTGGAGGTGGAGCGAGCGCTGGGCCCTCGTGACTGTCGACTGCCCCAGCTGATGGAGGAATGCTGCAAGTGGAGGTGGAGCGAGCGCTGGCCCTCGTGACTGTCGACTGCCCCAGCTGATGGAGGGATGCTGCAAGTGGAGGTGGAGCGAGCGCTGGCCCTCGTGACTGTCGACTGCCCCAGCTGATGGAGGGATGCTGCAAGTGGAGGTGGAGCGAGCGCTGGGCCCTCGTGACTGTCGACTGCCCCAGCTGATGGAGGGATGCTGCAAGTGGAGGTGGAGCGAGCGCTGGCCCTCGTGACTTTCGACTGCCCCAGCTGATGGAGGGATGCTGCAAGTGGAGGTGGAGCGAGCGCTGGGCCCTCGTGACTGTCGACTGCCCCAGCTGATGGAGGAATGCTGCAAGTGGAGGTGGAGCGAGCGCTGGCCCTCGTGACTGCCGACTGCCCCAGCTGATGGAGGAATGCTGCAAGTGGAGGTGGAGCGAGCGCTGGCCCTCGTGACTGTCGACTTCCCCAGCTGATGGAGGGATGCTGCAAGTGGAGGTGGAGCGAGCGCTGGGCCCTCGTGACTGTCGACTGCCCCAGCTGATGGAGGGATGCTGCAAGTGGAGGTGGAGCGAGCGCTGGCCCTCGTGACTGTCGACTGCCCCAGCTGATGGAGGGATGCTGCAAGTGGAGGTGGAGCGATGGCTGGGCCCTCGTGACTGTCGACTGCCCCAGCTGATGGAGGAATGCTGCAAGTGGAGGTGGAGCGAGCGCTGGCCCTCGTGACTGTCGATTGCCCCAGCTGATGGAGGGATGCTGCAAGTGGAGGTGGAGCGAGCGCTGGGCCCTCGTGACTGTCGACTGCCCCAGCTGATGGAGGGATGCTGCAAGTGGAGGTGGAGCGAGCGCTGGCCCTCGTGACTGTCGACTGCCCCAGCTGATGGAGGAATGCTGCAAGTGGAGGTGGAGCGAGCGCTGGCCGTCGTGACTGCCGACTGCCCCAGCTGATGGAGGGATGCTGCAAGTGGAGGTGGAGCGAGCGCTGGCCGTCGTGACTGCCGACTGCCCCAGCTGATGGAGGGATGCTGCAAGTGGAGGTGGAGCGAGCGCTGGCCGTCGTGACTGTCGACTGCCCCAGCTGATGTAGGGATGCTGCAAGTGGAGGTGGAGCAAGCGCTGGCCCTCGTGACTGTCGACTGCTTTAGCTGATGGAGGAATGCTGCAAGTGGAGGTGGAGCGAGCGCTGGCCCTCGTGACTGTCGACTGCCCCAGCTGATGGAGGGATGCTGCAAGTGGAGGTGGAGCGAGCGCTGGCCCTCGTGACTGTCGACTGCCCCAGCTGATGGAGGGATGCTGCAAGTGGAGGTGGAGCGAGCGCTGGCCCTCGTGACTGCCGACTGCCCAAGCTGATGGAGGGATGCTGCAAGTGGAGGTGGAGCGAGCGCTGGGCCCACGTGACTGTCGACTGCCCCAGCTGATGTAGGGATGCTGCAAGTGGAGGTGGAGCGAGCGCTGGGCCCACGTGACTGTTGACTGCCCCAGCTGATGGAGAGATGCTGCAAGTGGAGGTGGAGCGAGCGCTGGCCCTCGTGACTGTCGACTGCCCCAGCTGATGGAGGGATGCAGCAAGTGGAGGTGGAGCGAGCGCTGGCCCTCGTGACTGTCGACTGCCCCAGCTGATGGAGGAATGCTGCAAGTGGAGGTGGAGCGAGCGCTGGCCCTCGTGACTGTCGACTGCCCCAGCTGATGGAGGGATGCTGCAAGTGGAGGTGGAGCGAGCGCTGGCCCTCGTGACTGTCGACTGCCCCAGCTGATGGAGGGATGCTGCAAGTGGAGGTGGAGCGAGCGCTGGCCCTCGTGACTGTCGACTGCCCCAGCTGATGGAGGGATGCTGCAAGTGGAGGTGGAGCGAGCGCTGGCCCTCGTGACTGCCGACTGCCCCAGCTGATGGAGGGATGCTGCAAGTGGAGGTGGAGCGAGCGCTGGGCCCACGTGACTGTCGACTGCCCCAGCTGATGAAGGGATGCTGCAAGTGGAGGTGGAGCGAGCGCTGGGCCCACGTGACTGTTGACTGCCCCAGCTGATGGAGAGATGCTGCAAGTGGAGGTGGAGCGAGCGCTGGCCCTCGTGACTGTCGACTGCCCCAGCTGATGGAGGGATGCAGCAAGTGGAGGTGGAGCGAGCGCTGGCCCTCGTGACTGTCGACTGCTTTAGCTGATGGAGGAATGCTGCAAGTGGAGGTGGAGCGAGCGCTGGCCCTCGTGACTGTCGACTGCCCCAGCTGATGGAGGGATGCAGCAAGTGGAGGTGGAGCGAGCGCTGGCCCTCGTGACTGTCGACTGCCCCAGCTGATGGAGGAATGCTGCAAGTGGAGGTGGAGCGAGCGCTGGCCCTCGTGACTGTCGACTGCCCCAGCTGATGGAGGGATGCTGCAAGTGGAGGTGGAGCGAGCGCTGGCCCTCGTGACTGCCGACTGCCCCAGCTGATGGAGGAATGCTGCAAGTGGAGGTGGAGCGAGCGCTGGCCCTCGTGACTGTCGACTGCCCCAGCTGATGGAGGGATGCTGCAAGTGGAGGTGGAGCGAGCGCTGGCCCTCGTGACTGTCGACTGCCCCAGCTGATGGAGGGATGCTGCAAGTGGAGGTGGAGCGAGCGCTGGCCCTCGTGACTGCCGACTGCCCCAGCTGATGGAGGAATGCTGCAAGTGGAGGTGGAGCGAGCGCTGGCCCTCGTGACTGTCGACTGCCCCAGCTGATGGAGGAATGCTGCAAGTGGAGGTGGAGCGAGCGCTGGCCCTCGTGACTGCCGACTGCCCCAGCTGATGGAGGAATGCTGCAAGTGGAGGTGGAGCGAGCGCTGGCCCTCGTGACTGTCGACTGCCCCAGCTGATGGAGGAATGCTGCAAGTGGAGGTGGAGCGAGCGCTGGCCCTCGTGACTGCCGACTGCCCCAGCTGATGGAGGAATGCTGCAAGTGGAGGTGGAGCGAGCGCTGGCCCTCGTGACTGCCGACTGCCCCAGCTGATGGAGGGATGCAGCAAGTGGAGGTGGAGCGAGCGCTGGCCCTCGTGACTGCCGACTGCCCCAGCTGATGGAGGAATGCTGCAAGTGGAGGTGGAGCGAGCGCTGGCCCTCGTGACTGTCGACTGCCCCAGCTGATGGAGGAATGCTGCAAGTGGAGGTGGAGCGAGCGCTGGCCCTCGTGACTGTCGACTGCCCCAGCTGATGGAGGAATGCTGCAAGTGGAGGTGGAGCGAGCGCTGGCCCTCGTGACTGTCTACTGCCCCAGCTGATGGAGGAATGCTGCAAGTGGAGGTGGAGCGAGCGCTGGCCCTCGTGACTGTCGACTGCCCCAGCTGATGGAGGAATGCTGCAAGTGGAGGTGGAGCGAGCGCTGGCCCTCGTGACTGCCGACTGCCCCAGCTGATGGAGGAATGCTGCAAGTGGAGGTGGAGCGAGCGCTGGCCCTCGTGACTGTCGACTGCCCCAGCTGATGGAGGAATGCTGCAAGTGGAGGTGGAGCGAGCGCTGGGCCCTCGTGACTGCCGACTGCCCCAGCTGATGGAGGAATGCTGCAAGTGGAGGTGGAGCGAGCGCTGGCCCTCGTGACTGTCGACTGCCCCAGCTGATGGAGGAATGCTGCAAGTGGAGGTGGAGCGAGCGCTGGCCCTCGTGACTGTCGACTGCCCCAGCTGATGGAGGAATGCTGCAAGTGGAGGTGGAGCGAGCGCTGGCCCTCGTGACTGTCGACTGCCCCAGCTGATGGAGGAATGCTGCAAGTGGAGGTGGAGCGAGCGCTGGCCCTCGTGACTGCCGACTGCCCCAGCTGATGGAGGAATGCTGCAAGTGGAGGTGGAGCGAGCGCTGGCCCTCGTGACTGTCGACTGCCCCAGCTGATGGAGGAATGCTGCAAGTGGAGGTGGAGCGAGCGCTGGGCCCTCGTGACTGCCGACTGCCCCAGCTGATGGAGGGATGCTGCAAGTGGAGGTGGAGCGAGCGCTGGCCCTCGTGACTGTCGACTGCCCCAGCTGATGGAGGAATGCTGCAAGTGGAGGTGGAGCGAGCGCTGGCCCTCGTGACTGCCGACTGCCCCAGCTGATGGAGGAATGCTGCAAGTGGAGGTGGAGCGAGCGCTGGCCCTCGTGACTGTCGACTGCCCCAGCTGATGGAGGAATGCTGCAAGTGGAGGTGGAGCGAGCGCTGGCCCTCGTGACTGTCGACTGCCCCAGCTGATGGAGGGATGCTGCAAGTGGAGGTGGAGCGAGCGCTGGGCCCTCGTGACTGCCGACTGCCCCAGCTGATGGAGGAATGCTGCAAGTGGAGGTGGAGCGAGCGCTGGCCCTCGTGACTGTCGACTGCCCCAGCTGATGGAGGAATGCTGCAAGTGGAGGTGGAGCGAGCGCTGGCCCTCGTGACTGTCGACTGCCCCAGCTGATGGAGGGATGCTGCAAGTGGAGGTGGAGCGAGCGCTGGGCCCTCGTGACTGCCGACTGCCCCAGCTGATGGAGGGATGCTGCAAGTGGAGGTGGAGCGAGCGCTGGCCCTCGTGACTGTCGACTGCCCCAGCTGATGGAGGAATGCTGCAAGTGGAGGTGGAGCGAGCGCTGGCCCTCGTGACTGCCGACTGCCCCAGCTGATGGAGGAATGCTGCAAGTGGAGGTGGAGCGAGCGCTGGCCCTCGTGACTGTCGACTGCCCCAGCTGATGGAGGAATGCTGCAAGTGGAGGTGGAGCGAGCGCTGGCCCTCGTGACTGTCGACTGCCCCAGCTGATGGAGGAATGCTGCAAGTGGAGGTGGAGCGAGCGCTGGCCCTCGTGACTGCCGACTGCCCCAGCTGATGGAGGAATGCTGCAAGTGGAGGTGGAGCGAGCGCTGGCCCTCGTGACTGTCGACTGTCCCAGCTGATGGAGGGATGCTGCAAGTGGAGGTGGAGCGAGCGCTGGCCCTCGTGACTGTCGACTGCCCCAGCTGATGGAGGAATGCTGCAAGTGGAGGTGGAGCGAGCGCTGGCCCTCGTGACTGCCGACTGCCCCAGCTGATGGAGGGATGCTGCAAGTGGAGGTGGAGCGAGTGCTGGGCCCACGTGATTGTCGACTGCCACAGCTGATGGAGGGATACTGCAAGTGGAGGTGGAGCGAGCGCAAGCCCTCGTTACTGTCGACTGCTTTAGCTGATGGAGGGATGCTGCAAGTGGAGGTGGAGTGAGCGCTGGCCCTCGTGACTGTCGACTGCCCCAGCTGATGGAGGAATGCTGCAAGTGGAGGTGGAGCGAGCGCTGGCCCTCGTGACTGTCGACTGCCCCAGCTGATGGAGGGATGCTGCAAGTGGAGGTGGAGCGAGCGCTGGGCCCTCGTGACTGCCGACTGCCCCAGCTGATGGAGGGATGCTGCAAGTGGAGGTGGAGCGAGCGCTGGCCCTCGTGACTGTCGACTGCCCCAGCTGATGGAGGAATGCTGCAAGTGGAGGTGGAGCGAGCGCTGGGCCCTCGTGACTGTCGACTGCCCCAGCTGTTGGAGGGATGCTGCTAGTGGAGGTGGAGCGAGTGCTGGGTCCACGTGATTGTCGACTGCCACAGCTGATGGAGGGATACTGCAAGTGGAGGTGGAGCGAGCGCTGGCCCTCGTTACTGTCGACTGCTTTAGCTGATGGAGGGATGCTGCAAGTGGAGGTGGAGCGAGTGCTGGGCCCTCGAGAATGTCATCTGCCCCAGCTGATGGAAGGATTCTGCAAGTGGAGGTGGAGTAAGCGCTGGGCCCACGTGATTGTCGTCTGCCCTAGCTGATGGAGGGATGCTGCAAGTGGAGGTGGATCGAGCGCTGGGCCCAAGTGACTGTCGACTGCCCCAACTAATGGAGGGATGCTGCAAGTGGTGGTGGAGCGAGCGCTGGGCACACGTGATTGTCATCTGCGCCAGCTGATGGAGGGATGCTGCAAGTGGAGGTGGAGCGAGCGCTGGGCCCACGTGATTGTCGACTCCCTCAGCTGATGGAGGGATGCTGCAAGTGGAGGTGGAGCGAGCGCTGGGCCCACTTGATTGTCGACTGCACTAGCTGAAGGAGGGATGCTGCAAGTGGAGGTGTATCGAGCGCTGGGCCCAAGTGACTGTCGACTGCCCCAGCTGATGGAGGGATGCGCAAATTGGTGGTGGAGCGAGCGCTGGGCCCACGTGATTGTCATCTGCCCCAGCTGATGGAGGGATGCTGCAAGTGTAGGTGGATCGAGCGCTGGGCCCACGTGATTGTGTACTGCCCCAACTGATGGAGGGATGCTGCAAGTGGAGGTGGAGCGAGCGCTGGGCCCACGTGATTGTCATATGCCCCAGCTGATGGAGGGATGCTGCAAGTGGAGGTGGAGCGAGCGCTGGGCCCACGTGACTGTCGACTGCCCCAACTGATGGAGGGATGCTGCAAGTGGAGGTGGAGCGAGCGCTGGGCCCACGTGATTGTCATCTGCCCCAGCTGATGGAGGGATGCTGCAAGTGTAGGTGGATCGAGCGCTGGGCCCACGTGATTGTGTACTGCCCCAGCTGATGGAGGGATGCTGCAAGTGGAGGTGGAGCGAGCGCTGGGCCCACGTGATTGTGTACTGCCCCAGCTGATGGAGGGATGCTGCAAGTGGAGGTGGAGCGAGCGCTGGGCCCACGTGATTGTCATCTGCCCCAGTTGATGGAGGGATGCTGCAAGTGTAGGTGGATCGAGCGCTGGGCCCACGTGATTGTGTACTGCCCCAACTGATGGAAGGATGCTGCAAGTGGAGGTGGAGCGATCGCTGGGCCCACGTGATTGTCATCTGCCCCAGCTGATGGAGGGATGCTGCAAGTGGAGGTGGAGCGAGCGCTGGCCCTCGTGACTGTCGACTGCTTTAGCTGATGGAGGGATGCTGCAAGTGTAGGTGGATCGAGCGCTGGCCCTCGTGACTGTCGACTGCTTTAGCTGATGGAGGGATGCTGCAAGTGTAGGTGGATCGAGCGCTGGGCCCACGTGATTGTGTACTGCCCCAACTGATGGAGGGATGCTGCAAGTGGAGGTGGAGCGAGCGCTGGGCCCACGTGATTGTCATCTGCCCCAGCTGATGGAGGGATGCTGCAAGTGGAGGTGGAGCGAGCGCTGGCCCTCGTGACTGTCGACTGCTTTAGCTGATGGAGGGATGCTGCAAGTGGAGGTGGAGCGAGCGCTGGGCCCACGTGATTGTGTACTGCCCCAGCTGATGGAGGGATGCTGCAAGTGGAGGTGGAGCGAGCGCTGGGCCCACGTGATTGTCATCTGCCCCAGCTGATGGAGGGATGCTGCAAGTGTAGGTGGATCGAGCGCTGGGCCCACGTGATTGTGTACTGCGCCAACTGATGGAGGGATGCTGCAAGTGGAGGTGGAGCGAGCGCTGGGCCCACGTGATTGTCATCTGCCCCAGCTGATGGAGGGATGCTGCAAGTGGAGGTGGAGCGAGCGCTGGCCCTCGTGACTGTCGACTGCCCCAGCTGATGGAGGGATGCTGCAAGTGGAGGTGGAGCGAGCGCTGGGCCCACGTGATTGTCATCTGCCCCAGCTGATGGAGGGATGCTGCAAGTGTAGGTGGATCGAGCGCTGGGCCCACGTGATTGTGTACTGCCCCAGCTGATGGAGGGATGCTGCAAGTGGAGGTGGAGCGAGCGCTGGGCCCACGTGATTGTGTACTGCCCCAGCTGATGGAGGGATGCTGCAAGTGGAGGTGGAGCGAGCGCTGGGCCCACGTGATTGTCATCTGCCCCAGCTGATGGAGGGATGCTGCAAGTGGAGGTGGAGCGAGCGCTGGCCCTCGTGACTGTCATCTGCCCCAGCTGATGGAGGGATGCTGCAAGTGGAGGTGGAGCGAGCGCTGGCCCTCGTGACTGTCGACTGCCCCAGCTGATGGAGGGATGCTGCAAGTGGAGGTGGAGCGAGCGCTGGGCCCACGTGATTGTCATCTGCCCCAGCTGATGGAGGGATGCTGCAAGTGGAGGTGGAGCGAGCGCTGGCCCTCGTGACTGTCGACTGCCCCAGCTGATGGAGGGATGCTGCAAGTGGAGGTGGAGCGAGCGCTGGGCCCACGTGATTGTCATCTGCCCCAGCTGATGGAGGGATGCTGCAAGTGTAGGTGGATCGAGCGCTGGGCCCACGTGATTGTGTACTGCCCCAGCTGATGGAGGGATGCTGCAAGTGGAGGTGGAGCGAGCGCTGGGCCCACGTGATTGTGTACTGCCCCAGCTGATGGAGGGATGCTGCAAGTGGAGGTGGAGCGAGCGCTGGGCCCACGTGATTGTCATCTGCCCCAGCTGATGGAGGGATGCTGCAAGTGGAGGTGGAGCGAGCGCTGGCCCTCGTGACTGTCGACTGCCCCAGCTGATGGAGGGATGCTGCAAGTGGAGGTGGAGCGAGCGCTGGGCCCACGTGATTGTCATCTGCCCCAGCTGATGGAGGGATGCTGCAAGTGGAGGTGGAGCGAGCGCTGGCCCTCGTGACTGTCGACTGCCCCAGCTGATGGAGGGATGCTGCAAGTGGAGGTGGAGCGAGCGCTGGGCCCACGTGACTGTCGACTGCCCCAGCTGATGGAGGGATGCTGCAAGTGGAGGTGGAGCGAGCGCTGGGCCCACGTGACTGTCGACTGCCCCAGCTGATGGAGGGATGCTGCAAGTGGAGGTGGAGCGAGCGCTGGCCCTCGTGACTGTCGACTGCCCCAGCTGATGGAGGGATGCTGCAAGTGGAGGTGGAGCGAGCGCTGGGCCCACGTGACTGTCGACTGCCCCAGCTGATGGAGGGATGCTGCAAGTGGAGGTGGAGCGAGCGCTGGCCCTCGTGACTGTCGACTGCCCCAGCTGATGGAGGGATGCTGCAAGTGGAGGTGGAGCGAGCGCTGGGCCCACGTGACTGTCGACTGCCCCAGCTGATGGAGGGATGCTGCAAGTGGAGGTGGAGCGAGCGCTGGCCCTCGTGACTGTCGACTGCCCCAGCTGATGGAGGGATGCTGCAAGTGGAGGTGGAGCGAGCGCTGGCCCTCGTGACTGTCGACTGCCCCAGCTGATGGAGGGATGCTGCAAGTGGAGGTGGAGCGAGCGCTGGGCCCACGTGATTGTGTACTGCCCCAGCTGATGGAGGGATGCTGCAAGTGGAGGTGGAGCGAGCGCTGGGCCCACGTGATTGTCATCTGCCCCAGCTGATGGAGGGATGCTGCAAGTGGAGGTGGAGCGAGCGCTGGCCCTCGTGACTGTCATCTGCCCCAGCTGATGGAGGGATGCTGCAAGTGGAGGTGGAGCGAGCGCTGGCCCTCGTGACTGTCGACTGCCCCAGCTGATGGAGGGATGCTGCAAGTGGAGGTGGAGCGAGCGCTGGGCCCACGTGATTGTCATCTGCCCCAGCTGATGGAGGGATGCTGCAAGTGGAGGTGGAGCGAGCGCTGGCCCTCGTGACTGTCGACTGCCCCAGCTGATGGAGGGATGCTGCAAGTGGAGGTGGAGCGAGCGCTGGGCCCACGTGATTGTCATCTGCCCCAGCTGATGGAGGGATGCTGCAAGTGTAGGTGGATCGAGCGCTGGGCCCACGTGATTGTGTACTGCCCCAGCTGATGGAGGGATGCTGCAAGTGGAGGTGGAGCGAGCGCTGGGCCCACGTGATTGTGTACTGCCCCAGCTGATGGAGGGATGCTGCAAGTGGAGGTGGAGCGAGCGCTGGGCCCACGTGATTGTCATCTGCCCCAGCTGATGGAGGGATGCTGCAAGTGGAGGTGGAGCGAGCGCTGGCCCTCGTGACTGTCGACTGCCCCAGCTGATGGAGGGATGCTGCAAGTGGAGGTGGAGCGAGCGCTGGGCCCACGTGATTGTCATCTGCCCCAGCTGATGGAGGGATGCTGCAAGTGGAGGTGGAGCGAGCGCTGGCCCTCGTGACTGTCGACTGCCCCAGCTGATGGAGGGATGCTGCAAGTGGAGGTGGAGCGAGCGCTGGGCCCACGTGACTGTCGACTGCCCCAGCTGATGGAGGGATGCTGCAAGTGGAGGTGGAGCGAGCGCTGGGCCCACGTGACTGTCGACTGCCCCAGCTGATGGAGGGATGCTGCAAGTGGAGGTGGAGCGAGCGCTGGCCCTCGTGACTGTCGACTGCCCCAGCTGATGGAGGGATGCTGCAAGTGGAGGTGGAGCGAGCGCTGGGCCCACGTGACTGTCGACTGCCCCAGCTGATGGAGGGATGCTGCAAGTGGAGGTGGAGCGAGCGCTGGCCCTCGTGACTGTCGACTGCCCCAGCTGATGGAGGGATGCTGCAAGTGGAGGTGGAGCGAGCGCTGGGCCCACGTGACTGTCGACTGCCCCAGCTGATGGAGGGATGCTGCAAGTGGAGGTGGAGCGAGCGCTGGCCCTCGTGACTGTCGACTGCCCCAGCTGATGGAGGGATGCTGCAAGTGGAGGTGGAGCGAGCGCTGGCCCTCGTGACTGTCGACTGCCCCAGCTGATGGAGGGATGCTGCAAGTGGAGGTGGAGCGAGCGCTGGCCCTCGTGACTGTCGACTGCCCCAGCTGATGGAGGGATGCTGCAAGTGGAGGTGGAGCGAGCGCTGGCCCTCGTGACTGTCGACTGCCCCAGCTGATGGAGGAATGCTGCAAGTGGAGGTGGAGCGAGCGCTGGCCCTCGTGACTGTCGACTGCCCCAGCTGATGGAGGGATGCTGCAAGTGGAGGTGGAGCGAGCGCTGGGCCCACGTGACTGTCGACTGCCCCAGCTGATGGAGGGATGCTGCAAGTGGAGGTGGAGCGAGCGCTGGCCCTCGTGACTGTCGACTGCCCCAGCTGATGGAGGGATGCTGCAAGTGGAGGTGGAGCGAGCGCTGGCCCTCGTGACTGTCGACTGCCCCAGCTGATGGAGGGATGCTGCAAGTGGAGGTGGAGCGAGCGCTGGGCCCACGTGACTGTCGACTGCCCCAGCTGATGGAGGGATGCTGCAAGTGGAGGTGGAGCGAGCGCTGGGCCCACGTGACTGTCGACTGCCCCAGCTGATGGAGGAATGCTGCAAGTGGAGGTGGAGCGAGCGCTGGCCCTCGTGACTGTCGACTGCCCCAGCTGATGGAGGAATGCTGCAAGTGGAGGTGGAGCGAGCGCTGGGCCCACGTGACTGTCGACTGCCCCAGCTGATGGAGGGATGCTGCAAGTGGAGGTGGAGCGAGCGCTGGCCCTCGTGACTGTCGACTGCCCCAGCTGATGGAGGGATGCTGCAAGTGGAGGTGGAGCGAGCGCTGGCCCTCGTGACTGTCGACTGCCCCAGCTGATGGAGGGATGCTGCTAGTGGAGGTGGAGCGAGCGCTGGCCCTCGTGACTGTCGACTGCCCCAGCTGATGGAGGGATGCTGCAAGTGGAGGTGGAGCGAGCGCTGGCCCTCGTGACTGTCGACTGCCCCAGCTGATGGAGGGATGCTGCAAGTGGAGGTGGAGCGAGCGCTGGCCCTCGTGACTGTCGACTGCCCCAGCTGATGGAGGGATGCTGCAAGTGGAGGTGGAGCGAGCGCTGGCCCTCGTGACTGTCGACTGCCCCAGCTGATGGAGGAATGCTGCAAGTGGAGGTGGAGCGAGCGCTGGCCCTCGTGACTGTCGACTGCCCCAGCTGATGGAGGGATGCTGCAAGTGGAGGTGGAGCGAGCGCTGGCCCTCGTGACTGTCGACTGCCCCAGCTGATGGAGGGATGCTGCAAGTGGAGGTGGAGCGAGCGCTGGCCCTCGTGACTGTCGACTGCCCCAGCTGATGGAGGGATGCTGCAAGTGGAGGTGGAGCGAGCGCTGGGCCCACGTGACTGTCGACTGCCCCAGCTGATGGAGGGATGCTGCAAGTGGAGGTGGAGCGAGCGCTGGCCCTCGTGACTGTCGACTGCCCCAGCTGATGGAGGGATGCTGCAAGTGGAGGTGGAGCGAGCGCTGGCCCTCGTGACTGTCGACTGCCCCAGCTGATGGAGGGATGCTGCAAGTGGAGGTGGAGCGAGCGCTGGGCCCACGTGACTGTCGACTGCCCCAGCTGATGGAGGGATGCTGCAAGTGGAGGTGGAGCGAGCGCTGGCCCTCGTGACTGTCGACTGCCCCAGCTGATGGAGGGATGCTGCAAGTGGAGGTGGAGCGAGCGCTGGCCCTCGTGACTGTCGACTGCCCCAGCTGATGGAGGGATGCTGCAAGTGGAGGTGGAGCGAGCGCTGGCCCTCGTTACTGCCGACTGCCCCAGCTGATGGAGGGATGCTGCAAGTGGAGGTGGAGCGAGCGCTGGGCCCACGTGATTGTCGACTGCCCTAGCTGTTGGAGGGATGCTGCAAGTGGAGGTGGATCGAGCGCTGGGCCCAAGTTACTGTCGACTGCCCCAGCTGATGGAGGGATGCTGCAAGTGGAGGTGGAGCGAGCGCTGGGCCCACGTGATTGTCGACTGCCCTAGCTGATGGAGGGTTGCTGCAAGTAGAGGTGGAGCGAGCGCTGGGCCCACGTGATTGTCGACTGCCCTAGCTGATGGAGGGATGCTGCAAGTGGAGGTGGAGCGAGCGCTGGGCCCACGTGATTGTCGACTGCCCTAGCTGATGGAGGGATGCTGCAAGTGGAGGTGGAGCGAGCGCTGGATCCACGTGATTGTCGATTGCCCTAGCTGATGGAGGGATGCTGCAAGTGGAGGTGGAGCGAGCGCGCGAGAGGTGAGGGCCTTGCAGATAACCTCGTGCTGGCCGCCAGGGACGACCTCAAAACTCTTCGCATGTGCGAAAATAACTCTTCTGCTTCTTCAATATCCTTGGACCCGCGGCGGCGGGTTATTACGAGTTACAATGCAGCAGTGCCAGTAGCGCAAATATCACGTGACCTTCTGCTTGTATGCTTCTTTTGGTGATACTCGGTTGCTGACGACTGCAACATTGTCTACGCCTGCAAGGTCTCGCTGAATTAAACTATGTCACATATTCATATACGTCTATAATGTTTTTTTTTTTTACTTCTCCTTACGTGAAAATAGTAGTTAATTATTAGTTATTTAAAATTTATATTTTTTAAATTAAACTTCTTAGGGGCGTTGATGGAATTTCATTAAGGAACGGAAATATAATGTAGTGCGCGGACGCCATGGACGGTAGTTTAACATGATGAAGTCTTAGGCGCATGCGCTTTTCTGTTATACCCACAAGCTGAATTCCTCCATATAGCAGACCCCTATATATTCGCTTACGTGAACATCGAGGGACTTAGTAAGTGGATCGGTGTGCCAAAATATCTTTTTTTGATAGAAAAACTACTTATTTTGTAATACATTAATAATTACTAATAGCAAGATACTCCGCTAATCCACCAATTTTATTCGAAATTTTCATCTTAGCTAAAACTAGTGATAAAATTTAATATTAAGTTTAGGTTATCATCATGGTTTAACATGCTTTAGCTGAAATAATTAAATAGTTTGTGCAAGTTTACTGGATTATGTAGAAAATTAACGAGCAGTTGTGGTTAATTTGCACATGCTTGCAAATATAAATTTATAACCACTGAACTAAAAACACCAAAAGCTATGAAATGTTAACCAAATATTAGCAATTGTATTTTTTTTTTACATTTTCAAAATAAAAAATGTGAACGAGTCTATAAATACTCCCCAAAGATTTGTAACATCTAACCTCGGTAACAAGCAAATTCCTGTGTTTTCATGTTGTAAATAAATTTATAAAACGAAACTCGGAAACGAAATTTATCGTAAAATTCTTTAAAATAATGCCAGCAAGATAAATATACGCAAATTATATATCATTATATATCTAATTATATATCTTTGGAGATATTATATTTTACCGCAAAACCTTACTTACCCTATTTTCACACCTTTTGCAGTCGAATTTCGAGAATATATATAAATAAAAATGCAGGTAACTCATATTCTTAACTGTTATTCGGGTTCAGTTTCTCCTCCCACATGATTTTATATATATGTATTATATGTATATATATGTAAATCTTATAGGCTATATAAAATACTCGTGTCACAGTGTTAGTTACTATAATCCTCCGAAACGGCTTGACCGATTTTTATCAAATTTTGTATGCCTATTCAGTAGGTCTGAGAATCGGCTACTATCTATTTTTCATACCCCTAAGTGATAGGGTTGTCCACCCCTAACATTTTTTTTTTTTTTAGTTTTTGGGACATCATTTTCATTTTTATTTTTTATAATGTGGCATTAAAAAATACATACAACACTAAATTTTCACCCTTCTATCACCAACCCCTGATTTTTAATAGAATTTTATATGTTTCAACCCCTGTCGATAGCTGATCAATTAACACTTGATCAACCTTCCCTAAAGGAGTGAAAAAGTGATAATTTCATTTTATAACAGAAAAAATCATAGGTCATAGACATACAAATAGTGAGTGAGTGTCATTTCTCTATGTCTGCCACACGATCATACACATAGTAAGGTCTGGCAAATTCATATTTTTTCTCCTTGGTGAGACTAGCCCGCTTAGTGGAGCTGGCAGCGGCTAGCAAAATAAAGGCGCTAATAACAGTTTTGTTCTTAACTTCGTCAATAGATAAAGTTGCCTTGAATTTTAAACGCACCTTCGTTCGATGCGTTTGTCATGTCTTTAATTTTCGTTTGTTTGTGCCGTATGCGTTCCTATACCATTCATCCGATTGCGATGAAATTTTGGTGATTTGTTATGCGCATGCTCATGAAGGTTACTGAGACGGTATAACTATTTTTCAATAGTTGGAGCACGAATCGTGTCAAAAAATGTGTTTATTTCATTTTATATAGCGGCACTTCGTATGTTTTTGTTGTATAAGTGCGCACGCATGACACAATTAATTTAAATTTAAAAGAGAGACAGAGATAGAGTGACATATATATATAGAGTGAGATAGAGAGAGAGATAAGTTGAGATAGAGCGAGGTATAGAAAAATGAAATGGGTTAGATAAAGAGATATATAAATGTATAGAGCTATATAGAAATTTATATATAGAAGAGATAGAGATAGTGGGAGTTATATATGTAAATATAAAGAGATAAATACAGATAGAGAGATACATCTATATATATATAAAAATTTAGCTTCCGTATGTATTTGGCCGCAAAACTCGGAAAGTATACGATGGTTTGGATTGAAATTTTTACAGAACATTGCATCTTAACAGAAGAGTGTTTATATGAAATAAAAGTTTGGGAAAATCCACCGGAAAAGTCGGAAAAAAAAGTTTCTATAACTAAATATCATGGTCACCCAACTTAGTTGTGTCCACGCTCGACGATGCTGTACCATATTGTCGAAGTTCAAGCACATCAGGCTACTCGACCATTGTGCCTTGACGACTATAATTTACACAAATCTATATATATAAACATGTTATGTTGGTTTGTGTACGCTTCAAAAACTCAAAAAGTTCTGCACCGATTGAGCTGAAATTTTACCATTGTATACAACTCGCATCAAGGATTGTTTTTATCTACTTTTCACGTCAGCCACATACCCGCGACCGCAAAAAAGTAACTGCGCCATTTTATTAATGTGTTTTCTCACCAATAAAAACAAAAAACACGCATTTTCTGTTATGGAAACGTTTCTCCATGCCAAAGGATTTCTCTTAGCGATGGAAAAAACTACGTCAAGTAAAGCGAGCGGGAAATGGCTATATACATTGAGAATGCTTTTATTCTGAGGTGCAAAAATTAAAAAATGACTAAGCGTACCGGTATGGGACTAATTATTATATTAGCGTGATTGTGTCTCGATTGAGCTGCGCCGTTATCCAAATCGTAAGTAGAGGTTATGTTTTGTATGTGTCTATCACCACTTGATGTGGGATTGCATGTAGATGGTTCTAGGCTATTCATTTTTTGAGTTCCTTAGACCCTATAGGCCTACCTTTTTTTTAATTTTTAATTTAATTAATATGTTCTACGGAATTTTTAAAATCACTTGATCTGCCAGGGATACCACCACACATGCTTAAATTGAAAATAGGTGTGCCAATTATCCTCTTGCGGAATATTAATCAGCTAAAACACTGCAACGGCACGCGACTTTCAGTTAAGAAATTAATGAATAATGTAGTGGAAGCAACGATTTTAACGGGGCCTTTCAAAGATGAAGATGTCCACATTCCTCAAATACCCATGATCCCGACCGATACACCATTTCAATTTAAAAGATTGTAATTCCCAATTCGATTGGCATTTGCAATCACAATCAATAAAGCTCAAGGTCAATCTTTAGATTTGTGTGGTTTAGATTAAGATGCGGATTGCTTTTCACATGGACAACTGTATGTTGCGTGTTCCCGAGTCGGAAAACCAGATAGTCTTTATATCTACGCATACAAGTTGTTTCGGGCCGAAGCCCGGCCTAGCCTCACCACCTCCACCTCCTAGGACTGAACCCGTTAGGGTATTCCAGGAGCACTAACTTTTCTTCTTTCATCCTGATGTCACCTGGTCTTAATGGCATCAGGATGTTTGGCCTCAGATGTTCATATGCCATGGTTTTGAATGGTTTAGCACCATTCATTTGCCTCAACCAGAAACAACTTATCCATTCTGTTTAAGCCGCCGTGCCTGCAGCCAGAATATAGCTTTGTCAGTATTATAATAAAATCCATTGTCAATTTGCATCCATGCGATATTAAAAACACGACGGCTGATGTTAAAAACTCTACAGTCACTCCGCGTGGGATCTCTTGCATGCCATTGCTCCGGGACGGTTGCCAGTACCCGGGGCAACGAACATGCAAGGGCACCAATCCCACCGCCTTTCTGGGTTTTCTGTCTGTTCCTTCTTTGACTGCTGTCCTTTGCCACTCCTTTCCTTCTTGCTGTCTCTCCAGCCCACTCCATCACCTGCTGTCTTGTTCCCTTCCTTGTTCGTTCTTGTTCTTTCTTCTTTTGTCAAATCCTTAAAATTTTGTCCATTCGTAAAATTTTGGTCTGAGATGTTAAAAATCCTCTGGATCTTGATGAGCATCCCATAAAATATCTCAAGTCGTCTTTTAAAATATCCAAAATTTTCGTTTTGATCTAAAATTGATTTAAAATGGTGTCCAATCTTAAAATCTCCTTCTCCTCTGTTCTTCTTCTTCTGTTTCTTTGTCTCTCTTCGGGTGTTTTGGTCACGTCCGTGCTCGTGTTTGTTGTAAGCTTGTCTGCTGCATGCCTTATTGTCTTTTGACCAATTTATACTCATAAAATGGTCTTGTATGATCGAACACGAAACGACCATAAGTCATAGCAGCTTGCTTCTTGATTTCCTCGAAATCGATGGTTATTCCGAGCCTTTCAAAGTTGGTGCGCAGCAGGGATCTCAGCTCGTCCAAATCCAAGGGGATGTTGTTCCTTGCGAGAAGATGTCTGTCCACTATTTCCATATTGGGAAAGTTGATCATCCTCCCTCCATCCATACTGCGCACCAACACAGCTATTGCTGCCTGTTGGATTTTCGGTTCATCCAGTCTAGCCAATCTCATGTCATACTCGAACTTCGAGTAGATCATGGTAGGATCTTGTCCAGCTCCAACATGAGAATGTACCTCAGGTAATTCCTCCTCTAGCTGAATAGAAGGTACTGATCCACTTGCATATTCTGCAATGTCCTTTTGTATCTTTAGATGTGTTATGAGCTCTTCTCCTGGGGCACACTCTCATCTAGAGTGGCTATCTGTTTATTGTAGTCATGCGTTGCTTTCCTTGTTTGGTCCCGTATGATCTTTTCTATGGAGTTGATTTCTCTGCCTTCGCGTACGAAACACATAGGCCTCCATGTGCATGGCCATTTTGATTTACTGTCCATCTTGGTTATTTAGAGCACCTTCTTCTTCCATCCATTTATCAAAGTGCTCTAGTCGTTTGCTTACCTCGTGTATGTAGTTGTTCCATACTTCATAACCTTTTTCGCACTGTAGCATTCCTGCCATATCCTCGAGCCTTAGTGACAGTTCTTCTGCCATTCTTCTATACTTCTCCCTGATGTCATCGATCTTTCTGCACTCATAAATAATATGAGCTGCTGTATCTTGTACCTCACACGTGACACATTGGTTACTGGGAACCAAATTCCTTTCCCAGAGCTTTGCCTTGAAGTTCCCGTGTCCAGTGAGATACTGCACAGTGTAATGGTCTGGTGTTATCCATTTCTTTTTCAGTCTTTCTCTGACATCAGGGAAGAAGACATATGTGAAGCGACCTTTGCTGGAGCGATCCCATCGTAGCTGCCATTCATCGAGCGTTAGCTGTCTAGCTATCCACTTATCTTCTGATGTTACTGTTCCTCTTGCAGCTAGCAGAGCCAGTTGTCCTCTCTCCTTTACCTTAAGATCAATTGGTATTATTCCTGCAACAACTTGCAGCGCTTCCGTAGAAGTGGTACGGTATGCCTTGGTCATAGTTAGAAGGGCTGCTCGTTGTGCTCCTTCTAGTACCCTTTTTCTGTGTGCAAGTTCCGCTTCATAATACCAAGTAGCTGCAGCGTAACAGACTACTCCCAAGAAGACTCCAGCATAGATCGTTCTTAACGTTTCAAATATAAGGCCCCAGTTGGCAGGTGCTACTGCACGCAATTTGTGAAAAAGCAAAATGGCCTTGTCACTTGTCTTTTTGATGTGGGTTGTATACCGTCCACGGGTATCGATATGAACACCAAGGTATTTCAGCGCCGAAACTGCTTTAACTGGTCTGCCCTGATATCTGACGACTGGTGGTCTTGCCGTGCTTAGTGATCCTTTCAACATGATGGCCTCCATTTTCTGTGGTGCGATTTTGAGTTTACAATTGCTTGTCCATGTACTTACAATATTTAGTGCCTTTTCTGCCCTCTCTTCTATGATCCTTCTTGAGTTGCCTGGTATCAGTAGCAATCCATCATCTGCATATCCATAGATGCTACATCCCTCCGGCAATTCTGTGCTTAAAATTTCATCAAAGAGGATGTTCCATAGTAGCGGTCCAAGAACCGGTCCCTGGGGACACCCCTTTGTTAGCACCTTTTCCTTGCTGTTGTCTCCAATGGCACATTGACAAGTACGGTCAGCGAAGAAAGCCTTTATTGCCTTATAGATATTCTTCGGACATCCAAGCTCTTTAAGTCGCCACAAAATCTGGGGCCACCAAGCATTATCAAACACTCCAGCGATATCAATTGTGACAGCAAGTACGTACTGTGTGTCACTGCTGTTAACTTCCTTTATCACATCCAGTATTGCAAGTTCCGTGCTCTTTCCTTTTCGAAAACCATACTGGTGATCACTGATACCGTGGACGGTAATCAGGAAATCATTGAGTCTGTTATACAATAACTTCTCGTACACTTTGCCCAGAATTGGGAGCATGGTTAGCGGTCTGTAGGAGCTCAACTCTCCAGGATCTTTCCCATTCCCTTTATATAATATTTTCAAGATCCCTCTTTTCCATTCCTTTGGAAAGATTCCACTTGCCAGCGCATTATTATAAAGTTCAAGCAGAACTATTTTCAGTCTGTCGAATACTCGCCATATAATCTCTGTCGTGATTTGATCATGACCAGGAGCTTTTTTGGGCTTTAAATGCTTGAAAATCCACTTCAGTTTTTCCATTGTGAATTGGGGTGTATCCAATGTGTCTGGTAGATCTTCTGCCATTCTTCTTTTCCTATCTTGTTCAAAAGTATCTTGTAGTGGATTATCATCGGGCAGTAGCCTGTTGACAATGATTTCCAGGTTTTCCTGTATACTGGCAGTTTGTACTCCATTGATTATAAGTCCTGGTAACTCTATTGGACTTTTTTTCTTTCCAGCACACATTTTATACACCAAGCCCCATGGATCTTGATTTCCTTTTTCACTAACAAGCTGTTCCCAAGAGCGTCTCTTTGCTAGCTTAACAGCTTTGGTATATGTTCTCCTTTTCTGGCGGTATTCATTTAGCAGCTCCATTCTTGAGAATGGATCTCTTTGTGCTTTCATCCTCTTTCTTAGTCCTTTGACTTTTCTTCTCATATTTTCAAGCTCCACGTTCCACCAACCATGTCCGCCCCTCGTTTTGTTGTTCAGTTTTTCCATATGCTTGTCGCATATTCTAATTATGAGTTCTTTTATCTTTATAGAATCTTGTTCAGGATTGCCTGTTTTCTGTCCATTGTATTCATCCAGAAGAGTCAATAGATCTTCATCAAACCTCTTCCAATTGACTCTCTTACATCCGTAACGAACATTTTCCATGTTTGTTTTCTGTTGTTCTCTCTTGCCACGAATTTCATATATTATTAGACGATGGTCGCTCGTGATTTCATCTACTACAGTCCAATCGACTATATTATCTCTCGTTTTATGGTCTGTCACTGTTATATCCAGGTAAGATTCGCTTTCGCAGGCAGGCGAGATGTATGTTGCCATTGTGCCAGGGACGTTAACAGTCCAGAGATCTTCAGCTGTTAGGTATTGTGATACCAGATCTCCTTTGTTGTCATTGAAATGTGATCCCCACATTTCTGACTTAGCGTTTACATCAGCGCCAATAATTTTCCTTTCATGCCGTGCGAATTCAAGGATATTATCCCAGTGCCTCAGATGTATCTCCGTATCATCTGAAAATTGAAAGTACGAGGACACGAGTATTAAATTCCATGGTTGCATTTCAACCTTTATGCAAGTATGATGTTCGTTACTTATTTTGGGTAACAGTAGAATATCCAAATTTGGATTTCTTACCCATATTGCTGCTTGCGGGGAGTCCCCTACAGCATAGAGCCTTGGAGGGATGTCTAGGACTTTCCCTCTTACCGTATAAGGCTCCTGGATGAATACAATGTCCAGATTCTTTTCTGCTGCATACCTGACAATTTCACAAGAGGCGACAGCAGACCTCTGCAGGTTTATCTGTCCAATTCTGAGCAAGCAAGATGTTTTATTCATAGTTGGTCCTGTCGAGTTCCCTGGACAGGGCCTTCTGGTACTCGGGGCAGTCAAAAGAGTCTACACGATGGTTAAAGTCCCGCTTGGCCTTCTTGCAGTTCGCACATTTTTCACCTTTATCCTTTTCCTTGCACTCAGCAAATTTATGACCCGGATCTCCACATGCAGAGCATACAAGCTGTCCACGGCACTTAGCTGCTGTGTGGCCATAAGCTTGGCATTTATAACACCTTGTTGCCACAATATAATCCTTGACTCTGCAGGATGAAAATCCTATATAAATCCTTTCTTTGTCCATCAAGAGGTTCCTTATCTTGGAACTTACCTCTAAGACAATATGGACTTTTTCTTTGTTTTCTTTGGGTCCCTTCCTGAGTCGGATGGTTGACTCTCGGATAAAGGTATCTTTACTTATCTCGGCCTCTCTGAAATTTTGAGCGTGTATAGACTCAATTAGATCGTCCCTGTCCAGGTCTCGAGGGACATCGTACAATATTACTTTTGGACCTCTGCCCTTCGGGGTTTCAAACCTGAGACCCAGGGCCTTTAATCTCTCAGCGTTCCTTATTTTTTCAATTGAGCCGGCATCTTCAGTTGGTCCTTGATGGGATCTACATTTTTCATGAGCTTGGATTTTGTCTCCTCACTATTTTGCGCTTCGTCCACAGGGTATGCAATTAATAGTTGTTTTCGTGGACGTACTGTTTTCCACTGTTCCTGTGAGGTGACATCTGTTCCCTTTTTTAGTACAGCTGCAAAGGAGGGCTGCAACTGAGTCACTGCTGGTGCCTTCTTTTCTTTTGTCTCGAGCTGACCTCTGAGACGAGCATTCTCCAACAAGGATCTATCAAGTAGACCTTTCAGTTGTACGATTCTCGGCAAGATGAAATTTGCCGCTGACTTGTTCACTCTGGAAATTTCCTCGGTGGTATACGTGGTGATTTCCTTCAACAGGATTTCTGCCTTGCTTAGGATGACCATTTCCGAGACATCCTCATCACCATCATTTTTCTCTGTATTAGGTTTGTCTTTTTTCGCCATTAAATCTGTGATTACCATCTTGGTAATTGCCACATCCTGTCCGAAGACCACAGGATATATGGCCATTATCCATTTCTTTTCGGCCATATTGGGGGCTGGCAAGCTTCCCCAATTTGTCTTTGGATCGAGTAGTTTGTCCGTCCAATAGAGCATCTTGCTCAGTTCTAAACTTCTCTCGTTTAGAACGCGTCCGAGCGCCGCCCTTCGCTCGCTCCAGTCTCCTTCAATTGGGTTGGTGGGTGCCTCTGTGAGGTCCTCATACCACGTTCCCTTGCTTGACGCCATCTTTATTTTTGTTCCCTTCAGTCGTGCCGATTATCTCCTTTATTAATTAGGCCTCCGCCTCCCGGCGGGGGGATTAGTATCCCACACGGCCTATGCCCTCTTAGCCGTCTGAGGTGCTTATGGCGGCGAAGCTAAGGATGCTTCCTCGGTCCAGGAAGAAATGCCGAGGACCTGCCGAGTTATTGCCTCAGAGCGTTGCCACCCTTCGGCCCACGTTGAGGGGGGGTATTGTCCGACCACAAAAGAGGCTCACTACCTTCCTCAACACAAATCTCTTTGTGGGGTTTTTCGAGGTACGGCACAATCCTTAGGGTAAATAGGAGATACCCCGAGAAAAACCATACAGTGGAAAAACAAAAAATATTGCACAAGTATTGCAAAATGTATTCTTTGTTTTGTTTCTCATTTCTCAACTATTTAATCACAATGTGCCACAGTGAAGCGTGGCAGGGTACAGCTAGTAGATATATATTTATGTAGATACAGTAGAGATAAATATATATTTAGAGAGATGGTTAGATGATTTGTATATGTGTAACTACTTCCAACATATTACAAAACAAAACTGAATGAGGCATTACAATGCATGCCGAGCATTAGCTAGATAATGGAATCTTTTCAATATTAGTAATCTCTTATTTTTCAGCTTTTTTCTATTGTGCGTTATAGAGTCTAGACTACATACAGACCACCAATTTTTCGATATATACAGGTAAATAACTATACACTGACAGAAAAACGTCTGTCGGGATCTAAAAATGATATAAATTATTTTGCACACTTGACATTCAAATTAAGAAGACAATAAATTACTAACTACATCTGATTTCGAAAAAGGTCCCTTTTACCCTGTGTTAAGCCCGGGTAACGCCGGGTACTGCAGCTAGTATATGTATATATATGCGCGTGTGTGTACGCGCGTGCATTTTTACGATAAAAAACATTTTCCCTTGTCATCACTTTAAAGTCCAAATGTTTATAGATTGAAAAAAATACAATTCGTTACTCTATGTTTATTTTAGTCAAATTTAGTTCCTAACTTTTAGCACTAGAAGATTTGTAGATTTGGCAGTATGCTATTGTTTTTATCAATACATTATTTACCCCTTTTATATCTTTTAGGGTTTTTATTGCACAAAATGGGAAAACTTTGGATGGTATTTTTTAGTATATTTATTATTGATAGCGTATGAATATTATGCTTGCTTTGTTTTCTGAAATAATAAACCATATTTATAAGTTTTTCACCCCCTTAGGGGTAGATTTCTTTAGTTATAACATAGCTTCTGTATAAGTTAGCCAAATACGTAACTATTGAATAAAGTCTGATTAAAATCCGTGAAGTAGTTTTTAATTAATGGCGGAACAATCAGGCAAACAAAAAAAGCAGCCAAACAGACAAAAATTTTAAACACTATATCTTTTGAGTTGGAACTAATCTTAGTAGCCATTTCCAATAAGTTTTTCATTTTTTGATAAAATGTACCGAGTATGTACCCGGAACATATATTATTGTTAGTATAGTTATAGATTGTTTCTAAGTTGTTGTTTGTTAACCGCCATCAGGCTCTATTCCCGCGGTGTTGAGGGTGTTGTAAGGCGAGGAAGCACCCTAACTACTGGACACGATGTCTCCTGGAGACTGCTACGACACAGCACGCAAGGGGGTCGTTACCACAACGCCGAAATACCACAACGCCGAAAGTACAATAACGCCGAATACCATAACGCCGAATGCCAAATTGACCGCAACGCCGACAGCTAGAAAACGGCTGTGTACCACAACGCCGAAATACAGTAACGCCGAAAAATGTTGCTGTGGGGAGGGGGGGGGGGGGTCACAGGAGCAAAATGAAAAACAACTGAATGAATTTGTGTGTGTTTTTAAAATGTATCTTAACGCCGAAATACCACAACTTAACCTAACCTAGGCTAGCCTAACCTAGCCTAACCTAACATATTCTTACCTAACCTAACCTTTGTGGCAGTCCTACAATGACATTTTTCGGCGTTGTGGTAATTCGGCGTTGTGGTACATAGTAGTTAGTTTTCTAGCTGTCGGCGTTGTAGTCAATGTGGCATTCGTCGTTATGGTTTTTGGCGTTATTGTACGTTCGGCGTTGTGGTATTTCGGCGTCGTGGTGCGTCCCCCACGCAAGGCTGGTTGCTCTGGGAGTCGGACTGCAAGCGCCAGCAGGCGGCTCGGCATAGGGGGGCGCCATCTGCGGCACATTTTCGCGTCGTAAACACGCCTCGCCTCGCAGCTCGTAACCCGTCGCTTCCGGGCCGAGCCACGACCTCCCGCGAGCTCGTGCCCCGTGGCTCGCCATGTCTCGCCATGTCTCGCCATGTCTCGCCATGTCATCTCGGTCCAGAAACCTCCCACTTTCTCCACCACACGCCTGGCAGTTCCGGGAACACTCCTGATCGAATACCACAGGGTAAGATATCAATGACCCGTAGGCCACACGAATATCTGCTGGCCTGGGTGAGGTGGGATAAGCCAACTACAAGGGCTTGAAGATGGCTGCAGGAAGGCATCCCGAAACGTCAGTTATGCAAACGTGTGCTCGACCAATAAGCCAAGGATGAGTTATTTTTAAACACCAGCTTATAACCCGTGGCCTCGCTCACGCAATATCACGATAATGCTGATATTTTACAATTTTAAATAAAGTATATAATTAATTCCAAAAATACTAAAGAAAAATACACACAAAATTTCAACTCATAATAAAAACCGTCTAAAAAAGATGTTTTCTACAGTGTTTATCCCCAGGTCTGTTTTATTTTGGTATAAATTAATTATTATATTTCATAACTCCAATTTTAGTGTTTTTTTGAGGATATATTTTACCTTAATGAAATCACACTTACCTCCTTTTCATTTCATGAGGTAGCCAATTAAAAAAAATTGAATAACGTGCCTGTTTCATTTTAATTAACATTATGACTTCGTTTACACTTACGCTTTCATTTATTTTGGTTATAACTAGGCTCAGAATAATTAAATATTCTCACCTCATTACAGAAACCCACATTGTTTTAAGATACTTAAAACAATAATATATCTAATTGAAATGAAGGATACAGGTATCATTCAAATTTTTTATCTTACGTATTAGTTAATAAGTAGAAATTTTTAGTATTACTTAAAAATAATTCCGAAAATTCATCCCTATATTCTTCATTGAATTTTCAAACATGTCAATGTACGTTAGCTAAATAAAATCAAAATCATCCCTTGTTACCGCAGATGTAAAATATGTATATTAAATTAATACTTTTATTTATATAAAATTTATCTGGCCAATATTGAATAAGTAGATTCCATAACGTTTTTATTTTTTAAATAATATACACCATTGTTAAAAAATAAGAGACTATATTCCATAAAACCTGAATAAGAGTATAGTTATTTAAGATATTTTGATTAATTAATGCCACTATTTTAAATTAAGTTTGATTGTTTTAGCAGATAATGTTTATCTTAATGTTAACGTCATATTTACATTTTTCTACCCCCGAAGAAATATAATTTCAACAAGATGTAAAACTGAGTATTTGTATATTTATAAATTATACCAAATAAATTACAGCCCACTTGTCTAACTTCAAACAACGAAACAAAGTTAAGTTCAGCTTTTCAATCTTTTTGCGGTCGAGTATAGAAAACCGGAGAAGGTAAAAACATGCTATGTAAGTTATTGTTACTCAATTTCTTACCTCTCGATTGTAATATTGGAAAATGGTAGTTTCACGTTGCAAAAAATCCAGTAGTCGGTTTCATTATCATTCCCTATGTTTTTTGGGGTATGGAAATCTAATCTTGAGTTATCCAACAAAATTTTCTGGTGCTTTATGAGATACATATTTGCAAAAAAAAAACAGCGAAATTTGGATAATTTTTTAGATTTTTTACTTATAATTTCAACAGTATATGTGCTGGCGAAAACCCTAATCTTAACGTTTTTAGAAAAGACTAAATTTGCCACAATTTGAGTTCAATAATAGCTCTATAGGTTCCATAGTTCTCGAGATACAGTACTTCAAATATTGGTGATTTTTTTTCTTCCACGAAGTGAAATTTTAAGTTTTGGGTCAAATTTTGAAGCAAATATTAAGGAATATACTGATCCAACGAGGAAATTTGTTAGGAGTGAAGTTTTAGCAAATATATTTAACTTTAATTCTAGCACAAAACGATGCTTATATTTGAAAGATATAAAAAAATTATGAATTTGGATTTTTTGATGATTTGATTCAAACCCTTTCCATGCCTTGAAAGCTTAGCGTTTTTTTTACTAAATAACTATATTTGTGTTTCATACGAAAGATTATAATCATATTGAAAAAAATATCAATGCTTATTTACATAATTATGTACAAAAATGTGAGCGAGTCTTTATTAATGTGTGACATATAACCTCAGTTACGAGCAAAACCACAAATAATACGAAACTCAGTCAAGAAATTTAATGTAAAATTCTTAAAATAGTGCCAAGCATGATAAATATAAGAAAATTGTGTTTTCCACTACATTTCTGGACGCTAATCACTCGTAGTTTACGCACCCACCACTACGATTCGCTGCAGGAGCAGCATTGTTGACTATTGAATGGCTAAAACAAAGCAAAAAAAAAAAACTCTTAAAAAAAATATTAAACCTGGCTTGGAACATGATTTTTGACAAACATTTTTTTTACAATACTGCCCATCTTGTTAAAATTCACGAAACAGTTTACCTTTGCCACAGATGGCAGTACCGTAGTTACAGATTTCCGTTACATGCGGCTTCCGTTCCATTCATGAAATTACTCCTACCATTTGCCTTACGCTGAGAGCTAAGATGTTACACATAAAAATTTTTTTTAACAAGTTCTTGCTAGGTCGCGCTTTGGCACAGAAAGACCCTGCATTCCAGACGGCCCTGTCTGCGGCTCTACCTCTGGAACATCTGCAAGAAAGAAATGACTAAAAAGAGCGCGAGATGATTGAATTCGAGGAGTTGATTGCAGGTGCAACTGGTAGACAGTTTATTAAGTTTACCATGAACAGGTGGCTGATGTTTGTTATCTAGGTCTTCTTCCTCATCGAGATCACAGCGATGAACATAGCTGCAGGATGCTTCACATGGCTGACACGTGTTAGAGCAGTGGAGCCCAGCCTTCTTGCACCTGCACATTGCCGTTGCGCACACTTCTTTTTTGCACTTGCATGTAACCAGTTGCAGGAGGCTGGTTAGAAGTATTGGGCTGTATGCCTTTTGCTTGTATATCTCTACTCGACCTTTCCCCACGTCTCCAGTGAAACTGGCTGGTTCATCCAGAGCTGCACTTGCACATAAGAGCGCATACAATGTTTTTGTTCTGCCGCTCGTATTGCGGGGGGGGGGGGGGGGGGGGGACGGAATAGTGGCCATGTTTGAAGTGGGTTTATAAGCTGCAGACTTATAACATTTGTACCGCAGATCATCTGGATGCACTTGCTTGCTTCCACGGTACAAGGCAGCTGTAAATCTCTCGCCCAGCTGGTGAAGATGGTCTCGACATCGCAATGTCTTCGTTAACGTTTTTTTGGAAGAACAGCAACGAAAGGCTGAGGTCGGGGGTTTTCGCGAATGTATGCGGTGTTTTCGTTGACGATCTTCATCTAAAAGAATGTTATGTTAACCTAGTTCCATCGAAATTCTGTCAATCAGTGTATTGATGCCAAAACAGACAAACAAAAAATAAATGTTTAGAAATCTATATTTTTGAGTTGTAAATAAAGTTAAACAGCGAATTCCAGTAGTTGTTTCATGATATCATCATCCACCTTACAGACGTTAGCCTCGAACAGTGTTGTCAGTGGTGTAGATAGCTCTCCGTGTCGACCTCACTGCAGACAGTCGCTGCAGCCTCGACGTGGGTGGTCGGAGCGTGGCTAGCGGCGCGCGGCGCTGCCAGCTGCTGACCTCCGAGGAGGGGGAAGCCTAAGATGCACATCAAGTTCTGCCCCTGCCCGATTACACGCGAACAATTCACCTTCGGCCAACCTCGGGTTTATTTATATATATTTATATTTCTCTGTTTATTTTAATGTAGCTATACTAACCTAACTAACCGTCCATAGTGTTTTAAAGATTTTTTTTTAATGTAGCCAACCTAACCGACCACTTTTAATATTTGAATACATTTTTCCTGCCGCAAAAATAAAACAAATCCCGAAGTCGGCCGAAGGTGAATTGTTCGGGTGTAATCGGGAAGGGACAGAACTTGATGTACATGTTAGGCTTCTCCCGAAGAGGTGACGTGACGGCTGCAAGTGTTCCTCCCGGAGGCTCGCTGTCCTCCGCATGTCTTCACTTCCCCGGCAGCTCCTCTGCACGGGGTCGCGACCAGAGGGGGGCAGGACGGGGCTTGTGTCCCGGGCGGAGCATTTGGGGGGAGGGGGGGAGTTGGAGAACACAAAAAAATATGTCAGATCAACTGAATTGTTTGTATTGACTCGTACATCGTCAATTATTCAAATACTGGTAATTTTGCGTGCTTCACCACTTACATACGATGTATAAAAATGAAATAAATGCAAATAAATATATTTATTTACGGGGACGCACCACAACGCCGAAATACCACCACAACGCCGAACGTACAATAACGCCGAAAACCGTAACGCTGAATGCAACTACAACGCCGACAGCTAGAAAACTGTTGTGTACCACAAAGCCGAATTACCACAACGCCGAAATATATTAACCCCGAAAAATGTCATTGCAGGACTGCCGCAAAGGTTAGGTTAGGTAAGGTTAGCACACAAATTCATTCAATTGTTTTTCATTTTTCTCCTGTGGCCCCCCCACCCCCTCCCTGCAGCAACATTTTTCGGCATTACTGTATTTCGGCGTTGTGGTACACAGCAGTTTTCTAACTGTCAGCGTTGCGGTCCATTTGGCATTCGGCGTTTGGTATTCGGCGTTATTGTACGTTCGGCGTTGTAGTATTTCGGCGTTGTGGTAACGACCCTTTATTTACCATTTAAGTTAAATTAAAAAAATATATATTTGTGATAGTTGAATGAATATGTGTTGGCGACATGAGGTGTTGTCGGAAAATATTTTGGTTTGTTTGGTTAAAAGAAAAATGTAGCGCTAAAATGAGTTCTTGACCCGGGTGGACACTGGTCTAGTTACGTATCTGCTTCTGCATGGGGCAAGGTGGGCACAATATATTTCAGTTGAATGTTAACAAATAAGTTGAAGCTGAAAGTATAGATACAATTAGTTGATACACATCTTTAAAAAAATTGTAATATGATAATCTTTCGAGCGATTAACGAAGGAAACTACCTAACAAATAGGCTAATTAGAACCAGAGACGTCACAAATTCATGCAGTGACCTGTATTGAATCCTAGTAGTTTTCCCCCGAGTAGAGCGGAGTTTAATATAACCACACCACGTAGGTCGACTAGCGTGCCAGAAACATTATGAAATGGATAATAATTAATGACATTATTGCATTTGTATTCAAAAGTTTCCTTAAATAAAGAAAAAATCATATTTCACGAAATTTTTTAACCATATGTAATAATTCAGTGACCATTCCAGGAGATTTGGGCAAGTAATACAAGTTTACAATTAACTTAAGATACATATTAAGTTGTAAGTACATCACATGTAACTGAATATAGTTACGACGTCTCATTATTAAGGCTCATGCAGGCTTACTAACTTCAAGGCAAACCCAACAGTAGTCACATTTACGGGAAAAAGTTAAGGCAAAATACTGCACTTAACCAAATAATTATCACACTCATACAGTAATGAAATAATACATCTATGTAGTCTCACTCACGGAGGAAAATAGTCATCAAGTGGTTGTGGCCAGTATTTGTATTCTTAATATTTAACTGAAATCCAAATGAGAGCTTACCCTGACGTTCCGTTCTCATACGAAATCCCTGTTAAAAAATATTCACTTCATAATACACTTTTATAGTTCTTACTAGATAGTTACTTTCAGTCTATTACGCAGCTAAGGTTTTTTTTTGCTAACCAGTGACTGTGATTTGCATATACAAAAATATATATTACAGTAATTAATGTATTATCATACACGTAAAATGTCTGCATTTTTATATTGTAATCCTTATATCATTTTAAAATGATGTGACATATATAAGAAACTAATAGTGAATGTTTTTAAATAAGCATATCCAAAATATGTCATACAAAAAATATAGATATTTATACGATTTGTAAAATTAAATATAAATAGATAGTATTATTTGTGGCCAAAATTACTAATGAATTATTGGCTTTTGGCCTACTGGACACGTCCATAAATTATGGGGTGCGTGACGTTCCGGCATGTCTTGTTTCAGCTATCTTCACCAGAAGCCAAGAATTTGTTACAGTATATTTTATTTAGTATTCAGTTATTCAGTAAACGAATTATTTCTGTCGATAAGTTTTGTTTCATAATATAATTTGTAACTAACTTCTAAAAGAGGTGTGAGTAATGTGTGGACCAAGAAGCTGCCGATTTTCTCTCGGACCATGAGCTGCCGTGTTCGATATGTCAGGTATTTAACCACTTTCAGACGTAAGGTTAGATGGTTTACCATGTAAGTCACACCTGACTGGCTTTCAAGAATTTATGCTGCAGTCAATTAACCTAGAAGCATACATAATATATGGTCCAGGATTTAGGTTTCAATTTTTTGCATTTCCAGATGATTGCGAAACAAAAGTTAAAAAGGGGATTAGACCCCGTTATATGGATTTTTCAATATTTTTTTTTGCTACAATTCTAGTTCTGAAATATTTTTTTCCCCAGGTTTTGACATATCAAGTCACAAAGGATATCTTCCAGAACTTTCTGTGCCTTTTGCAACCACAAATTTACTAAAAGGTTCGCCAATCTCTTAAGCGCCGTGAGGGAAAATAAGTTATTATTTGACGCGGGAGACCACAACTGTCATGCTATTCACAGCAGTTCGCAAGTGTCGACTTGAGAGAGTGGCCGAAGCTGAGTCCTGTGCCGTGTCAAACCAGAACATCTGGCACGGCAGCTACATTGCAAGACGGCGAGACCCGGTACCGAGGGTGTCCGAGCACAAGTGTGCAGCGAGAGAGACGTCGCCCTGCAACCTGCCCGTCAGCTCCGAGGCAGGCGACCACGGCACAAGTGCCCGGGTGACCTGCCCTCCACAGCTGTGGCTGTCCCCCCAGAGGACGTCAACTGGGGCAGAGCCGCGAGGTCGGCGGAGGCAGTTTGTCTCAATAGCGAGGCAGCTGCGAGGTGCATCAGAGCCGGCTCTGACCCCAGCCCGCCGCATTCCTGCCGCTCTCTGACGCGAGACCCCAGCACTTTTATTAGACCGCCGTAACCCACAATTCCGTTCCATTAGGTCGGGACTACCGGCTCGCGGGGCTCTATTTTCGCGCGGGTTGCAGATTTTTTTGCACACTGATTTTCCACTGGTTTTTCAAGTCCTTCAGTATCACCATTAATCTTATTTGAAACGTCATTGATTCAAGGAAAATCAGGTATTCCTCCAAAATTTTACAAAATTTCTAAGTTTTTTTGTATCGTTCAAAGTAGCCCAAAATTTACGAGGGATGGTTTTCCAGTATTACCACACATCCTCCTTGATGCTCATTTGGGAAACTATAAACATTTATGGAATATGTTGTCATTTCATTCGGGACGACATGCGATCGCGGTATTTCTGAACGCGTCAAGTTGTGAAAACTCTGTGACCCTAGTCGAACCGCTGAGATAACTCAGTTTGGTTTCTTGTCTTCCGACGTAGCTGATCGCCCTGTGCAGAAGAGTGTTTTTAGATTCTGTGGGACCGTTTCCCCATTCCGAAACTGTACACGTGAAAAATTTTCTACCTTGGCACAACAGGCTGTTAAGTTGTGAATGAATATCTTGTCAATAAGAGATGACAAGGGCAAGGATGCCAACAGCTATATTTGTGGAGGGGGAGGGGAGAGTTTCGCACGTGCAGGTAACTGACATGCTATCAATTAACTAGGTAGTATAAGCCTATATGTATGCAATAACGAAAAATTTCAAAATAATATCTTTACTATTAATTGAGGGATGTTTTAATTTCAGGGGGGGGGGGGCTATTTCGGTAAATATGGCAACAGAGCACACTGAAGCAATGAAAGCGCTAGTATCATTGGGAAAAGGGAGTAAATTGCCTAGGGGCATGCAATTTTTTCGTCAAGCTTTCGAGACTTAGCTGTGTGGTAAAACAGTGTTGCTCTGTCTGTGTTTCGTGTTTGTTTTGAGTTCAACCATGTTTACTGCAGGCATGCGATTAAACGCATCCTGAAATAGGGCATTGGCTTATCTTGCAGACGGCCGCCAATCACAAGGAAGAAACTGCCGGCGCGGGTTACTGTTATTTTTCTAGTCAAATGAGCGTTCAGATGTTTAAGCCCTAGTGGCCATCGAACTGCACGCTGCGAACTGAAGACGAGACGCGGGGGTCGGTGTCCGGAGACGGGAAGCCTTCTTTTCACAGACGAGAGAGCCACACCCGAAGTTCCCCCAAGTTCATGCTCGCTTTTTTTCCCGTTCTATCTCATTGTATAAACCGGTGTAGCATTAAATTTTGCGGTCGATTAGGATAGGTTAGCTACATTATAAATACTTTAATACATTGTGGATGGTTGGTTATATTAGGTAAGTATAGCTTCATTAAAAATACTGTAAAATCATTTTATGGTTGCTTAGCAAATACCTTTTTAATATGTAGCTATGAAAGGCTAGGAAACCGTTTACATGATTTCAGAGTATCTTCAAATGTAGCTAACCTAACCAAATCAACCGTCCACAATGTTTTAAAGTATTTATAATGTAGCTAACCTAACCTTTTACAATGAACAAAAAAAAAAAACGTGAAGATGCATGATCGGTAGAGACTGGAAAAATTCGCGCTTTCGGTGACCTCTAGGATAGACTCCACAACCCCCTACATACTCAGGCAAATGCCACCCGCTCATTGGCTACTGACCTGTCAACTGGGACTCTTGCAATTCGCTACTTTTTTGGTTGAAGGTTTTCCATTGGCTCAAAGTCCTTCAGATTAACTGTAATCCAATCACAGAAGCAATATAAAGGTACAGTTGTTTGTATTCTAGCGTATCGTGAAATGAATCCGCGAATTTTTCCGGTCTCTAATGATCGGGAGTTTGTCTCTCTCGTCTGTGAAAAGAAGGCTCCAGGGTGGCCGCGGCGGAGGAGGTCTCGGGCGCGGACAATGTGGTTCTCACGGAGCGCGCACATGTCTGCGGTTTTTGCGCTCCCCAGGCGCGACATTTGCCCGCCCGGCCTCGCCCGCGCTGGCGAGATGTTCCGTGATGGATACAGCAGCGCGCGAGTGATGGGAATAGCGCGAGGCTGGTTGCTTCAGGGGAGGGGGGACGAGTCGAGGTCAAAGACTCCCTTCTTCTGCGGGCCGGGGCTTCCAGACGCTACTTCGCTCTCCCGGCAGCGGAGCAGTCTCGCAGAGAGGCGCGCATACACTGGCGGCCTTGTGGAGCAGGGATAAACAACACCGCCCAGGATTTACAAGTGGCAACATCTCCTCTACTGCCTAAACCTATTAAGAGGATAAGCACCATTTAAGAACCATGTTTTTTTAAAATTTAATTTCATTGATATTATTATTTTTTAATAAAGATCGTAGGATTTAGCGACCATTAACTGTAGTGGCTTGGTCTCTGGTATCTGCTACCCTGATGATGGCGACTGCAACGTGGACTGAGAACTCGATGATATTTTCGCTTTCAACGCGGCTAAAACCCAGAAGCCAAGCAACTATTATTATTTTTTATTGATGTTTAAAATCTTAGCTCTCGGGATATGGCATTTGGTAGGAGTAAATTAGTGAATGGAACGGAAATGTGTAACAACCACAGTGCTGCTCTCTGTGGCGGAATGCGCGAACCAAAGTTCACAAAAACAAAAGGGAAACTTTATAGTATTATCCGTTTGATGAATTTTAGCAAGATGGGAAGTAGTTCAATAAAATTCCTTGTCTGATAATCAGATCCAATTCTAAATTTATTATTTTTTAAAGTGTTTTCGATTTTATCGGAGCTATTCCGTTATGCAGTTTCAAATTTATATATTCTAATCAAATGATTCAATAGTCGACATAGATGCTCCGGCAGCGATTTATAGCGGCGGGTGCGGAAACTACGTGTGATTCGGGTCAAGAAATATACTTGAAAACATAATTTACGTATATTTATCATGCTAGGCATTATTTTTACAGATTTCTACGTTTAATTTCGTGTCAGAATTTCGTTTTGCAACATGAGAACATATGAGTAGCTCGTTACCGATGACAGTGTTGCAGATATCTCGCGAGTACTAGAAGACTCGCTCACATTACTTTCGAGGGCCTTTTCTGAAAATTTATTATGATAGATAGCATTCTTGCATTTTATGTTACGATTCAAAATTTTCTTTAAGTATATTCATTTTTCTATAGACTATAGAGTAGCTATGAAAGGTAACGCAAGTGTTTATAATAATAATCATTCGCGTAACATATGTAGATTTCATTTCACTCCTTATTTGTATCCATACAAAATAGTGATAATTCTATAAAAATGATTCTATTTTATTCATAAAAGTATGCAATCATTTCATCAATGTTTTGTTATGACGTCACGTTAAACTATCGTCCTTAAACCGACTTTACAGACATTTTTTTTTGCGAAATATTAATGCCCCTCTAAATAGACTTCAGCTTGAATCATGAAACTTGTTTAAAAACCCACAGTTCTCGAATGGTCTACATATCCTTCTACCTCTCATGTTCTTTCAACAGTGCGTGCAAATAACATTTCGTTGATCGTCAGTGTTCGTAAGCAAGTATCATGTGTTGCTTCACAAGTGTCAGTTGGTAAATGGGTACCGCTGGTACTAATTTTAAGAAATGTCAATTTTGAGACAGGTTACAGACACACACTTTAGACCGTCTGTAGCCGAGCTGACTCAGGTCAGACCCCAACACCCGAGCATGACTCACCTAGTCGATACCCGACTATTTTGCAGCTGACTGCCGTGCCTCGCTCCAAGCCTCTGGGGAAAGACGTGTAACGTGTACTTTGCCCCGAGATGTACACCGAGCTCATGAAATACGCCCTAAAAATTTCAAACACAACAAGTAGTCCAAACATAAATAGAATATGTTTCAAACTGCTTTACATTACGAGTTTTTGTGCCTTTGAATATCCATTTTGATATTTGCAATTAGACTAGAATATGCCTAGTGTTAATGAAAATCATACTTTTTTAATGTTAATCGGTTTAACAACCAAGTTTACTACTAAATATTTTTGGCAGACAGTGTCGAAAAAAATTACTTCACCTCTCCTCCAAAATAAAAATCCTGAATAATAATTTTAACATATAGTTACATACACTGCCATGCAAACATTTAAATGGAGCCGTAAAGAGTAAAGTGCATTAAAGTTCCTAACAATAACGGCCCTTATTATTAGCTAACAGTCAGTTGTGGAGTTCTACCATTGTTTGTTAGTTTTGTAATGGGTACTTTCTAGCCACCCGTTACGTTTGTTTCTGCGTGACGTACAAAGAGTGTTTCATAGTATCCCTGGATGGACGCAACCCTCAGCACTTCCCAGCGGGATAGCCCCTCCGCACGCCTGTGGGTTAGGCGACCCACGAAGCTTGAGAGTGGTTAAATGAGATAAGTTCTCGTTCATCTGACAGCTACGTGGCACCGGGAATCATGCCCGGAGCGAATACGTCTCGCGAAGCTTGGGCGAGCGGAATAAAGACTATCCTGGGTTATAAAGACTGTTTCCCTCGGTAGGGAATGTAAACCCCAGTTCTTGCAGCGACGAGAGAGACCCAGCGAAGCTTGGATAACCCACCGCGCCGACTGCAAGACCACTTCATCATCGGAGTTAAGCCCTTTTACCAGGAACCACTGCTGAGGTGTTGGCACTCAGAGTGTCCCAGGTGCACAGCTACAAGTCCTGCAGTAACAGTTCCTAACCTCAAATATTGTTTACGTTAAACTCCTCTGTGAATATAATTTGGCTCGTAACACACCCAGGCATGTTTAAAATAGTTAAATAATATCGCTAAGCTATTACACCACCGACTGACACACGCGTGTTTTAATATAACGTAGCCCCGGTGCGACAAATGCCGTCCGGAAAGTGTGTTCATGCCGTCATCAACGGTCGGAGTTTCTTTCCCGCGGTGATCTCCACGTCCTTCGTTGCTTGCCGTGTGTGGTGTCGCAGCACAGCCACGGGGGGGGGGGGGGGTCGGGCCTCGGACGGGACCAGCCACGGAGAGGAGACTGGAGGGCCTTGTGGCTCCGCTGACGGCCGGGCCACGTGTCTGCGCTCGCGGTCCCTGCGACCGGGGACCCACCACAACGCCGAAATACATTAACGCCGAAAAATGTCATTGCAGGACTGCCACAAAGGTTAGATTAGGCAAGGTTAGCACACAAATTCATTCAGTTGTTTTTAATTTGGCTCCTGTGGCCCCCCCTCCCATCAGCAACATTTTTCGGCGTTACTGTATTTCGGCGTTGTGGTACACAGCAGTTTTCTAGCTGTCGGCGTTGCGGTCAATTTGGCACCTGGCGTTATGGTATTCGGCGTTATTGTACGTTCGGCGTTGTGGCATTTCGGCGTTGTGGTAACGACCCCCTGCGACCTCACTAGCGCGGACGACACCCTCCACCCACGGCGGAGCGTCTTGTACCCCAGGCCGCTGGTAGCTACACCGCCCAGCGTTTCAGCGTTTCCTAACATCACAAGAAAAAAAATTCTATACGTTTACAAAAGAGTCCTTTGGAAACAGTTGCCAAGAAATAGTTTGTGATACTACAAGGAAAATCCTGTTAATTTGCTAGGGTTATTTTTGCATACATGAAATAAGTTTTTGAAAATAACACACACCATTACGTAAATTACTGCATAATTTTAAAATCTGATTGATATTTTACACAAAAAAATATTATTTTTTAACCAACTAAAAGATAATGGGATATTTAACAATTGGAGTACAATTAGCTTTATTATGCTTATTATTTTGTGCAGTTAATCTTGGAAAGCTATTTAGGGAAAAGTTTAGAAATAACTTTAAGTAATGTAGGTACTGGGACAACACAAAACATTAATACACTAAGTTACAAATTTACAAATATCTCAATTTATACATGCTTATTTCAGTTCCATTAAAAAAAAATACAGCATGACTTTGTTCTAGGGTACTTATTTATTCATAGCGCTTCGATCCGCCGTGCATACACAGGGTTGCCAACAGTCTCACTCCTTTCAAGATCACTGTTGGTTTCATTCTTCTAGATATTTGGCGTGGACTTGTTCTGAGAAGTCGGGGTGAACTCAGTGAATTTGAATTTAAATGTTTTATATAGGAGGTAAAATTGAGGCCATGTACTTGGAATACGGGCTCTGAAAACTGTAAAAAAAAAAAAAAGGAATTGAAGAAGCAGAAATAGTTAGTATAACTGCGTTGGAAACGAAACCACAAACGCGTGATAAAAATAGAACTTAGGAGCTGTGATGATAGTATTTCTAATGCAGCCATAGCAATCACTCCAATTTTACCTCCTATATAAAACACTAGCTGCAGTACCCAGCGTTGCCCGGGCTGAACACAGGGTGAAGGGGAACTGTTGAGAGATCAGATGCAGTTAGTAATTGTCTTCTTAATTTGAATGTCAAGTGTGCAAAATAATTTATATCACTTTCAGATCCCGACAGACGTTGTTCTGCCAGTTTATAGTTATTTACCTGGTCTGTATGTAATCTAGACTCTATAAAGCATATAGGAAAAAAAAATGAAATATAAGGGATTACTAATATTGAAAAGATTCCATTATCTAGCTAATGCTCGGCATGCATTGCAATGCCTCATTCAGTTTTGTTTTGTAATATGTTTGAAGTAGTTACACATATACAAATAATCTATCCATGTCTCTAAATATATATTAATCTCTATCTACATCTATAGTCCTATATATCTATGTATCTCTCTATCTGTATTTATCTCATTATATCTACATATATACCTCACACTATCTCTATGTATTCTATATGAGGGTACTGATTGCTTCGTTGTTAATATCACACGGGTATTTTTTACTTCTATGGGAAAATTAAGAATGACAAGGTATCTAGTGCGTGACAACTTCTAGCACCTGCGGCATTGTCAACACACACTTCGTACGTGTACTGCATGTTGTATCTAACCCCCTCCAACGCATTTGATTCTAAATTGGACTTTTAGTAAGGATCCCTAATGCATTTGATAATATAATATAGCCTATAGCCTTCCTCGATAAATGTACTATCCAACACTGAAAGAATTTTTCAAATCGGACCAGTGGTTCCTGAGATTAGCGCGTTCAAACAAACAAACAAACTCTTCAGCTTTATAATATTAGTATGGATTCAAACTTCAAATTCACTGAGTTCTCCCCGACTTCTCAGAACCAGTTCACACCGAGTATCAATTAGAATGAAACCAACAGTGATCGTGAAAGGAGTGAGACTGTTGGCAACCCTGTGTTTGCGCGGCGGATCGAAGCGCTGTGAATAAATAATTACCATACATCACAGTCATACCGTAATTTTTTTTATAAGTGGAACTGAAATAATCATGAATGAATACAGACATGTGTAAATTTGTACCTTATTGCATTACTGTTTTGTGTGGTCCCAGAACATACATTACTTAAAGCTATTTGTAAACCTGGCATTAATTCTATCATTTTTAGATGTTTAAAATTTTTGGTTGAGAAAATTAAAGTATGGTTTGTTGTAAAATGTACATATTTATACTTAAGAAAATTGGACTGTTTCATTGGAGCGACGCATGCAAATTATTTGCTATACCCATGGCTATGTGGGATTTTTTTTTACACAGCGGAGGATTATGAGAAACAAATTTTAAGTACAAATTAAAACAAAATGTATTTTTAGTGTTTGAACCAACTGTATGTGCTGGTGCCAATAATACCACCTTCATAGTGTCTCATATAAAGAAATATATTTTGGTTGTTATTTTTATAGAATCAGACTTGAATGGCTCTTACTTGTAATTATTTAAAATTACACCAAGATGTATCCATCTACCACACGGAGGCAGTCTTTGTTACTGTGAATGGAATATTAGATCATTTCTCTATCCCACAGGAGTATTTTAAGTTCTTGTTTACATCTTTTAGTATCGCCATTTAACGTTGGTGAATCCACGTACTGTGAGTAAATAACTAATACATAATTAAGTTAAGAATGTTTTGCTGTGGAAATCATAGCTCACGCTTAGTGCCCGCATTAAACTAAAATAGTAAAGTGATCTTATGTGTTGAACCAAATATATCTTTTAACTTTAAACGTAACATAAACAAAGAACCTGAAATCTTCATTTAATAACTTGCACATGTTGGGCCCGTATTTTTGATTTTGATTTTCTTTACGCGTAAAATTTAACTTGATGATTATAATCTTGACTTGGAAACTGTTGTTAGCTATCTTCAAAACGCTGCGTACAAAAAATTGCACAACAAACTAACTTTTTATTCTTTTATGCCGAATTTGAACAATATTTTTTTTTCATCATTCAATTAATGCCCTTCGTAATACTAAGTGACAATAAAACGTTATGAAACAACGATGAATTGATTGAAAGTAGTATTTTATTTTTTATTACTGCACCTTTGATTTTAATATAAAGAATCTTTTTAATGAAATAACTTTACCACCAAGAAAAATGTAAAAGGCTTTTTGCAAAACTTATATTTTTATTCCCCTATTTTTTTATATATATTGTATTAACAGCACTTTTTTACGATATTTTTTTTGTGAAATGTTCTCGTGGCTATATTTAGTAAACATTCGTTTCGTCACTATGTTGTCATCAAACTTTAAAAAAAATTGGGAATAACTCAGTGTTTAGCTCATAGTAATAAAGTCTTGTGTACGGCACCTTGCTGCTTGAGATTCATTGGTAGCCGTGATCGCCGAGTCACTCTAATGTGTCAGGATTTCGAAATTCGGTCCCACCACCCAGTAAGAGTATTATTTTATAAATACCCTGGCTGTTACAAAGCGGTGTTTGGAGCCCGCTTCAACCTTGAAGTATTTATCGCCTCAAGTCCCTGTGAATAACAACGTGACGTAATGAAACTCAGCGGACTGATAATGAACGACATGAAACTCGCGCATGGACTGCGCAGAGGCATATTTAAGTCAAACGCAGAGAAGAAACAAGACCACATTTGAAAAATTGTGTTTCTATGCTATTCACGGACTTCACAGTAAAGTGTCACCCGTGAACATAGAGCCAGTACACCAACACGAAGATAAGGCAATTATAAATTATTAATTAACTTCTAATCTCAAGCTTAAACACGGTTTTTGACTCTCTTGTAGAACTGAACAACGTGGATGGGTGGCCTTTCTGAGATTTGTGGTCCAACATTGAACGGCGTATCTCCCAACAGAACCGTCAAACATCTTGTGTCGTGTATGGCACAGTTGGCTAACAGTTAGAATAATATATATCATAGCACTTTGCACGTCCAATCGAACACGTATTTGTTTTATACAGACGTTTTTGGTGCTTTCTAAGACTTACAAACAATTGGAATGTATTTAATGGTGTGCTTACGGAGGGAGTTATGATTTTTTCCCTTTAAAACTTTGTTTTTTTTTTCAGCCCTTGCAGTAATAGTTGGTGCTGTAAAAAATTGTTTTTATAATAAATAATAATGGAATTAATAGTGTACATGGTACGGAAATTATGAATTTTTAAAAAAAATTACACATGTTTTATTTCAACCCCTTGCAGCAATGGTTCGTCTTACCAATAATTGTTTCAGACAAAAGTTTTGGATAAAAATTATAAGATTTATAACAATTGTAATTGATTTGATGGTGTGCCTAATAAGGGCGTTATTAATTTTTTGTCCTCCAATACTTGTTTTTATCATCACTTGCAGTTGTGGTTTGTCGTATAAAACATTTATTAAATAAACGTTTTTGGTATTTTTCCTTAGAGATGTAAAACGTTCAAACGGATGCGATGTTCGTCATATTATGGGAGCTGAAGCGATTTTTCTGTTTCACAATAAAACTGCTCCATTGCTAATAATTTTGTCGAATTTTCCCATTAACGAACTCGAACGAGATTTTCCGTTACTATATTTTATGTATGAGTTTAGAAATGATTTGTACAAAATTACGGCCTTATCGTGGACACACATATATACACACACACACAAACACACACATACATATATATACGGCCACAATAAGGCCGTAATTTTGTATATATATATATGAACTATTGAGTTTACGATGGGTATTGGGGTCTATGGACCATGAAACGAAAAAAAAAAACTATATAATTATTTTGGAAGTCACACCATGGTAACGGCTAGAATCTATCATTCTAAAAAATCTACTTAAAATCCAGTAAAGATTTAATTAAATCGTGGGAAGTATCTTTACCATTTTATATACTGAGTATATACATTAAAATGGTAAATATCTGAACAATGTGACACAGTACATGTTCGTGACGGGCAGACGCGCAGCAGACAAGGCAGTGGTCTAGGCTCTGGGGTAACATCCGCCAAGTGAAGCGAGGCGAGGCCGTATAAGGGTGGGTGCTGCGGCGTAATGCATCGACCGAGGGAACAAGAGACAGGTCAGAAGAAGCACGCCAGCTTTCGGACACGCCTTGGCAGACCACGCGCCAATATCCAAACATAACACACGGTAGTGTGTGCGTGTGTGTGGACACTTTGCCGTGTTATCACTTGAACACAAAATTGGAACGACCGTCATCCCACTTTCCCATATATGGACAGAAAAACTTACACAGAGGAGTTGAAATACCCACAGGTAGTTACACGGTAGTCAAACACTCTTAAAATTTACAATTTTTTCACATGTCGGTCCCAAGTGATCAATAAGAGAGAAACTTCATACGAGAAGGATTCTTCACAAATTTGCTCCACTCGTGCCTTCGTGAATCACGTGCAAATTGTGTAGCAGCAAGGACGACTAGTCGATGACGATGAACCTCTAGTTGTTAACCGATGTTGCAACAATTTCCGGCGTACTTTTAAGAGCATCGATGTAAAGTTGTTGAGCTGATACATTTACTTTTTGCCACCGAGCAAGGCCCTGGCGGGTCTTCGAGTGTATTTTCATGTTACCCTTTCCTTGCAAAGTTGCTTGTAGCGTTTCTCGCATTACAAAATTTTTGCGAAGAGGAGTCTTCGCACACTCCACCCTCTCATGAGGTTGGTCTTTAGCGCTCATGGAGAACACCTTTCCTCGGTGTTGAACTCGATGCTCGGAGATGTTGGAGTACCTCATCGACGGGGAGTTGACGTCACTGTAAATTGTTTCGATAATTCCTTGCTGAGGTAACATCTCCGTACAACAATACTCACTTCAAGTGGAAATATTTTACGATTCTTCCTAGCGAGTTCCTTTTAAATTATAAAACAATATTATAACATTAGTATCTATTCAAGTAGGTACTAGCTGAGATACCCAGCTCTGCCCGGGCCTCTACCATAATTACACATCAGGTCCAGTCTGTAGGACATACACATGAAAGAAGGGTAAATATTGATCTTTAACGCCCCTCAACCCACCTTGGAGACTGATTAAGATCTGAAAGTGAGTAAAGAATTAAAAAAGTCGCCAGGAGAATCAGAAGACATGGACAATGCGATAGCCGTTGCCATGGAGACGAAGAAAGCACCAACCATGCAATAGCATTGGAAAAATAGGGAAACTTTGAGATTTAATGTTCCCGAAACCCTCCTTGGAAGCTGATTTTCTTAAAATACTTTCATAGTGGTTGTCTACGTAGCAAAAGGGATACATGTGCCAAATTCAAGTCTGTAGGTCTCATACTTCCTGAGAACCCGTGATAAGTGAGGCACCGAGTGGTATAGCGCTTCATAAAAACCTTTATCACCCCTTTAGAGTTCGAATTAAAAGAAAATTCATCATTAGTGCATCCTTAGCGTACTCAAGGAATATTTCCTCAAAATTAAATATCTCTAGGTCCACCGGCGTTTTCTGTCAGTCAGTGTTCATAGATTTTACTAAGTAGGTTTTTTGATAAAAAAAAAATGCTAACCATAGTGACTTCCACAACAAAACGAATTTACTCTCCAAAGAATAACACATCCATGGTTTAATCGTCCATATCTGAACAACTCAGACATTGAGAACAGTCGACATCGGGGATATTTAAAACCACATGAAAGATGAAACGAGATGAAGTATCGACAGAATGCTTTGGTGGGGAAACGGTAGCTCTACGAGAACACCCACCAGATCCCGGCAACGTCCGCTGTCTTCCCAGATGGGGGAAATGTCCTAATTCGACCCTGTCGGGGATCAAACCCGTATCATCCGCCTTCGTGTGTGTGTGGGGGGGGGGGGGGGAAGCGATGGTTTCCGTCGACCCAGCAGAGAATTGAAATCATGTCACCATGTACTGAAAAAGAAATATGGCAGTCAAGATATATTTCGTCAAAATAGACTTTTACCAAATAGGTTATTGGTGACGGAAAAATAATTGTGAAGTCTGAGCGAAATAATTTATTAGTGTCATGAAAATATTGCTCTTGCTATTAACACCATTTTTTGTTAACACTAGATATTTAGTGATGTCTTTTATGACAAAAGTGTTTTTTTACGGCAGTATATTTTTTTCCAGTGTGTGTGAACGGGGGAGTTTTGCGGGTGGTTTTGGTGGGAGGTGGGGCAATGTTCTATAGTTATTGCACGGTTGCGAGGTCCGTAGACATTCCTTTGGTTAAAACAAGTTGGATGTCGCTGCAGTGCGAGGCGTTTTGGACATCCCTGCGGCCAGCGACAAGACATGCGAAACGGGAGGAAGAAGTTCCAGAGCGCGGCTATTAATAACTCCGGAGCACGAGAGTGAAGCTGAGTGTTGACACTTGTTTCGCCCAGCTTCGCGCATGCGCCTTGTGTCGCTGGAGCTGCGAAGGTCGCGCGAGGCGGATGGATGAGAGAGTACTTCAGACCACCCGGTGTCCCCTAGCGGGTTCTGTAGAAGGGCATTCTGAGGCACGAGCGCTGTGGGCAGTGGTGAAGTAGACGTTTCTTAAAATTTTATTTTTTAACAAAAATATAAATGTTAGGGTTTCAACAGGTTGTATTTTCTGTGTGAAAATCGTATCATAACCTTTACCTCGGAGATACAGAACACCATGTCCGTTTTTTATGAACTGAAGTTGGCACCATGTCCTCAATGTATATTTTTCGCTCTATGTATTGGTATATAGAGGACATGCCATTATGTTCTAATTTAGATTTTTTATATACAAAGGCTTACAACACTGTTCATCAAACATATTTGTTAAATATGAAAATATTATCTTGAAAATATTTATTTCGTAGTAAATAAGTCCTGGAATAAAGCATATACTTTTACTAGCGTAGAAACACTAGAAACCTGAAAATATTTTAAAGTTGAAACAAATCGAAATCTTACAAGAAAGGGCATGTGAAACCAAACACAAAAAATATATAATTTATATGTTTCCTGTCAATTCTTTACTTAAAGGAGGTCGACTACCTGAACATGTTGGTCGCCAGTTTAAGCCAGTGAAGCCAGGAATCTCTAAGGGCGACACCGACTCGCGCGTATTTGTGCCTTGTCGCCCCTACGAGCAAGACAGCAAAGCTATCGAGCAGTCTGATCGCTGAAGTGCGTGCAACTGTGAGGAATGAAGCGGTGACCGCATAGTTTTATTGCAATGAAGCACGACGACATATTTATCGCCAATTTGTTGGGTGTTGTTGTGTAAATTTATTTTAAAATCTTAAAACAACTAATAATAGTTTTAATAGTTATTCCAATTCTAACATCCGTAAGAGTAAAATAAATAAGCAGTTAGAATAAAAAAAGGCACACACATACGTGGACGCAAGGTTTTCACGTAAGCATAACATCATGTGGTGGCACTTAGCTTTAAGTAGTAACACAACAGTGTAATCTATCACTTGGAATTCGAACCGTCAACTATGGATTACAGACGCTAGTAAAGAAACAATACCTCCGTCCCTTGATGTACAAAAAATATGATTAAGTCAATTAGCACAATGAAGAAAAATAATACGAAACTGTGAGTTCATATAAATATGTTTGGTTGTAATTTCGTTCTGCAATTTTTTTTTTCTCTCCTGATACGGTAAAATTCATGAGATATATTTTTCTTTATTTCTGCAACCAAGTTACGCATATGCCGCAGCATATTGTTAACGAATGACACAGGGTCGTCAGAGACTAGAGGGGTGACGAGACGACAATGGCGCACTGGCGTAAAGAAAAGGGTTGGTCAGTGGAGGAAGGAGGACCATCCAGGTCATGGCAGCGTCCGCCACGTTTCCAACTCGTCGAGATCCGGGTTGTAAAGGCGGGCACATGGCTGGCGGGCGGCGGTTTGCTACGGCCGCCCCACTAGCGCGACCTGCTCGTGACACAACTGCGCTCGTGTGTATCGAGCTTGGTCCACAACAGTAGGGCGGGGCCTCAGGCAGCTTGCACGTACACAAACCTAACCAAGGTCCACGCATAAACGTAGAGCAGAAGTGGATTACTAAACTGAGGTTATAACCAGGCACCCCGTCGTTCGCACGTACCGCCTCGGAAATCTCACGCACAAAATGAAATTGAAAAAAAAAAAGAAAATAAATCCACTACATCAGCATTAGATAGCAAAAGAACATGAAGGGTGAGTGTGGAACAAGATATTTCATATTATTTTAAGTAAATTAAGTTGTCCCGGTTATACATAATCGGTTTAAATATGAACACAGAAGCATTAGTGCTACGTTAGTCCTGGTAATAGCCAGATTCGCGTGGTTAGTGTTGATTACCCGTTATGAAATTTTCTTCATCAGGTGTCAAGTGAGGCATTCGTAGGGTGATATTAAATAACTTCTTGAAAAGTACCCAATTAGCAGATAGAGAGAAAAAATGTTGCAGTACAAAATTGGAACTAAACATACAGACATGTTCAAATAATGTGTATATAATTTTTCTTTGAAAATTACTTAACCTAATTGACCTTAAGTCATTTTTATGTCCATCGAGGAATGGAAAGTTTGTTACTCTCATACGTTTGTTACTTTTATAGCGTCTCTAAGCCATAGTTGACGGTATGGATTCCAATTGTGATGTTACATCGTTATGTGACTTATGGTACTTATTGTTTAGTTATTTTTTTATGTACTTGTAATAAATGTGTTTTAATTTTTTTCCTTTATATAGTTGGATAAATTGAATGAATGGTCTTTCATAAAAGATATTTACACACAACGTGAAGTTTCAAGCCCCTGTTAGTATGCAACTTTCTGTACACGTATGTTCGTACAGTTGCATACTGCTGGCTCTTTCTCTACCACTAGTACTGTGTGGTAACTTCTACCGATTGAGCTTTGCAAGGATTCTTATATTTCCATATGTGTTGCGGCTGCCGTTCAAGAAGTAAACACCGCTGTAGCAAGTGATAACGACAGTAGTCACAAAGTTGTTAGCATGACATATTTCGTTCATTTAAAATTGACTATGTAATTGAAGACTTCAAAAAGCCAAGCAAAATTTAATTATAATTGATACAATTTGTAAATTATTTCACAGTGTTTAGTTATTTAGTTCCTCATTAGCTGATGTACCTGCGCTTCAATTATGAAGTCCAAACGTAGAACAATCTCGCACGCCTCATTAGCTAGGCCCTATACACGCACCACCTCGTGGCCGCGCCACTGCCGCTCCTCGAACGAATACAAACTGAATATAATTTTGAAACATGGCCGATCCAAGATGGCCACTATGATAATCTGGCTGGCGTAATGTATTCCTTGGTATTAGTGATGGGAGGTCAGTCTATCAACAGCCACCATGGTGGAAAGATCCGTCGCCATTTTTTCACTCACCGGGTTGGAACAGAAGACTCTGAGCTTATTAAGTAAGTGCGTTTTTATTAATATTTTATTAAAATTTTATTTCAATAATTTTTATAACGTTTTTAATATTTTCTCCGTATTTGTTAGATAATAATAATGGATTTTCAATATGGCGGCCATAACGAAAATGGCAATGGTGGTGTCATAATTCAAAATCGCGAAAACTTATAGAAAAAGAGGTGGCAGATGTGACGCCATATTTAAAAATGGCGGAAGGTTATAGAATCTAAGATGACGGAATCCAAGATGACGGCCCTGACGTTATCCAATATAAAAACCTGGAGTCAAAGTCATCTGAGATCACCGTCGTGACCTCACAATCCAAGATGGCGACTGGTTCCTCAGCCTGAAGCCTGTCCTCGGACATACATTTATATACTACTTAAGGCTTCATATTCCATATACATATTTTCCGTATTTTATATTTCATGCGGCGACACCAACTAGAATTCAATGAGAATCAGCCATAGAATTTGCTAATAAGTGAAAACTTTCTATACTCGCTGAGATGCAGTTTTCTTCCATGGAACCATTCCTGAAAATCTGCCTGGTCGTATGTTTTTACAGACATATTTATTTCTTCGCATTACTTAAACACACATAGGTTTTGCGATATGTCTGTTTCTCCTCATTCAATGGTCTGAAAACTCATTTCGTAGTCATCTGTTACTCTGATTTCATATGATATCTGTAATTATATTTATACACTCGCATAGCAGTATTGAACTATCCACTGTATGTACTAAAAATTAATTACCCTTTCACAGTCGCCTTACACTCTTGTTCTGTTTTCTGCTTGCAATATTCGACGCAAAGACGTGAAATATTATAAATGGCATCTATTTCTTAAGTAGAAGTGGGTACAGGATATTTAAGGTTAATTTTATGAAATATATATAATTTATTCACATTCCCTAAACAATTTTTTTTCATTTACAGCTCTAGTCAGGGGTGGCTCTAGAACAGTGCAGTTTTCTTTTGTGTCTAGCGTTATTTTTAAAATATTGACAATCATTGCAAAAGGAAATATAAAATATTATTAGAATGTAAACTTAAGTGCTGGTCAATACAAATTTAAATTAATGATATAGTATTAGAAAAGCTTTCAAAAAATGTACGTTTAATTACGCGATTCCATCGTATTTTGATCGTAACCATTTATAAAACTGACCCGAAGATAATATGACAGAAAATAATATTGAAATATATTTTAAGGTAAATAAGCAAAACCATTGTCAAAATTTATGTTCCAAGTTGGCTTATCATTTTGTATGAAAGAGTTAATTTTTCAAATTTTCTGTGGGAGGGTCTCCATAAAAGTAAAAAAGCCAAGGGCCCTGCAAAGTATAGAGCCTACTCTGGACGGTGGTTTTCAAAATATTATGTTCCTTTTTAACGTAGTAAATAACTGCAGTAATGTATTTAAAGACGTTACCAATTTCTTTTGGGCAAGGAAATGTTCTACTTATAATATTTATTTTATCAATTAACGAAAACAAAAAAAAATTGGTTGTCTGTAAAGTCGGTTTACGGACGATAGTTTAACGTGACGTCATAACAAAACATTGATGAAATGATTGCATACTTTTATTAATAAAATTGAATCATTTTTATTGAATTATCACTACTTTGTATGGATACAAAGAAGGAATGAAATGAAATCTACAATTTAATTGATAAATTTACTTTTATTTGCACTCAGTAATTCAAATATGTTTAAAACTTTAACGAAGAGATTATTTTAACTATAACTTTTATACATGTTTGCTATTTAACTTCTTCCAATCTATGTTATTCTGTTAGGGATAGGACGATGATTAGTCCATTGAAAAGTTACATTTGGGGTTGCGTTTTTTAGAGGACGCAATTTTATTTTTTTGATGTGTAGGGGGGGTCAGTGTAAAGCTAAAACCAAGTTTGTGGGGTCGCCACCCTTGTCCCACGGCCGCCATCTTGAAAATAGGGGTTGAAATGGTTTTTACGATATATCTCTTAAACTATTTATTTGATAAAAACATTTGTTAACATTGTTTGTTGAAAATTAAATTCTCTACAACTTTAGTCCAGTAACGTTTTGTCGTAGAACTATAAATAAAAATGTTATAAGCGAAAATCTGCAGAAATTCGAGAAAACATTTATATTTTTCGATATAACTTTTTTTTTATCATTTTACGAAAAAATGATATCTGAACTTTTTAGTAGATAGTTTTTTGAGGAACAACTTTTATTCGCATCATTTTTTCATTACGTCAATAGCTAAGGTTTTACAGTGCTCCGAAGTGAGTACTATTTTTCAGTACTTTTAAATATACCTATATTATACGTGTGTACTAATAATATGTCATCAGTTATTGTTTTTTTATTTTGTTATTATAAACTTTTTTAATTACAAATTTTGCAATATTATTAATAATTAATTATTGACTCTTTTCCCCACCACTCACGAGGCAGAGTCTAGAGGCGCGTTTTTTTTACGTGGTATCCCCAATAGGCATAATCCACGGTGATTTTCTAAATTATAACTACTCCGTCCTCAGTCGTTTCGATGGACCAGGCTGCGGCTCAGCATCTGATCGGCTTTCTGAATTAAATACCAGTGGGAGAACTGGAGAAGGAAGGGGTGTTAATGTCGGCGGTTCATCATCAAAGTCATTTTCATTTATTAATTCTGAGAGTTCCATTAAGTTGCTGCAAGTCTCTCCAGAACAATGGAAGCACACTGCAGAACATTTCAGCCCTGCTTTTCGACATCCACACATCGCTCCACAGTTTCCTTTGCATTTGCAAAAGATCAATTTTAGAAGCTCAGGGGGTGCTGGAGGTTTAGAGTTCTGCACTGGCATCAATAATTTTCCACATTTTTTCCAGCCCCAGTCTTCAGGATCATTATAATTACCAAGCCACGACTGGACCTGATGGTAGACTCGGAAAGTATGAAAGCGAGCTGTGTCTTGTGTTGGAGGAAGTGAAGATAAGTTAAATGTACTTTTTGTCACTGCCTTGGCGAATTATTTGTATCTTAGCCTGTCAAGAGAATTATCATCTTTATTACCACCGTATAAAGAGATAAAAAAACGTTTACCAATTACAGTGAGCAAAGCAGGGTCAACTCTCTTGTTGAGAAACAAAGCCGTTCCACTTGCAAATTCTAAATGTTTTTCCAGGTTCTTCACAAATTTCATTTTACCGATATTGTAAGGAGCTGAAGTTGTGTCACATTCGGAAAAAGCATGAAGAAACAGCAAGTTATCCGCAATGACATTTCCGTACATAAAACCTGACGCACAATATAATTGTTCTGCTGTTCGTCCTTTTGATGGTTTAAAAAAAATACATTTGCTTGTTCTCTGCCAAGTGCTGTGAGCAATATCAGTATGTCAATATCTTTAGCTACAATAGTAACGGTATTAAATAATGGAGATGCAGCAAGAGCAGTGCGAACGATAAGAGCGTCTGCGTCTGATTCTGCTTGGTCAACAGTGAAACCCATTTCCGAGAATACAGTTTTAAGAAGTATAATAAAGTTAGATTTGTTCTTCTCATTACCAAGAAATTTCTCTTGTGATAATGTCGGTATGGTGTTCTTGTCAAATTTTACTTCTGTCGACTGGTGTTTTTTCGTGCGGCGCAAAAGTTCCTAAGACTTTGTTCCTGCGACATCAGAGTCATCTGAGTAACCGTCAAACACAATGCTTGCAGAGAGCCCGAAGTGTTCTTGTACATATTTGACATATTTTGTAGTTATATCCTTGGTCACTTGGGTATTTTCTACCTGAACAGTATTCTCGGTAACGGCCATCAGATTTAAAATTATTTTAAAAATCAATAATTGTTAAATCCTGTTATGGAGTGAAAAAGAGTCAATAATTATTTATTAATAATATTGAAAAATTTGTAATTAAAAAAGTTATAATAACAAAATAAAAAAAACAATAACTGATGAGACATTATTAGTACACACGTATAATATAGGTATATATAAGAGTACTGAAAAATAGTACTCACTTCGGAGCGCTGTAAAACCTTAGCTATTGACTAAATGAAAAAATGATGCGAATAAACGTTGTTCCTCAAAAAATGATCTACAAAAATGGTCAGATATCATTTTTTCGTAAAACGATAAAAAAAAGTTATATCGAAAAATATAATTTTTTTTCTCGAATTTCTGAAGATTTTCGCTTATAACTTTTTATTTATAGTTCTACGACAAAAAGTTACCGAACAAACGTTGTAGAGAATTTAATTTTCAACAATAAATGTTTACAATTTTGTTTTATCAAATAAATAGTTTAAGAGATATATCGTAAAAACCATTTAAACCCCTTTTTTCAAGATGGCGGCCGTGGGACAAGGGTGGCGACCCCACAAACTTGGTTTTAGCTTTACACTGACCCCCCTTACACATCAAAAAAATAAAATTGCGTCCTCTAAAAAACGCAAGTTAAGGCCTAAAAAATGTAACATTTCAATGGACTAGATAGGAAAAGTAGGAAACGAATGGGAGTGTTCCAAGTTTAATGTGCCTCGAAAAAGTCAAATCGATGGTTGTTCCAATCGAGTGTAAGAGAGCTAGATGTGGCGCAAGCGTACAATAAGCGTAACGGGACAATGTGCGTTACGGGACACCTTTTCGTGCGTGCAGCCGGCGTTCATCGATTTATTAGACGTTGTCACGTCAAAAATTATAAAAAATGTGAGCGAGTCCTTCAGTTCTCGCCAGTCATGTGTAAACATGTAAACTCGATAACGAGCAAGGTCATGTGTTCTCATGTTGTTCATGTTGAAAATACACTTATAGTGCATAACGTGGACACGAAATTTGAATTAGAATTCTTAAAAATAATGCCGAGCATGATGAATACTCTGGTCAATAAAATATTAGCTTTTCAAGTACATACAAAAATTTCTAGACGCGAATCACACACTTAATTTCTACACACGCCACTAGAATTCGTTGCCTGAATCGTAAACGTCGTTTGTCACCATCACCCGCAGTTTGCACCAGAAACAAACTGAAATTTTTAACTATTAGAAACGGCGGACTCCATCAGTTACTTTCTCTGGGGGGGCTTGTATACCCGATTAACCAGAAGAGAACCTTATAGAATTTTTTTTTAAGTAGTCACAGCAATGGCCGCCTTCTGATATGACGTCATATCCGGATGTTGAAAATAGGAGGATTTTTTTTTTAATCCCTGGAACACTTTTTTCTTCACACAGAACCACTGCGTGCCTGGACGACAGACTGTCGCTAGGCGCGCAAACATTGCGGGTTGCAAACCAAACAGTCGTCGAGTACAAGTTATCACTAAATAATAACTACACAGGTAAACCAAGGGAGAGGGCGTGCACCTAGGGCACAACAGAACCAAAAGTAAAGTTAGTGCACTTGATGAGCTACAGGTAGTTTATCTTTGGTGCGCATGGTGTGGGAAAGTTGTGTAAGTAAATTTGGCTTCATTTTATTATTCCATGCCACGCGATACTCTACTCAAACATATCCCAATGGTCGGCAAAAAAAAAAAAGAAGACTATATCATTTTTTTTTATAGCGAAACCTATGAAAGTACAGTATTTTTCATGCAAATAATTGACAAGTAAGTATGAACTAATAAACAATAACATGCAGATTAATGCCAGATTCGAAAAGAATTAACAAAATGGAATCGTGAAACTAAAATAGACTAGGGAAAGGATATGTTGAAATGCAGGTTAGGGTAAACTTATAAATCTTGGTATACACACAATACGGTATCTACGGTTACAACACACGAGTTAAAACTTCAACATACAATAATTATATATATATATATATATATATATATATATATATATATATATATATATATATATTTCACGGTAGTTTTACTAACATAAAGTTTAATTTTGCACACCAATACGAATACTTTGGTAAGTACCCTAATGTTTACAAAATTGACGATGCATGGATTTATATTGCAACATGAGGGTCCACCATCTTTGTTCCACATTTCCGTTTTTTGTTTTTACACAATTACTCCCTCCGATTGCCGTGTGCCGAGAGCTAAGACGGTATTATTAAACGGTGTGGGTGTCATCTGAGGTTGAAGTGAGGGAGCTGTCACTAGATAGGGACGGATGGACGGATCTTCGGGAATCCAAGCTTTAGCCACCGGAAGCAGTTGGCCGCGCGCTGCGAGCTCACGTGCGCAGGTAGAGCCGTGAGGGGCGAGGAGGGGATATAGGATGCCCCTCCCCTCCTTCTCCCCTCCACGTGACGCACAAGAACACCCTCAAGTGCCGCTTCCGCGAGAGCAGCGCTGCTCAGCGGCGCCCACCGCAACCTGGGCTCGATGTTACACCCCGGCGCAGTCGTCACCAGCCACTTCAGTGACTTGTACATTTTCTCTGGAGGACTCAGTACTACGAAAACCTGGGGAGTAAAATATTTTATACGTGGTCACGGAGGATATATATACTTGCAGCGCTTTAAGTAGAACATGACAATTTTATATTCTTCGTGTTCACATGGCCGTAACTCTAAAATGGCAAAAGCCAGAAATACAAAACTACACAAAACAAGTCCCTACAATGAAATAAACTTGGCTCCAATTATTGTTCCAACGTTCCTAAAAATGCAAATGAAGTTATAATCTTATAAAATTATATTTAATATGGTAGATTTCCCAAGTTTGAATGTTGCCATTGATAAATTAAAAAAAAAACTTCAAATTCATAGGATATGTACTAAATTTACATGCCAAATATTGTATACAATTTACGTTTAGACGTTTAGGAATATTGCCCAAATTTTCTTACAGTTGGGTAGAAATAAGAATTAAAATTCAAATATTTCAAGCTTAGGGTTCTTAACAAAGTAATAGTATATAACCATAAATGCATGCACACGATTCAAACCTGGTGAGTTTCATAATTTATTAAACCTATCTTTGGCAGAAAGTGAAAATAAAATAGTGAATTACATATATTGGCAATGGATACGCGTATGCATACTTACAAATTCTTTAGGAAAATATATTTATATTTTGTATAAATATGCTTCAAGTGAATTAACTAATGTTAGCACAGTAAAAAGTTAGCTGGCTTAGTGAAAAATATTTCGTTCGTGTTTAGGTAAATCGTGAAGAAATACTAACAATAATTGTACCTGTTACCATGATATGGTTTACGGTCATTTTTAGATAGTTTTTTGTTTCATTATCCACTGAACTAAAAATCATCGTTATCTCAAAACTGTATATTACTTTTTATGGACTTTATAACTGCCGAAATTTTGTACAAAACACTCCCAAGTTGACACATAAAATAAAGTAATGGAATACCTCGATTAAGTTCGTTAATTAGAAAAATCCGACGAAAGGTGTGAAATGAGGAAATTTTTTGTACAATAGAAAAGTCGCTATAACTTTCCTAATATGAATAATATCGCATATGTAAGAAATTATTATAACTTGTTAGAATAATGCCAAAACTTTGATCTAAATAATTATTGATAATCCCAAATATAACTGCAGAGGGTGGAAAAATAACAGAATCTGGAGAGGAATAAAAATTATAACTCCCTTCGTAAAATCACTAATAAGTACGTTAAAACTGTAAGTTTTATAAATATTTTCTAATCGTTTGTCCTAAACTATTTTTAACATAACCAACCATTGCTGCAAAGGGTGAAAAGTTTATGGACAATAAATACAACTCCCTTATTAGAAACTTCAATATGTTACAATTTATTGTAAATATTTCAAAAATTATCTAAAAATTTTGTCTGAAACAATTTTTGACAAGACGAACTATTACTACTAATGATTAAAGAAAAAGGGGTTGAAATACGAAAAATAAATGCATATATTTCATACACATTTACATTTTAATTCGTGTTTATTTATATTAAAGCATTTAAAATTATCAAAAACTCGTCTCTAAAATAAAATTTGAAACATGAACGATTACTTCAAGGGGTTTAAATAACAAGGGTTGAAAGACAAAAAAATCATAACTCATTATTTAGTGAACTATCAAATTCCTTAAAATTTAGTGTAAAAATACTAAAAATTATATAACAATTTTGGCTGAACAGATTTTTTTCTATGAGACGAACGTTTATGCATGGTGTATGACATTAGTTCTAAGTTATTATGTTCTGGATAAATCGAATCAAAAACATTCGATAAATTTTCACTACCTGGAATAAGAACCTTTTTTTAATGAATCATTTTAAAAATGAGAATATATAGGATGGTGTAAACATTATTTACCCAAAATGTTTTATGAGTTTCTAGAATGTTAAAGTAGTTTCCAAAACTTACGGAAGAAAGTGGTGCTTGTAACTTTACCTGCGCCTATGGGATTTGCCAAAAGGGATTATTTTTATTTTTTTTTCCATCTGACCATACAAATGTTTTCACATAGTGGTATATATAGTAAAGCCAAAATATAAGTTAAATATACAAAAATACATACAGTAGAAAAAAGAGAAAAAAATAGCAGGTACAAATATAGCATTTACAGATTAAAGTAGAAAAATTACCTACACACAGATTTTTATAAAACAGCCTACAAAAATGTAAAATATATAAATATAAAATAGCCTATACAGAAGAAATTATAAGCGTACGCACAGATATATTTAAACAGTTAAGTTATACAATCAAAAGTATAAAAATATATTTAAACTAGCAGACCCAACAGACGTTGTTTTGTTCAAACGTTTTAAATTTGAAAATTTACAGGAAATTTCCCTGAATATAATCGCAGCACCATCTGCCGGGTCGAACTGAAAAATATTTTTGAATATTCGATAACGCGACCACAGCGCTTCCGACCGGATCCTATGTAAAACATCGAACGTTCAACAACAACATAAATTTAATTAATTAATTAATTAATTACAAATATTATTTATCGGCTTGAATTGTGAATCTAAACAATTTTTAAATCCACCTGAACACACACTTTAAAGTGGACCCGACAGACAGTGTCCTGTTCAAACGTTGTAAATCCAAAAATCATAATTTTAAAAAAACTATAAATTAAAAAATACAAAACTTCAATTTTAAATATACTTTAAACTATAATTACTATAAGTAATTTAAATTATATAAATGTTATAATTTATTTTACAAACTTATATTTTTATTTTCAAAGAGACATCAATACGTCATAAGTTGCATAGAATAAAATGAGAACTAACAATTTAAAAAAGTAGGTTAAGTTGATTGTTATTGAATGGACGTCTATACATAATTAAAAGTAATGAAAAAACGTGTTAAATACTCACTTTGATACTGCACCTTACATATTTTGCACAATGTATATTTTTTATTACATTTTAATATGTAGAATAAAATGAGAACTGACAATTTAAATTTGGAGGTTAAGTTGATTGGTATTGAATTCACGTGTATATATAATTAAAATCACGAAATATCATGTAAAATACTCACTTCAATACTGCACCTCACAAATATTTTTAATTACACTTTAAAATGTTATTTCAATAAATAATAATATAATAATCTCAATAACCAATTCTATTTTAATTTTAATGTAATAACAACAATTCATAAAATCCATCCAAAGATTAACAACAACACATAAATAAATACACAACACACACACATATATATACTGTAAACCTAAACCATTCAAAGATCAGCAACAATTTATAAATAAAAAATTAATTAAATAAAAATTTTCCAGTGGACCAAATTGTGAATATAAACCATCCTCGAATCCCCGTGAACTCACACAAAAAATGTCATAAAAATCGGTCCAGCCGTCTAGGAGGAGTTCAGTGACATACACACGCACACAAGAAATATATATATATAAAGATGTACACATATAAAGGTAAAAAAAAGTAATACAGTCTAGATGAAGATTGTACGTGATATAGTGTTACTTCTTAGTCTTGTAAACACTGAAAACGTAGGCCTACTGAGAGAGGAAAAAGCAATTTTTACTAACAAAGATTTTACTAACAAAAAAGATAAGTTAATTGGACATTTTTTAATGCATCCGGGATTGGCAAATTATTAATTTTTATATATTTTTTTCAGTTCTGTATCGTCTACAGCGAGGTTATTGGAGAATGAAACACAAGGATACTGGGGGAAAAATCACCAGGATTAAGCACAAAAAAGCCCTTGATTAACAGTGGTGACAGGAATATGAACTGACCAACTCGGCGTGTAAGACCTGTCCAGAGCGAGTCAAACAGCACAGTGTAGATCAACCTCTCCGGGCTTGGCCTCGGACGAGCAGAACACAGGCGCAGTCAGAGACAGCAACGCACGACAGTGCGGGATTGGTCGCCGACTGTGATTGGCGGAGAAGGAATTGTAATGTCACCGCAGACACGGCACGAATCCGCGAAGGTGTGGGCAAGCGAGACGATCCGGCTTTCTCTTCGGCAGCAGCATTTTTGGCCAAAAATGTGCATCGTTTGTGAAGTATCCTCTATCAGATTATATATATATATATATATATATATATATATATATATATATTGTACAGTGTAAAGTCTGCGAAAGGAACCCACGAGTTCTGTTCTCAACGGTAACTTTATTTTAGAATTCAAACCGTATGTAGCCATGAAATGATAACAGGACTACTAGAAGTACGGCAACCTAGCTGCGCTCTTTTTTCATGGAAAAACGTCACAAACTTAACTTTTCGCAAAGGATAATTAAAATCGAACAAAAATTTTCATAACGACCTGAAAAATGAAACGAATATGCGTTTCAATTTAAATAAGAACACGTGTTTTCAACTCCAGCATCAACGCATGATATCCAGCGACTGTGATAAAGGGCCGTGGGAGGACATTAGCTACATAGAAAAAATATTCTTCTGTTCTTTTACAAAATATTCCTTTGGAAATAAGTTTGTCACACTAAATTTGTACAACACATGGTTATGATTATTTTTGGATGTATGAAATACGTTTTTCGAGTTAAAACTTAGTATTCATTACAAAAATTTGCGAATAATTTTATTACTTAATTTATGTTTTTTTTAAGCATATGTATTTTTTTAAGCTATGGAAATTACAATGGAATATTCAAAATTTTAACTTTATTATGATGTATCGTTCTTATAATGTGCGGAGTTAATGCTGGGAAGCTAGTTAATTTGGGAACGGTTCACAAATAACAGTTCGCAGTATTAACTGCGAACACTAATTTTGAAGTCATAACAGTTATTTTCATCGACATGCACAAATGTAGAAATATCTGTAATTTGACGTGTATATTTGAGTTGGAAATGACAGTCCAGCGCAGTGTCTCGGGCCGGGGCAGCAAACACAATTACAAGAAGGCAGGGGGTGGGCGAGGGGTAATCCCGGCGCGGGGCGACCTTGCGTGCGGCTCGCCGGGCGGGGATCCCATTAGCGGAAGCCCCGTGCGGCCGGGCGGGGCGGGGCTGGGCGGGCCGCTATATCGCGGGGGTCGCGGCGCCGCGCGACAGTCCTTGAGGCGGCGGGCACCCCGGCTGCACCATGGTGAGTGCCGCAGGACCGTCCGTGTCTTTCGCGTTCCTCAACCGCTGTGCGTAGCCGTTGGCCTTCAGAACTGTGCCGCGTCTGAATAACGTAAATATTCCAGGTCCCGCGGGACCCATGGTAAGGATGGGTGTTAAAGACCACACCTGCCATGTAAAAGATCCACCATACGGAGTAAACTCAGATTCTGTCCATTAGGAAGTAGGTACTGAGCCCAGGTGCGCACAGCTCATGGATCTTGTGAAAACGTGTGTCTTTCACGTGTTCTCATGCTGCACATACTCTTAAAAATTGAGAATCAGACCACGGAATTAAAATAATAATCGATATACGAAAAATTACGTGTTTTCAACCGAATTTCTGGACGCGAACCACACGTAGTTCCCGCACCCGCCGCTAGAATTCGTTGCCGTAGCGGCTACGTCTACTGTCGCATCATTACAGCTCCGATAAAGGCGGAAAAAGACTTGAAAGAATACCAAAACCCCCGGCTTCAGACCTGGTTTCAGACAAGGAATTTTATTGAAATATCTGTAGCTACATATTGTTAAAATTTACTAAACCGTTCTCACTATAAAGTTTCCCTTTGGTTTTTTTTAAACTTTGTTTCGCGTCATTCGCCACAGATGGCAGATGACCGTGGTTACACATTTCCGTTCCATGCGACTTCCGTTCCATTCATGAAATTATTCCTACCGAATGCCGTATACCGAGCGCTAAGATTTACACATAAAAAAGTCACCAACTCGATAACCCTTAAGCAGTAGCAAACATTTTTCTACCCCGGACTTCTTTTGACAACAATATGTAACAAAAAATATTTATGTTCCTGTTTTAGTGTTTATTTGATAAAATCAACGAGCTGAACACGAATATACCGTTAGTTTCTTTTCTTCAAATTTCGATACTTTCAAAATAAAAATATTTGAGGGTATTTTAATAATTAACTGATAGTTTTTAATTTACAGCTTTTTTTCCTGACAATCAAGTAGTTCAAAGCGTTCAGCAATAGACGGCAGTGGCGATTCTCATTTGTAAAATCAGTATACAAGATATCTGTAACAATCCTATCCACGTATATCGATATATATCGATATTTTGTAAAAACAGTTCTTCCTCTTGTTTGTGAAATACTGTTGCGTTTTTGTGGTTATAAAAAGATTGTTTTTTATCTTTAAATTAAACTTTATAAACTTTATAAATTGCCTGCAGACACATTTTTTTTTATGTTTGTGGAAATTATATCGGATCTAAACAAGTGAAACATAAAATTGTGCTTGGGACAAAATTCTGTGATGCTTACAAAGCTTATTTTGGTGTACCGATTGGAGATAAAAATGTTGCATGGGCTCCTCATGTGTCTTGCTATAGCTTTAGGTCAACCTTAGAGGTTTGATTATGTGGAACAAGAAAATCTATGCGGTTTGCAGTTCCTCGAATATGGAGAGAGTCAACCAACCATCACGACAATTGTACTTTTGTATGGTTGACATTACATATTACAAAAGTACCAAGAATAGAAAACATATTCCATATCCTTGCATAACATTTATTGCTCCAATACCACACTCTCAGGAGCTGTCAGTTCCATTGCCACCAGATCATTCTAATACTGAAGATGTACAAAAATCTAGTAATGACAGTGATTTCTCCAATAGTGAATAGAGCAATGGAAAGGAACCACAGCTCTTCACTCAAAAAAACCAATAAGGGAGTTGGAAATAACCATATCAAAGGCCGAACTCTTTGCATACCATCTTAAGAAAAAAAACTTGCTTGCCGGCTTATATGAAATGTCAGAACATCTATGTTTTTGCAGCAATGTTGATCCTCTCTTTCAAAACATAGAGATTGCTTATGAACCAGACCAGTGGTGCCTTTTTATAGATAGTCTTAAATCTGTCCTACTACACAATGGGAACAAGTTTCCTTCCATCCCATTAGATTATTATACTCACCTGAAAGAAACATATGAAAATGTCAAGCTGGTCTTGGGAAAACTCAACTATGGATGCCACTAGTGGGATATTTGTGGTGACTTTAAGATTTTGCTGTTTCTTCTGGGGTTTCAAGGTAGCTACACCAAGTATTCTTGTTTCCTCTGCTTATGGGATAGCAGAACAGACGATCAGCATTACACCAGGAGAGACTGGACAACGAGAAAATAATTGCTTCCAGGCACTCACAACGTAAAACATGAACGTCTTGTGTCCACTGAGAAGATTATGTTACCCCCATTCCATAGCAGGCTTGGACTAATAAAAATATATACCAAAGGTTTGAACTGCAACTCTAAGGCTCTAACTTTCCTCAGACAACTATTTCCCAAGTTATCTGAAGCAAAAATAAAAGGATGGAAATTTAGCAGACCTCAGATTCTTACGATGTTACAATATAAAGAACTTGTAAATGTGATGAGCGTAATGCTTTTGAAGCTGTTCGAAAGGTAGTACAATGTTTTCTGGGTAACAAAAGAAGTGAAAATTACAAGGAACTGATTGAAAATTTGATACAGACTTACAGTGTGCTTGGATGTAGAATGTCTGTCAAAATACGCTACTTGTTTCCTCATATTGATTTCTTTAGACCAAATTTAGAAGAGGTGAGTGAGGTACTCTGAAAACAGTTTCTCCAGGACATTCAGCTTATGGAAAGAAGGTATTAACAACGTTGGGATTGTGCAATGATGGGAGACTTTGTATGGGGAATAGTACGTGAAGAGGGATCCAAAGAACAAAGGAAAAGCCGTTATCGTTTACATTTTTGAGTGAGGGCATTATTGTATGAAAAATGAAATATTATTCAGTATTATGTGAACCATTATAGAACCAATATAGAATGTACATATATTAATTCTCTTTATGCACCGTGTTGCATTAAATGAACATGTTATTTGGTTGTTCTTAAGAATACTGAAATATCGATAGTGGGGAAAAACCATCCACATATCCATGATCAGCATCATCAAATTAAGCAATAAACACTGAAAAGAATAAGATAAACAAAACCTTGGTCACGTTTCATTATGTTAGTGTAATCCATGCCTATTACGAGAAGAAAATAAATTGTAAATAATTTTATTTTAAAGAGTTATTTTCTTTGAATGTGTGAAAGTTTAACACATGTAAACATGATTTATATAATAAAGAGAACATTGTGGTCTTCTGTGCACATAAAGTATGCGTCTCTTAAAGTTTTCGGAACACTTCTTTGCAAATATGGCCGTTGATAACGGAAGCCAGAACGTAAGAAAGTTGGAAGTTGAACAAAACTTGAGTTGCGTTATTGCGCTTTGCGTAATTTATGAACTGGTAATCTAAAATGTGTTTACTAAGCACTTCGCATCTTGCCTTCTTTTGTTTACAGAGCATGATTGGTTGGTTTGGCCCATCCTAGACATTATTTGTAATATGCCACGCTCAGTTAAATAATATTGAACTCTACAAAGTAGTGTTTAAACCGCAAAAGACTCACAGCAACGTTCCCAAGTTGACAAAAATTTCGGATTGATACCGATGGGAATTGAACCTGTATCTTTAGCCTTCGTGAACAAAGCATTCTGAGGCACTGTTATGCTGCATGCTTAAATAAAAAAAAATAGCTTGTATCTCAGAAATTTGTGCATCGTGTCATCAAAATTAATATCTCCTTCGGTTGTTTCAATATTTTAATTAACGATGTAAAATTACAAACTACAAAGTGAAAAGTTTATTGCCTTCGTCATAATCTTTAAACAATTACGTTAAAGAGTTGAGGTTATTTATGTGACACCTAGTTTCTTATATCACACATCAAGTTAATCTGCGTTAAAACGCTTTATGCAGCGCGCCGAAGCATTAAACCCGGACCACGGAACATGCTCAAGTAATTTTGTACATATAAGACTATGTCAGGGTACGTGTTCTTCAGTCAGCGATATGACATCTTGCAAAAGTTTGGCAACACCGCTCGTCTTACCAGTACATTCAGCAATAGCAACGGTTCCCTGGACTTGCGCTCAAAGAACAGCCTCTCTGAGTCATAGCATCGAGCCCAAGAACAGCATATTAGGATTCATTTGTTTCCCATAGTTCATCGCTGAAATGTCCAAGGCAGACAAGTGTCCTTTTGGAATTTTAAAGTCTACATTGAAGAGAAAATCATACTACAGGAATGCCAAAATTCCCGGAAACAACATTTAATAATGTAATAAGGAAAAAATTGTGATAACAAAACAAAATTTCAACAAGTTCATAATAAACCAAATATATAATTATATATAAGTACATAGAAGGAGTATTTGAATCAAATTTTTGTATCATTATATTGCAAAGTGTTTTACATCTCTTTGTTAAAACATTAAAAGTTCTTTCCACCCTGCGGAGTTTGGACAGTCCAAATGAGCGCGAGGACAGCATGGTGAGACGTGTGTGTGTGATGGTGTGCTCGCAGGGCATAGGCGCCGTGATGAAGATGGGCTACGCCCTGGTCGTGGTCTCCGTGCTGCTGATGGTGTGGGTGTCGCTGGCGCACGGCCGCGAGGTGGAGCAGGTGCAGTACCCGCCCTGCGTGTTCAACCCGCTGTGCAGCTGCTCCAAGGCCGTGCCGGACCTGGGCATCGTGGTGTGCCAGGACGTGCCGCTCGCCCGCATCCCGCCCCAGCTCAACTCGTCCAAGATATTCATGCTGCACCTGGAGAACAATAACCTGCGCAGCATTGAGCCGTACTTCCTGCAGGCCACTGGTGAGTGCCCTCCACCATGGCATGCTCACTCGATCCTGTGCTTCCCCAGCTCAACTCTTACACTTGAAGAAATAAATCCTGCGTATCAATGAGCCATACTTCCTGCAAGTTACATGCACCCTAGAAACTATCCCATCATGCCCATTCAACCATATCCCGACCCAGTTCAACTCCTCCGAGACTTTTCATGTTGCATGTGGAGAGCATCAACCTGCACAGCATCGAGTCTTAATTCCCGGACAGCAAAAAAAATACTTGTTTCAAGCTTGAATCAAGCTTGCCGTGAAGCTTGTAGCAGGATGTTACGACAAGGATGTTAGCTCAGAGCAACCTTGATAAGCGATCCAGCCTCCAGGTGTCACGTTTGCCGTAAGCCTGCCAAGGAAAGACCAAAACAAGCTTTTTGTTTACAGTATCTATACGTGGATAACAGGCTGAATTCAATCCTTTAGAATGCTTTCAGAAAGAAAGACCCAGCTTTGATGGTGAAATGTAAGTTTGAGTCAGGCCTGAATGAAGCTTCGTGCGGTAGGTAGGTTATTTGAAGTGATTGACAAGCATGCCGCAAACTGCCAAAGTGACGTGGGTGACCGCGCTCCCCCAGGCCTGTACCGGCTGGAGATCAGCCACAACCCCGTGCCGGACATCCCGGCGGAGGCGTTCGTCGGCCTGGAGAGGTCGCTGTGGGAGCTGGAGCTGCAGCACAATCAGCTGCAGGCCGTGCCCAGCAGAGCCTTCCGACACCTGCAGAAGCTGCGGCGGCTGGACCTCACAGGTGGCTGACGGCTCTCACACGTAGAGCACAACACCTTGCATTCGTGGCACTGAATAGTCATGTCAAGTCCATGTCAGTTGGTCTTAGTTCCCACCAATCAGTTGAGTCATTAATCTTTACACGTGTCTGACAAACTGATCAGCAGTCCATCGTAAGAGAGTTTTTTGGGGTTTTAAGTTCTGGATTAGTTACTCAGACTTGTATCATTTAGCCAGAAATATAGTCAGCTCATCATTTTGAGATGATTTATTTTTGAGAATAATTGTATCGGAAATTTGAAATATTATTTTGTATTGTCACTTTTTCTATTTTGTTACGAAACATATGGACTGGGATGATTATTTGTTTCCTGTTTGTGCAGAGAAGCGTACTCAGAATTTCATTACGAGGGAGAGGGAGGGGTTTCCCCCCCACCATTTTGCCTGTCATTTACTTTAAAATTCTTTCATTTTGTTGATGTGAACGATACATTTTTAAGTGTGTTTGTGGTACCCTCTACTGACATGATCACCGCGGAGTTAAGTCATATAGGAAAGATTTCAAACCAAAGATGGACGGAATGAACTGATTGACTCAATGAGCATATCGTACACAGATAAACAGAAGAATTGTCATAATGAGTAGAATTCTAGAAAAAATATATTAATTTTTAATTTAAATAATAATTATAAATAAATTTTTCAATTTTCCCAATTCTTTATACTATGTACAGACTTTTAATTCTGCAAAATCTTACTTTCAGTGTACATAAAAAAATACACGATTTTATATAAACATATAAAACCAAATAAGATTTAATTTATCTTTAATTTACAGGAATACTAAACAGTGTGTTAAACAAGGGAAACAAATTTTTATATATGATTGGTAGAATATAAGAAACAAAAATTCCCATATAAAAATATGTCTGTAAACGCATAGTTCTAACACCGGTATTCCGTAAGGCCTACCTTCCCCAGACTATACTTTAAATTATTTCCACGTGTGAAAAACTAAAGAAACGTCTGAAATAATCCAGGTTCATTTTAAACCGCATCACAGAAGTCATACAGCGATGGTTCCAAGAACTGTAGTTCCTTATCTAGCTCAGATTAAACCTTGTAGTTCACAAGTTGTTGGAGATAAATATTTGGGAAGTGTTATTGTTGGTATGGTAAGTGTTAGATGGAGCACTGTTAACTTGAATCTTCCAGTGTGCTCTCATATGGTACACACATTCCCTGGGAGACGGGTTGGCAGACGAGAATGTGTCACATGACCAGTGCGGTTACCATCTTTATCATTATCCCCATATTCAGATTAAGAATTTAATGTATGCTAAAGTGGTTACGAACGTGCAAGTCTTGAAAAAAAAACTTTTTTAAGCGAGCCTGTGAAGATGCCTGAAACGTATCTGGTCTAAGCCATAGAATTCACCAGTCCATGTTGCAATGGTGCAACACTGGCATGAACGCGCATGATGATATTTTTGTGTATAAGCTGTGAGATATGGATCATTAAGTATCTTTTGTGCAATTTCAGGCATTAGTTCACATTGTCTTTTAATTTCCTAATGTATTTCAATAATTAATGCAATTAGCATTTACATTATTCATCAATTAAAAACACTCTATATAAATATATTCGTAAATCACACAGGAACAAGACACTGCAAACAGGTAAACGAATTGCCTACCTAATTGCGATAATATTCAATGGAAAACCCCGTAAACAGCATCGAAAACAGCAACTATGAATACAACATGTTTTCCTACGAAAGAAACACTGACCAATTCTTAGAGAAACTACTATCCATTATCATCTTCGGGCACACTTGTACAAATTTTGACATCATCATACTTATTGGTTATTTCAGTAGGCTCTGTACTAATTACGCATCTAAAGATGTCATATTGTTTCAAAATGTTTTTATTAATTTTTTTTATTATTATAGTTGGTCTTCATTAAGGCAATTAAAAAAAACATTTAAATATTTTCAAACACGCAAACTTAGTATCTATTGTCAGTATTACCACATTCATAATCATTCTCAAAAATTACTTCAATAATAAACATCAATGATTTCACATGGGGATCTATTTGTAGCAGAAAACCACTTTAAAATTCAGGTTTTTAACTAAATAATATTCTATGCTTTACTGAAGCGAAATTAAAAATTCAACTATTAAAAAGTGTTTGGCTTATAAATTGTTGAAACCAAGATTCGGTCTTTCACTTTCTTTATCTTTGCCTTCGAGAAAACTCTTGCTAAACGCGACATGAAACAGAACTGTGCACCATCTTGCAAGACCATATGACTTAAAGCCGTATCTCCAGCTGGGTTAGGGCCACTGTAGGTTGAGACAGTTACACCTGGGTGTCCAGAATTGTGGACACTGCACAACCCCGGAAGACTTAGGCTCGGAGTGTTCTCTTGGTGCAGGCAACAAGATCTCGGAGATATCGGCGGACAGCTGGCGCGGCCTGGAGGGCTCCCTCCAGACCCTGGTGCTAGCACACAACGCGCTCTCCTCATTGCCTGCCGAGGCGTTCAGCGCGCTGCCCTCGCTCGAGTCGCTCGACCTGACCGGCAACGACCTCTCAGGACTTGACCCGGCCACGTTCCACTCCGGCCCGCCGCGACTGTCGCGCCTCCTGCTGGCCGACAACCAGCTGCCCTGGGTGCCCTACCGCCAGGTCGCCCCTCTGAGGGCGCTGCGCACGCTCGACCTGTCCTACAACATGGTGACCAACCTGCACAGCGCCAGCTCGGAGCCCGACCAGCCCGGGACCCGGCTCTCCCTGGACACGCTGCGGCTCGACTACAACCAGATCCAACACCTCCCTCCCGGAGCCTTCCAGCACTTCGACCTGCTCAACAGGACCTCGCTCGATGGCAACCCCATCTTCATGATCGAGGTATGTTCCTGGCTCGCAAGGTGGTGTAGTGGTAACACGCGGTACTTACAACCTGGACTTAACAGGCTCTAACCCCAGATCCAACACCTGCCTCCCGGAGCCTTCCAGCACTTCGACCTGCTCAACAGGACCTCGCTCGATGGCAACCCCATATTCATGATAGAGGTATGTTACTGGTTCACGAGATGGTGCAGCGTTAACACAGTGTGCTCACATTCCGGACGACACAGGCTCTAACCCCAGATCCAACACCTGCCTCCCGGATCGCTCCAGCACTTTGACCTGCTCAACAGGACCTCACTCAACGGCAACCCAATCTTCATGAACAAGATACCTCGTACTCTTTGAACATCTATGGAGCGATATGGTGCAATTGTATACATTGCATTCGCAGTTCAGATGACCAAGGCCCGGAACCCAGTCCATTCAAACTGACTTCTGTGTACCAAAATTTCCCAAAATTTCTTTAAGCAAATTCTGGGATAGTTTATTACTATGCCATGACTGTTTCATGTCATATTATTCTTGAGTTATTTTAATTCTAGTTTTTGTCTCCGATGATTGTGTTGTCATCGAGAAATTAAAAGAAAATGATAAATGTTAATTGAAGTTGATCTGAAGCTTTGGAAGCCGTTGTCATGGCAATCTTGGCTTTTAGGTTGATGTCACAACATGGTAACGGAGCAATGTCGCGAACTGTATTTGTGGATGGCTACTGCTCTGTGCAGCGAAAAATTATTTCCAATAATATGACGCATCTACAACCAGATATGTGAACCTGTCATTCTTCATTGACAATATTTTTGCATCTCTTTATTAAAATCGTCTTCTTGAATCATAAAACATCTTTCCACGACACCTCATGGACTATGCATGGCTGGAACTGGGAGTGATCAGAGAGCTCTTTCAAGCTGCGTTTCCACCATCAAATGTTTATTTAACAATAAATATCTGTCAATTACAGCATTCATGGAGAGCGAAAAATGCACATTGTTTAAGAACTCGGGTAAGTCCGAGATTTAAACCTCGGGGCTTTACCAGTCATCTTGATACATTTATGGCTAATTTAAGATTTATCAGGGGAAACATTTAGAAATATGCAAGTAAATTGAATGCATTAGAAGTTATGGAAACACAGAAAGTGTCACATTGAGTGACCATTGCGAAAATTGGTCAGACAGATTTTTTTATATGACCATTTGCCTGACTTTCAACCAACAGCTGATACAATTTTGAATATGTCTAGTGGAAAAAATTATTTATATACAGTGATTTGATATGTTGATATAGTGAAGCATCTGTGGAACAATTAAAAACAACCAAAATAATGACTCAGAATGCAATAAAACATTATGGTATGTGAAATCGTACCGTAATGCAAACAGTAACCCTGGGTGTGTTCCTTTCCTCTGCAACTCCCCAATGCATGCATGTCGCTATCTGACACCGGTGTCTGGAGGAGATGGGATGATGTCGGCTCCGGCTGCAGGCCGACGCCTTCAGGGACGCGAGGATCAGGGAGCTGTCCCTGCGCGACTGCGGCGTCACGGTGCTGTCCCCGGGCGCCTTCGGCGGCCTCGAGGCGTCGCTTCAGCAGCTCGACCTGTACGGCAACAACCTGACGGCGCTGCCTCACGCGCTCTTCCGCGAGTTCGACTTCCTGAAGACTCTGTCGCTGGGCGAGAACCACCTGCCCGACGGCGCGCTGCCCGGAGACTCGCTCAGCGGCTTCCAGTACAGCCTGTACCGCCTCGATGTCAGCGGCCGGGACATGGGCGTGGCGTCGCTGCAGGATCTGCGCAGGTCAGCCCTCGCCGCACTCGACTGCTGTCTTCAACTAACCTCTCTACAGCCGGTAGCATCAGAGCATTAACTAAGTGTTGCAATCAGAGAGCAACTAAAAGTACGACACGAAATGATATTATAAATTAAGTTGTTATCACTGTTAAAAAGGAACAACAAATTTTCACATGGTACATCACCATGTAGGCTACTGGCTCCCAATTATGGGAAAACCACTCGATCATAAAGCGGTAAGGAATTAAAATATTATAAAACAATTAGAATTGTCCCCCATTTAACTGTATAAACACAATAATTTACTTCCTACGCATTGCTTTTGTTGAAAAATCTGAATACTCTCTAATAACAAACAAAAAGGTTTGTCAACAGTGTTCTCGCAAATTGTGTGGCCCCACTTGCAAATTTACAGCATTTACAGTCATTTCCTTCGTGATCTTCTAAAAGTTATCTACCACAATACAGGTTTCAGCATCTTCGTCAGATTCAGAGCTCTATTTAGGAATAAGTTGCTCCTTGGAGCAACTGTCGGCATGTTATGATAATGTGACAATTTTCTTCCCCCTTGAGATGTGATAAAATTGCTTGTTTAGTTTTAGTGATTATTTTACATCCTGCCTTTCCATCTGCGTTTTTTGCGTGTTTTCTAATTGCCACCAACATTTTTGCTATGCTTCTAAGATTAGCTTATACGGTGAGTTGTTTCATAGCTGGTTAGATCCACACCTTGAACAAGTGTTAGAAGTAATCATATAACTGGCATGGAACTCAAATGAGCTTCTCGTACACGGAAAAATTATTGTGGAGAATCAGTCAGTTGGTACAAGCAGACCTTTGATGTTTCTTTTTGAGGTGTACCAAATGGCTGAGGAAGAGGATTCTCTTTATGTTTTTAAAGAGTTGCATGATCTCGTTAATGAAGATGATATTCTTGATGTCCTGGGTGATGCACATCATCAAAAGCGGAAAATAATGTGGATGGAAAACAAGTTTATTTTATGAATAATTCCGTGCCTTGTAAAATACTTTTACAGCAGTCTCTGCAGTAATAGCTTGGATAGGCCTTATAGTTTAATCTATTTAACATATATTGTAACAACTTGGCCAAATTTCTTTGTAGCCACTGCTTTATTTCTTGAGAATAATAGGTCTTGAGTGGTGGTATGATGCTTGGATATAATGGTTCTATCTTTTGTAACGAATGAAGAGAGAGGCACACAAGAACAGCATGATATTCTTGCTGTTTATTTTGACTGGTTTATGAACTGACTAAAATATTGGATAGTTAGATTGGTCATTATGAAGCCTGAAGGTTGGCGTGCAAATGTGGAACTTGACAGAGTTCCATTAACTAGATCTGAGGCCTTACTTGAGGCGCTCGGATTTAAAGCCAAAGACCGCAGTCGGGTAAAAAGTGTAAAGGCAGCGGACACTAGACTCCCTAAGCAGGATAGGACGGCATAAAAAATAATTAAATGCATCACTGCCTGGCTGATGTTTAATTTTACGGCGTTTGCACCATGGCATGGGCTTGGTGCAGTTACTACATACCAGTTTACACTAACTGCAGATCGCGATCTTGCATTAAAAAATCCTATAATATAAATAATCATACAGATACATTTTATGCTTGATTTTACAAACATTTAACAAACATACATTCGCCCTAATAGTTCTGAAAAAGTTATCGTGGATGACGTAGTTGTCTTAAACGTGTTTCACACATCCCCAATTATCTTCGTCAAATTGGTCCCAAATTGTGACGCTATAGTCCGTGCCAATTACCAGCACCACACCATAAAAGAGTTTAAGTCTCACATCCAGTAAATCCAGTTTGTTCGCACAGCCCCAAATGAAACGCAAAAAGTTTAGTTCGTAGAGTTAACAATAAATGAGCCTAGTAACGTCGCAGTTCATAATCACTTTAGTCGCTCTGTTTTGTTCCACCAAAAGCCCAACCCGATGTCTGGTTGATAATAGAAAGGTGCGTCGAGGCTTACTTTTTTGCATGCAGTGTTGTGAATGACCGCCCGGGCTGGCCACTCCTCGCGGCGTTGGTGAATGCGGTACGTCTTTCCATGGCTGCAGCCCAAAACACTTGCTCCCGCAAGCCGATGTGCGCCCGACCAGCCGCTCGCACCGTGTGCCTCGCCAGCCGCAGTGGCGGGCTCGTTCACACCTCTCGTGACGTCAGACCGCTCCGCGCGCCGCGCGGTGTTCACTCGTGGAAACACAAAACAGCAGAGCCGCTAATGTCCGTTGTGTTTAACCATATTACAGGGCGTGTTTTAGGCAAGACCAAAATATCTATAATTAAGCATTTAAACAAACAATATAAACGAAATCGATTAAAAAGACGTTAAAATTAGAAAATAATTTAAACCAGGAACCAACGGAGGCGTAACAAACGCTTCAGATCTTGATTCATATTTTTTTCTTGGAACTACTATGAGAGGTGGAAAATAATAACCTGCTGTGGAAGTGACATCTGTGATAAGGCAAACTTCTCAGCTGATTAAAGGCCACATATTTGACGTTTTCCTTTCAATTAAAGTACTTTGGTGTGCTTATTTTGTATAGCTTTAATTTTATTATCATGGTAGTGGTATGTACATACCGTGAAGTGCGTGTTTTATAGACTCCATTTTTCGCCAGGAAACTTGTCTGTGACGGTAGGATTAAATGCTTTGGCAGTGGAAAATAATAAATTTGAGGTCTTGTAATCGATAGTTCGGGATGCCGCCTTAAGAATATTCTATGCCATTTTTTTCCTGCTGACTCCTTTCCTTGGAGAAAAGAGAAAATATAAATACCATTTTATCTGGTAATTTATAAGCTTACTTGTAGCACATCTATTTGAGATAAGCTTAAGTAACTTTGCTCCATTTGTAAAAATATTCTGCTTAATGTACCTCCAAGTCAGGAAATAATGTAGGCCATCTACCACACTCCTATTTCCGAGGAATCTTTATTTATGTCACTTTCGTACCTTTCCCGAATGGTTTTAGATATACTGACGATGCATAATGGTTTGTAATTTCTTATCTTCTTACTTCTTACTGCTAATATAGCAGCTTTAATTTGATCCACATTCCCTATTTTTTCCTTGCTATCTTCAAGGAATTTTAAACATGGTTAACATCGTTTGCATAAGTATGTATATATATATATACAGCCACACAAGAAGAGATTAAAAGGATGAGGGTGCATAACACAAAAACAACAAAAACAAAAAAGGTCAAGTAATAACAATAAATAAAGGCGTAGTATATTTTTGTGCCGTTTACTTGCTACTATTTCGGGAGTGAGTAATGTGTAATGTGAAACAAGTAGTTTAAATCAAACGTAATGGGTATACATGTATGCAAACATGTGTGGGGAACTAGTAAACAATGGGTGCACAAGTGTGTACCCTGAATGTAATATTCCCATATCCATAGAATGGGTACAACCTATCCTTAGTTTACGAAATTGTGTATTCTTATTCTTATTTGTTAATAACGCATATAACCTGAATTCATTGAAAACATACGAAACAGAGAGTATATCCAAGAAATAATTGTTTTGTAAATAAGATATAGCAGGAACACGAATCAAATAGATCACGTTTCAAGTTTAATATTTCTTCAATGGCTAAAAATCACTAGTAATCATATTACAGGTGACTTGCTCAATATATTCGTCGGTTTTTTTTATTGTGAAACAATATTACTTGCGATAAAATATCCGTGGACCTAAGGTTGTTATTTTGTATTGTTTTAAATAACGACTCAAATTAAACCAAAGACTTTTGAGTATTACATTGACTAGCTATTATAATAATTTCATTACTCAGATAAGCTTAAGGTTCATGATGTACAAGTACTCGTGGTGAAAATAATGCACCTCCAGTTGTATCTTTCAAGATATTGTTCATTGTAGTTCTGTTAATATATGTTATACTTCAGTGAATAATATTAAACGCAGTAAAGTAGCTCTTGTTGGGGGGGGGGGGGGGAAGCAGACCCAACATTTGTCAAGTGGAGTCAAAATGATGATATTAAAGACATGGTAAAAAACAAGTGAGAGAGTCTTTCAGTACTCGTAAGTGATGTGTAAACATTTAATCTCGATAACGTGTTTTCTCATGTTACAAATAAACTTGTATTAACAAATCTTGAACACGAAATTTAACGTAGAATTCTTAAAAATATTGCCGAGCGTGATAAATACACGAAATGTATTCATTTTATGGGGGAAAAAAAGGTAAGCATTTTCACCTTAATAAAACACTATAATTATGTTTAACAAGATTATAATAACATAACCGAACCGAACCGAACTGAACCAAACCCAAGTTTTTTTCCTAGTTTTATTTCTCCAAGTCCGTGCTTTTAATGCGTTTCGGGTAGTTTCGGAGCAATTATGATGCAGTTTCTGGGCTGGTGAAGGCAGGGTGACTTAAAATAACAGGACTCGTAAAAATGTAATTTTTACGAGATTTTCTTATAATATATATACGTTTACAAACTATTTATTGTCCATCATGTTGTCACGATGGTCGAGCGGATGGAAGCGTGTGCTTTAGTTTGGACTATTATTAACAAAGTTTAACACCATACAACATGATTGGTACTTGCATGGGTGACACAGATTTTTTATGAAACTATATATACGAATGAATCATGCCGGTCCGCCATCTTTACGAGGTTTGTGAGACTTCTGCGCAAACGCAGCTTCATCGTTATGCATTTCCGTTATATAATCACTAGAGACCTGCAAAATTCGCGGTTTCGATGGCCTTCAGGATAGACTGCACATACCCTTGTACACTCGGGCAAATAACGCAAGTTCATTGGCTGCCGACTTGTAAGTCGTCTCAGCTGGTTTGTCTGTGATTCGATCCTTCTTTGGTTGAGGGTTTATAACTGTTTGAGATTCGTCCAGATGAACAGTAAGCCAATAGCAAAATTATCTAAGAGGTATAATATGTGTTTGAATTCTAGCCTATCACCGAATGAATCCGCGAATTTTGCAGGTCTCTAATGATCACAGTATTATGTACTGCTACCAAATGCCGTACACCGAAAGCTTAGATGTTTACGCATCATGAAAGTAAACAGATGGTGGTTACACGTGACACAGTTTTGAATGGATGCGATCACAATCCAAGCGGGACCTGCAGGATGTACTGGCACCCGTGAAGTGCGTCGCGTGATCCAACAGGATCCGCAACCTGCGCGCGATCACGCTCAGCAAGCTGCCGCAGACGCAGCTCAGCCCGCAGGACTTCGAGGACTTCGGGCTGGACCTGGAGGAGATCAAGATCACGCACGGGAACCTGCGCACGATCAAGAACCACGCCTTCAAGCACGTGCGCGGCCTCAAGCGACTAGACCTGTCCGAGGGCTCCGTCTCGCAGATCGAGTCCGAGGCATTCGCGGAGGTAAGACTCACTGGAACATACTTGTGTAGTTGAGTAACCAAACATTGTAGGCATGAGAGATAAATAAGTACATTACTTTTATTATGGGATTTGAATTGAAAGCTGGCGAGAAACCAATTATACACAAATTTACTATACTATAGATTAATTTTGCAAAATGAGGATATAAAAATACACACTAATATATCTGAATTATAAACACAAGTGTAAAAAAATTCTTTATGTATTATAAAACAAACAAAAAATATTACTTCTTAAAATTTATTTTTGGGAGCTGTTACAGATGTATAACTGAATATGTATTTTTAAGGAGTGAAAAATATCCCGATGGTTTTTTCTTAAGTGATTCGAGTTTTTGATTATTTTATTTTATCAAATATGTTACGATTTAATTTAACTAGGTTTAAAATTACCGTTCATAAAGTTGTGCCGTTTTGTATGTGCAGGAATACGTTGTTTGTTTCCTTGTACCCCCGTATAGCCCTTGCTCGTCTAAACAAATTTATAGTGTAAAGTTTACGGCACAAAACGTAGAAATCCTGGGCGGGATGAAATTGGAAACAAACGTAGGTGGCTCTATTTGAACATTTAATATTCTTTCTCTTATGCTGTTTTATCTGCGGATAGTTTAGACATCACTGCAACAAACACTAATCAAGCTAAGTTATTTACTTAGCTATCTTGACCTAAGAGAAGTAAAAATATATTCCAGTAAATAATAAAGTTTTCAAAATAAATTAAAACAATTAATTTGATTATTATTATTGTCTGCTTTAATCCAATTACTGGGAAACGTTTTACATGACACTTAATAACATGGTGCTAAACTCGGACACAAAGTTTAACGTAGAATCCTTTAAAATAATGTCGAGCATGATAAATATAAGATAATTGTGTTTTCAACTACATTTCTCGAGGTGAATCACACGTAGTTTCCACACCCGCCGCAAGAATTCGCTTTCGGAGCAACTACGTCAACTTCAGAATCATTCGATGTGCAGAGCGAAAGGTTCAACTATATAATGAAAACGGCTCCTATAAAAGCGAAAAAGACATGTAAAAAAATTACTTAATCCCTGTTGTTGACCTGATTTTCGACAAGGAATTATATTAAAATGCTGCCCATCTGGTTGAAGTTCATTAAACGGTTAATACTGTAAGGTTCCTTGGGTCGTTACCACAAAGCCGAAATACCACAACGCCGAACGTACAATAACGCCGAATACCATAACGTCGAATGCCAATTTGACCGCAACGCCGACAGCTATAAAACTGCTGTGTACCACAACGCCGAAATACAGTAACGCCGAGAAATGTTGCTGCCGGGGGGGAGGGGGCCGCCACAGGAGCAAAATGAAAAACAACTGAATGAATTTGTGTGTGTTTCTTAAATGTATCTTAACGCCGAAATACCACAACCTAACCTAACCTCGGCTAGCCTAACCTAGACTAATCTAACCTAACCCTACCTAACCTAATCTTTGTGGCAGTCCTTCAATGAAATTTTTTGACGTTAATATATTTCGGCGTTGTGGTACACAACAGTTTTCTAGCTGTCGGCGTTGTAGTCAATTTGGCATTCGGCGTTATTGTACGTTCGGCGTTGTGGTATTTCGGCGTTGTGGAGCGTCCCCGGTTCCCTTCGCCTACACGAAGCTCGGCCGCAGACGGCAGCAGCGTGTGATGCCTAGGCTGGTGCTCGCAGGTCGGGCACTCGCTGGCCTTCCTGCGCATGGCACACGGGCTCTCCTCGGCGATGAGCGCGGTGCCCTCCGAGGCGCTGCGTCCCCTGGGCAACCTGCAGCACCTGGACCTCAGCAACAACCGCCTGCGCTCCATGCCCGAGACGTCCTTCCACTTCCTCAGGAGGCTCAAGGTGCTGGAGCTCCAGGACAACCAGATAGAGACCGTCTTCAAGGGCACATTCCAGGCAAGGATCGCCATGTTTCCTTCATGTGACGCTCCGAACATGGCTGAAATAATTGCGACTGAAGTAAACTGTTGTCAAATAGTGAATAAGTGAGTGATATTCAGAGAAAAAATTAGTGGTAATAGCTGATTTTGTCGCTAAAATAATAAGTTGAAATTCACAGGTTCAAGATGAGCTGTTTCAACGAATTGACAATCAATTTTCACTATATTCTATTTTGAGTGTATTCGGCAATATTAATTACTTAAAACATGGTACAAAATCTCGTTTGGGTACATTACATACATTAGTAAACAAAACAGCAGTTTTGAAATGTAAGAAAGTATACTTCAAAAACCATGTCAAAGTTCATGTGTACAGCACATTGACGAATTTCAACACTGGGAGAAATAAGCAAAGTGTTGAAGTGACTTGATGTAAGCTTTTGGACATACGCTATTGCTAAGGCTTAGCAATGGCGTATGTCCAAAAGCTTACATGAAGTCATGCACTCCCATTGCACAAATCTTTGAAAAGCCTAGCAATGGTGTATGTCCAAAAGCTTACATCAAGTCATGCATTCCCATTGCACAAATCTTTAAGAGATAATAAAGTTTTGAAGTGATAATTTTTGGTAAATAATGTTCATGTTTTTTATTTTAGGGTGGAATACATTCGTCGCTTGAAAAGCTGTACCTCTCCTTCAACAACTTGCAAACCATCAACACCCACACGTTCGTGGACCTGACCTCGCTGGAGCGGCTGTACCTGGACGACAACAGGATCGGGCGCGTGGAGCGGCGGGCCTTCATGAACATGGACCGGCTGAAGCACCTGGACCTCCGGGGGAACAAGATCCGCACCATCTCGGACGAGGCCTTCCAGAACCTGCCCGAGCTGCAGACGCTCGACCTGGCCTACAACGAGCTGGCGGGCTTCGACTTCGCCGCCATGGACCAGGTGGGGGTGCTGGCGTCGTTCAGGGTCAACGTCAGCCACAACCGCATCCAGAAGCTGGAGGTGAACGCGAGCAGCCTCAGCGGCCGGGACGGCTCCGGGTTCTTCCACTCCAACGTGAAGGTGCTGGACCTGTCGTTCAACAACATCTCGTGGTTCGGCCGCGGCTACCTGCAGCCCGTGGAGGCCTCCGTCACGCAGCTGTACCTGGGGCACAACCACCTGCAGAACGCCACCAGGGACGTGTTCGGCAACATGCCGCACCTGCAGTGGCTCGACCTGTCCCACAACCGCCTCTCCGAGATGGACTTCGACTCGTTCAGGAACACTCGCCGTCTGCAGGTTCCTGTACTTTCAGTAACTTGGCTTTTGGAAGGGTTCCAACTTTCTGTCACAGGCGACGGTTCCACGGTAAACCGCTGGTCCAGTTATCCGCAGACAATGGGATCGTATCTCGCGGTCCAGACATTCTGTTCTCTGTCTATGTTGTCCCGAAAAACAATCCACACATATGTCAGTATGTTCCTTTAATACATGAAAATGACGATTGCTTTATCCTTGAACTGATGTTGATTGAATAAACTCTAAAGAACTCTTAACAAGTTGAACTAATTTACTATTCTGATAATACTTACCATATAAATTCAAAGTTTTCTGTCTTATAGCTGTGTAAATAATGGTCATAAATACATATAGTTTCGATAAGAATTTTATTAACACTATGACAAATACAGTTTAATAAGATTTGAAGACATTATTGTACATTTTATTAGGCACTGTGACATTTGCAGACAAATTTGGGAAAATAATCTCGCATGAATTACTTGAGAAATATTAACAAAATTTTCAATTCGCTAGTGCAGTAATTGGCATTTCAAAGACTCATTACTCCACATTTTTTTGGAGTGCTAGAGACCAGAGTTTTAAGTGGTCAAACCATTCGACTCCCACTTAGGGAGATCCGGGTAGATACTTAAAAGAAAGAACCCCGGAATTTTCTCAAGTGGGAAACGTGGCAGTCTTCACAGTGGACCAGCGAGTATTTTTTCGGGGTACTCCCGTTATCCACACCCAGTTATCAATGCTCATTTACACATCATCACCCCTCGCCGACTCTTCTGATGACCCATAGTTCGTTCATTCATCCATCCATCCCGCCAATGCTCATTTCCACATCATCACCCCACACCGTCTATTCTGATGACCCATAGTTCATTCATTCATTCATCCATCCCGCCAATGCTCATTTCCACATCATCACCTCTCACCGTCTCTTCTGATGACCCATAGTTTATTCATTCATCCATCCCGCCAATGCTCATTTCCACATCATCACCCCTCACCATCTCTTCTGATGACCCATAGTTCATTCATTCATCCATCCATCCCGCCAATTATCATTTCCTCATCATCACCCCTTACCATCTCTTCTGATGACCCATAGTTCATTCATTCATCCATCCATCCCGCCAATGCTCATTTCCACATCATAACCCCTCACCATCTCTTCTGATGACCCATAGTTCATTCATTCATCCATCCCGCCAATGCTCATTTCCACATCATCACCCCTCACCATCTCTTCTGATGACCCATAGTTCATTCATCCATCCATCCTGCCAATGATCATTTCCTCATCATCACCCCTTACTATCTCTTCTGATGACCCATAGTTCATTCATTCATCCATCCATCCCGCCAATGATCATTTCCACATCATCACCCTTCACCGTCTCTTCTGATGACCCATAGTTCGTTCATTCATCCATCCATCCCGCCAATGCTCATTTCCACATCATCACCCCACACCGTCTATTCTGATGACCCATAGTTCATTCATTCATTCATCCATCCCGCCAAAGATTCTTTCTAATATAATCATGCCTTTCGGTCTCGTCGGATGACCCTGATTTCGACATATTAAGCCATAGTTCATTCATTCACACGCATTCTACCAATACTACTTCCCAAATAATCACCTCTCATCCTATCTTCTGATGTACTTGATGTTGATGGGATGTTAAGCCATAATTCGTTCGTGCATTATATCAATACTCCTCCCATATAATCACGCCTCATCCTGTCTACTGATGGGATGTTGAGCCACATGATCCCCTGCTGGCGAGCCTGGTGAGCCTGGTGAGCCTGACCCCGAGGTCGCGCGCAGGTGGTGCGCCTGGACCACAACCTGCTGGCGGACGTCCCCGCCGAGCTGTTCCGTGGCCTGGCGGGCCTGCGCGTGTCCGAGCTCGCCCACAACAGGCTGCGCGCCCTGCCCGACGGCCTGTTCCCCGAGGAGGGCCTGGAGCGCCTGGACGCCTCGCACAACCAGCTGGCGCGCGTGCCCGCCTCCTGCCTGGGCGCGTCCGCGGCCAGCCTGGTCGAGCTCGACCTGTCGCACAACCTCATCGCGTCGCTGCAGGGCGCCGAGATGTTCGGCAAGTTCCGGGTCAGCTCACTGCTCTTTCAGAATGCTGCAACGCTAAATGCTGCTCACAGAACTAAAAGTCTGAGTTGATCTTCGGCTGCCGACCGGTCTCGGACTCACTCCCGTTGTGTCTGCCGGCAGTCGCTGTCGTGGCTGGACCTGTCCGGCAACAGGCTGGCGCGGGTGGAGGACGGCAGCTTCGCCGCGCTGAGGCGGCTGTCGCACCTGGAGCTGAGCCACAACCAGGGGATGGTGTTCGAGAACCGGGGCCGCAGCTTCCGCGGGCTGGAGCACTCGCTGCTGCACCTGGGCGTGTCAAACTGCTCGCTGGCCGCCGTGCCCGAGCTGCCGCTACCCTCGCTCTGGTACGTCTCCCTCTGGTGTGTCAGAAACACTCCTCTCTTTCTGAAACGTCCAGAAACCTCCTCTTCCTCTGATAAGTAACCTTCTTGACCTCTGATACGTCCAAAAAACATATTCTGATAAGTAACCTTCTTGCCCTCTGATATGTCCAAAAAACATCTTCCTCTTATAAGTAACCTTCTTACCCACTATACAACCAAAAAAAATAATACATCTTCCTCTGATACATCCATACACATCATCTCCCTCTGAAAAGAAGCATTCTCGATCTCTGGAATGTCCAAAAAAAAATCTTTTCCCTCTGATAAGTAACCTTCTTTCCCTATGATGGTCCAAAAACCTCCTCTCCCTCTAGTACCTCAAAAAATTCCTCTCTCTCTCTCTAGTATGTCAAAAACACTCCTCTCTTTCTATTACTTCCAAAAACCTCCTCTTCTGCTGATAAGTAAACATCTTGCCCACTGGTACGTCCAAATACCTCCTCTTCCTCTGATAAGTAACCTTCTTGCCCTATGGTACATCCAAAAAACTCATATCTCTCTCTCTAGTACATAAAAAAACCGTGTCACTGGTTACATTACATTACTTAAATTGTTCAGACTGAAGTTTATTAAAAATACATATTACACCAGTAATGGTTTCCAAAAAAAATATATATAGACAGTCACTTGCCGGTAATCGCAATTAAAAATATAGAAGCCGATGGCCACACTCGAATTACACTTTTAAATAAATCAACGAGACCCTGAGGCTGTACCCGCCTTATCCTCTGATCGGTGGGGCGATCGAGAAGGACGTCAGCTTCAATGACTACACCCTCCCGGCACTGATACCGATACACCTCGTGCACCGAGACCCCAAGAGCTACCCTGACACAACCACCCGATTCAGTCCGAAATAAATAATTGTATAATTTGGTATTTGTTTTCGTTCGGTGCATATCACAAAACTGAAAGAAAGTATTAATGTTCGCAGGCTTTCACGGCCATTGTCTGAAGTAGCTTGGCTTCTGAGGTTGTAGCCGTGTGCTTGGCAGACGTTTCGGTCGACATTGCAGACACCATCATCAGGGTATCAGTTAACTACTGCTAGGTAACTGCTCCCTGATGACGGCGACTGGAATGCCGACCGGAACGCTCGCCAAGCACGCGGCCAGTGGCGGATCTAGGATTTTGGTTTGGGAGGGGCTTGACCCAGCTGAGGCTAGGCTTTATAAGGTAAACACTAAAACAATAGTGGACCCAGATGCTTTTGGAGGGGGCTTGAGCCCCTTAGCCCCCCCTCTGGATCCGCTACTGCACGCGGCTGCAACCCAGAAGTGAGAAGTGGGTGTGCGCGTGCGAGGCAGGTCCCTGGACGTGTCGCGCAACGAGCTGGCCGAGGCGCCGCTCGACATGACGCTGAACCTGACGGCGCTGCGGCGGCTGGACCTGTCGCGCAACCAGCTGGGCGCCGTGCCCATGGCGGCGCAGTCGCTGCCGCAGCTGCGCGAGCTGTCGCTGGCCGCCAACCCCATCACGGCGCTCACCAACGCCACCATGATGGGCGGCGCGCAGCGCCTGCGCGCCCTCGACATCCGCCAGCTGCCGCTGCACTTCTTCGAGGTCAGCCCCCCTCCCATTCCTCACACTGTGTCCCTAGCGACACGGCGGGAACTGACCCCGCGCTGGCGGCCAGAACGCAGCAGGTTGCGTTAGCCCGCAGGCCGCCTAGTGTTTTAAGTGCAAAATTGGTGTAGTGTTGTGATATCGCACAATGACAAGTGCAACAGAAAAAACTTATCGAAGCAGTGAAGGCAAACATTGTGATATATGATATGTCAGATCCTGAGTACAAGAATATCAGAAGAAAAGATGTGGTTCGGATTGAAATCGGCAAAACGCTATAGGAATAGATGGTACGGTTGCTGCTCATCTTCGATTGCAGCTGCAAGAAGTAATTTTTTCTCTACTAGGTCCGGCCGGTCCATTTATGCGCAATACAGCGACTCGTGTGCAAATATCGCTACCGCCACCGCCTCGTCACCGCTACCGCTCCGGTGTGTGAGAACCTTTACAGTGTCCTGAGTAAAGAAAACGTTACTATCCGTCGGCAACACAATGTTACGCAAGTTAAACAAGGAAATGCTACAATATTTCGACGGTAAAATGTTCAGTGTTTGGTAAGGAAATGTTACAATGTTTCTGTGAGGAAACGGTACAATCATTCAACAAGGATTTGTTAAAATATTTAAATAAGGAAATGCTGTAAAATTATCGATATTTAAATGTTCAGTGTTTGGTAAGGAAATTTTACAATATTTTCTGGCAAGGGAACGTTTCTCATTTTCAGTAAGGAAACGTTAAAACATTTTTTTTTTGGTAAGGAAATGTTACAACGGTTCATTAAGGAAATGTTACGATGTTTCAGTAAATATACTTTGCAATGTTTATGTAAGTAAACGCTACAATATATCTGAAACCAAATGTTACATCGTTTCGGAAAAGGCACCTTAGAATGTTTTGGTGAGGAAATTATAAGTTTTTTAGTAAGGAAATGTCACATAATTTCGCTACAATGTTTTTTTTTCAAGAAACCCTTACAAATTTTATACGTAAATGTAAAACATTTTCTGTAGATAAAACTTTTATATTACGATAATGATACATTACATTTTTTCTTTAAGAAAATGTTACAGTTTTTTGATAAGGTAATGATAAAAAATTTCGGTGAGGAAACTTACTTTACCATTATACGGTAATGAAACATTATTTTTACAAAATGGTGTCGAATCGTTTTGTGGAAACGTTTTTAAGAATTTTGATTACCTCTCTTTAAAGTTTTTTAAACATTTTGTGATGTAGTCCTATGACATAGAGGACAAAAGTTTTACATATATTTATGTATTGTTACAATGTTTTGCTAAGACAACAATACCTTTTTGACTATTTTATGAATAATTATGTGTTGAATACAATAAAACTAAAAAATTTCACAGGTGAATCATTACGGTTACTATTCGATAAATATTTTTTTTATTTTTACTACTATTCAAACTCCGTGTCACCGAACAAATGGTCAGTGTTGGTGGTCTGTGGGTGAGCGTACCAGGTTAAGTTCTTTCTGTCATGGATTCAAATCTCTCCGGGGGGGGGGGGGGCAAGGTAGTTTTTCATTAAATTACATTTCACCCCTTACTTAGCCTCCTGGAATAATGTAATGTCAAGCATTCCCTCAGATAAATATCCAATACTTGTCAAGTCCCTTCATTCTTATGTACAGTTGTCACGTAATTAAAGCTGTCTACGTGCCCCCGATTTATAAAGTACGTCACGTGACTGGCGATTATGGCTCAAGATCTCGATCTCGAAGCATTAACGTCAGCTTTTATTAGGGTAAAGAAAAAAACAAATATTTTATTAAAAACAATTTCATTGTAATAAGCTAGGAAGTTGGGTCAAGTAATTTATAAGAGGAGGTCGGGAAAAACACACTTGAATTTATGCTTATATAATTTGTGTTATATATTTTCTAGTGCACACACGCAGCCTAGCAAAAAAAAAATTTACACTCGTGGGATATAAGGAAAGAAAGCGCATCCCTTCGAACTTAATTCCCTAGCTCCGAGTGACCAAGACCTGCTTCGGGCGTGAGAAACATTTTTACTTTGTTTCAATGTTGTAATCACCAGTTGACATTGTGGATTTAACTTCACTCTAGAAACATCGCGTGTACCATCGTGTTTCGTGTTCCAGTCTTCGCGTGCACTCGCTCCATTCAGAGTGAAGAGTTGTAGAACACCAGCAATTTTCATGTGCTCACGTTAGTTCTGTATTCGTGTCATGAACTAGTGTGAACATTACATGATTGTAATTTTGGCGAGCTTCGCCAGAATCCGAACATGTTAGAAGATACCCCGAGCCCAAGTGGGAAAATAAAGGCTTAGACCGGAGGTGACTAATTGTACTAGGTCCAATCCTGAGGAGTGTTCGCATTCCATGTTAGATGGTACACCACCATTGAAGTTCTCACACCAGCCAATATCCTACTCAGTGAGAAAAGTGTCATAACGGTCCGTCACCTGTATGACCTGGCACCCAATTAAAATTTTTTTTAGGCAGGTTAGGTTAGGTTCAGAAACAGGATACGACGTCAACTTCATTCATACCCCTCCTCTATTCAGCAGGAACTGTAGCAGGAAATGTGCCTATAAACTAAATTTTAAAAAAACCACCCGTGCATTTGGTGGGATTCTAACCAACTCTACAAACCTGTTTTCTAACCAGCAGAAGGCGTGTGACGCCAGCACGAATGGTCCGAGCTGCTACTAGCCTCGGGTCGTGGCCAGCCCGCACAAATGTCTCTTCTTTTCTGTAGATGGTCAAATGTCAGTATCTATGATGATATCGTACGAAATGGCAAGTTAACTTGTATTATCACTGATTTTTTTATGGAAATTATGATAATGGGATTATAGTTAAGATATTATTTGGGTTTCACAAGAAAACGAAGACCAAACGATTATGGCTGCACAAAATTCCCGTCGTGCCAATTTTGAAACATCAAATTATTCCAGAATATGTTAATGTTTTCTGCGAAATATTAATAGTTTACATATTAAGTGGGAACATAATCAAAAACAGTGTTTCTACTGTTACCGTCGTATACAATAAATAACTGTGAGTCGTTTTTACTAAAAATGGTGTTTATTTTCCAGTTATTTAAAAGGATTGTATGTTTTACACATAAAACTACAGACTTTTTACTTCTGCATTTGTTATTACACTATATGCTTAGTTTATGGCCTTATAAAAAAAAAACCATGTCTTGGTAGAAGTCAGTTTGTGTCGGTGTATGCAAAGTCCATTTCCATCCCCATATTTCCATTTCATTTGGTATATCATAATGAAAATAATACATTAATTTTTTTAGATACATCAAATACTGCAAGCCTGCGTATATGGGTTCATACAGAAAAAACAATTTCTCATTTACTAAATGAATAAGAGCAAAATTTTCACTGTAGACTGTAGGGTACAAAAATATTGGTTTCCCCACAAGTTTGTTAAACCATCGTTCTGAACACACCAGCTCCTTACGCAGATGCTTGCGTTTGTCTCGCATGAGCTTTCCGAACATCACATTGTTCACAAGCTCAAAGAATTCTTTCTCTAAGTTGTATTGGGTAGCCTGTTTGGTAGTGTTTAAGTCAATAAATGGTTTGAACCAACTATATTGTGCAAATGCCATGATATTGTTTCTGAACGCTGTGTTTAGTATAACATAAAACTTAATTTTATAAAGAAATTAAATTTTTTTAATGTGGCTATCATTACATAGCTGAAACCAGCAAATAAAATATGCAGGACTTTCTATATTGTGCAGTAGAATCCACTAGCATTGTTTAAATGATATGATTAAAATTTTAAAATAATATGTATGTTAACACGATAAAATATTTTACATAAAGGATTAATTTTAGCCACAATAACAAAATTTTACAAAATTTATTCCGTTAATACAAAGCAGGCCCTCTTCGTTTAAGCTAGCATTCAACAAAGTAATGCTATATTTTTAATAACAGCTGAAAATCGTATTTAGTTTTGTCAGTGAATTATCTAGTCACACAATGGTATTTCTTTCACGCAATAACGTCATGTTCCTAGATAAATAGTTTAAACATTAATTGAATATTTAAATTTTTCATTGTATATTAGCATTTAAGTTAAAGTGGTCTGTTTGATGATTGTTTTTATTTCCTGCACTTCACATAAAAATAATTTGTGGGTTCATTGAGATTTAATTATATGTTATCGAACATAGAAAACATCGCTATAGATGATATTTGGGCTAATTACATAATGAAGAGAGATTTTTTCGATTTAACTTTGATTGTTGAGATAAGAGTCCAGATTAACGTAATTTATATTGGCAATATTTAACTATTTCTTAAGTTATAAATGTAGCAATATGCTAAACGTCGTTTCAAAACTAACTTCAAAAATTAATTTTTGAAATAAATTCTAAAGAATTTACAAACCTTCGAATTTGTTAACTTCGAATTGAAAGATTTAACATTGAAAACCACTTTTGTTTTTTATTTTAAATGTTGGAACTTTTTCTTTAGTAACCATTAAAAATTCATACATACCTACATGTATCAATGAGTTATTGACGGCAAAAATTTTTCATGATTCAGTAACGCTGTTGTTTACATTTGGAAATAATGTAAATAAGTAGCACATATAAATGCTTTTAATATTACTGGGTATATTTTTGGGTAAGTAGATACTAACAGGGTGTGATGAGCCTTTTACCGTTATAGTTACATAGCTACATTTACAGACTGGAGCTCTGTGCAAGATGACGTCACTACGCACCATCGAACTCAGCTCTTTCAAGTCCGTGCGCCATTTCAACATCCCTCAAGTCATCCAGTCCAACACAGGTCTTCGCAATCTCCACATCGAGGTAATAATGTATAGTGATCATTTATAACAATAATAGAATCATTTTGATACGTTCATTTTACACTTTAAAACAGAGGTGAAAAAAAAAATCGATCGAGTTATTGTAAAAATAAGTATCCGAGCACAATTTAGCAAGTGGTGAGAAAAATATGATTACTGATATCCAATAACACCGTTAAGATGAAAGTAATTGTGTTTTTATGTCAAATTATAATGCCATGTGGAATATTCTTGCTTATGCGTTAGTTAGTACATTTGTAAAAATGATTTAATATAGTTTTCTAATTTTCTTTTAGTATAGATTGAATTTAGGGTACAATTGGCATTTGTAATTTTCCTAATGATATTTTGTTACTTTGAAATCAGTTAAGTACAAGGCAACAACACAATGTATACATGAGTGAAATAACTGAAAATACATTATAATTTTTTCTGTATAAAAATTCAGTCATTGGCCATTGATTAAATTAATATTACAATTTTAAACTCAGCTACTATGCAAGAAAGGTAACATTGTTTGAAGAATTGCTGGATAAGTTACGGATAAGTAATTTAACTCCTAAACTGTGTATATGCGGTCATATCTCCTGAAAGAGCGTTTTATTGTGCCGAAGTTACAATCGAAAGAAAGGTATAAATTTGTATTTTAGTGGGAAAAACGGTTTCCCAGTTTTTGAACCTACCAGTGTCAACAAGTGTGAAACATAATCTTATAACTGTGTAATTTTACTCTGTCCTAGACAGTTATCAGAAAGCAATTCCAAAAGTCTAGAAGGTGATAAATCGAGAGATATTCTAATTATTTAAATTTTCAATAGTAATGCCAAATAAAACAAACATTACATTTGTTTGAATTAATTGGTGGTTGGTATTCATATGTTGATAATCATGTTTCAAGTGTTTAAAACACGTGTTTCCACTGTTGTCTGCGCAGTCTCATGAGGCCCCGGGACTCCAAGACGAGATGAAAGGCTGGCTGCCATACAAAGTAAGGAACATCACGTTCAGTGGACAAGAACTGAGGAACATTCCTGAAGACGCCTTGCAAGTAAGTGTAAATTATTTCAATACATAACCAGCTATGTTCTCACTCCTAGCAACATTTTATAGAGAACTTCGTTTAAAAACAGTTAATTTGAATAATTTTAAATTCAGTCAAAATATTTTATGAAAACGTTTTTATGATTTTTGTGTGAACATTTTTACATGCACATTCAATAAAATTAAAAAATAAAACACTGTAATGGTAAAAAAGAATTTGTCTTTCGTGCAATCTTAATTCTAAGGAACAACTTTGGAAAAATACATTTCATGCTAAAATCTCATCCATTTTATTAATATATTTCAAATGTATTATTATCCGACATTTTTAAAAACTTTTTTTACTAAAATACAGATGAAAATGCCACTACTACATTTTATTCATTTAAAAAATTTTAGTAGCATATTTTTTTACTAAATATGTAAATATCTTTAAAGAAAAATCGTTAAGACGTTACATTATTAAGAGCGTATTAAAAAATTAAAGTTCCGCTTAAATAATTATTTGTATGTGTTGATCGTATACTGTTAAAGCTATAATAACTTAATAAATACATTTAAGTTAATTCACTGACGGGAAATTGAAGCATAGAATACTAAAAAGTGAAAGCATTATTACTAACAACAAATTTTGACTGTACGTGTTATATCTATTCGGATTTATTTAAATGTCTAGATGAAACTGTTTTTAGGGCGAAGGAAAGAAGCGATCCTTTAAATAGTCACGGTAATTTTTTTATTAGTAGAAATGGTACTTTCGATATAAGGTCATTTTTATTAATACTTATCACTAATTAACAAATGCTAAATTAATTCTAGCTTTTTATACTGTCAACATTCTCTTTATAAAGTACATACCTAAGGCATGCCATCTTCCCAGTATCATTCTTATGCTTGTTTAAGTTTTATGATGAATATTTTGTTAGGGGAGGAAATGTAGAAACTCTGTACTTCAAGTACTCTGATTAAACCTCTTTCTTTCACGAGCGTATATTTTATAACATAATTCAGTAATTCTATTTAAAATTCCGGAAGTTTGCTTCAGAAAATTATAATTATCTACGTCTATCGGTGCTAGAAGGTGGATTGAACCGAAGGTACACACTTTTTTGGTTGATACCCTACAGTAATATGTTAGTTATTGATAATATAGACTCTAAAGAGAGAAACTGACCAACTAATACATTTAATTTGTTACTAAGAACAATTTTATTAATGAAAAATAGCTGAAAGTGTTGTTAAAGTTGTAACAGGTGGCACTCTATTGTCAATTCAGTTAGTGAATGATCATTAGCATGGGCTGATTTAATTGTGTACAGAATCAAACAGCCACATAGCTGTTTTTTTATGCATCCAAACGAATTGGAAGCAGCCAGCAAGGAGTGTCTACTGATCTACAGAAAACGAAACTATCAATCTTTTCTTGACCTTGTTACAACACGTTGAATTAACATTAATAGGCTAACAGATTGAATATCCAGATTACTTAGCAAAATAATTAGTTTGGCCTGAAGTTTTATTTATCATCACATTGAAATATAATCCATTAATTGTTATCTTTGGGCAACTGAAAAACATGAGTGCTAGATGTTACCACTGCCCGCCTCTGAGGAAAGTGACAAAAACAGCCGCACCCCGCTGGGAGTGTAATCTAAGGCTCGCACGCAATTACCAAAGCAAAAATCTGTCATAAACCATAGGAAGTCCAAAATGGTATCGCGAGCTTTGCTAATAATTTAACAAAATTTCTTGTCGAAAATCATGTCTTCAAGCCGAGTTTTCATATTTTTTTCAAGGCATTTTCGCTTTTATCGGAGCCAATAAATTATATATTTTAAAAATTACGTTCTGGAAAGGAAATGCGGTGGGTGCGCAAACTACGTGTGTTATGAGTTCAGAAATTTATTTGAAAAGACAATTTGCATATATATTTATCTCTCTTGGCATTATTTTTAAGAATTCTACGTCACTTACAAGGGAATACGCTCATTTCCGAGGTTATAATATGTTACATATTATTGGAGAGTAATGAAAGACTCTCACGTGAATTCTTAAAAAATTTCAAATAAATATTTTTTTTTACCAATAGTAAGGTTATTGATGTTTGCATAACAATTTTTTTAAAGTAACAGTATCTAATATTTGGTGCAGCATGGGGATTAGAAACTTCTGAACAAATGCCTATAAATAAATAATTGTGATACATAAAGTGGTGGGCTGTGAAGACTCGGGCTCGCCGCGGAGTTGCGGGACACCCTGTGGAGGGAGCGTGGCTCCGTGCGCAGGGCGTGCGCAGTCCGCGGCTGCACGTGGCGCTGCGCAACTCGAGCGTGGAGTCGCTGCGGCGGAGCGTGTTCCGGCGCATGGGCCCGGTGCGCAACGTGACGCTGGACGTGCGCGGCAACCGCCTGCGGGCGCTGGGCAACCCCAGCACGGGCGGGTTGCCCGGTCTGCCGCGAGCCGCCTTCCTCGCCGAGCTGCGGGTCGCGGGCAACGCCTGGAGCTGCGACTGCGAGCTGGGGTGAGTCGCTGTTCCCGTGTATGCTTCTGGTACTGAGGAGTCGCTGTTCCCGTGTATGCTTCTGGTACTGAGGAGTCGCTGTTCCCGTGTATGCTTCTGGTACTGAGGAGTCGCTGTTCCCGTGTATGCTTCTGGTACTGAGGAGTCGCTGTTCCCGTGTATGCTTCTGGTACTGAGGAGTCGCTGTTCCCGTGTATGCTTCTGGTACTGAGGAGTCGCTGTTCCCTTGTATGCTTCTGGTACTGAGGAGTCGCTGTTCCCGTGTATGCTTCTGGTACTGAGGAGTCGCTGTTCCCTTGTATGCTTCTGGTACTGAGGAGTCGCTGTTCCCGTGTATGCTTCTGGTACTGAGGAGTCGCTGTTCCCGTGTATGCTTCTGGTACTGAGGAGTCGCTGTTCCCGTGTATGCTTCTGGTACTGAGGAGTCGCTGTTCCCGTGTATGCTTCTGGTACTGAGGAGTCGCTGTTCCCTTGTATGCTTCTGGTACTGAGGAGTCGCTGTTCCCGTGTATGCTTCTGGTACTGAGGAGTCGCTGTTCCCGTGTATGCTTCTGGTACTGAGGAGTCGCTGTTCCCGTGTATGCTTCTGGTACTGAGGAGTCGCTGTTCCCGTGTATGCTTCTGGTACTGAGGAGTCGCTGTTCCCTTGTATGCTTCTGGTACTGAGGAGTCGCTGTTCCCGTGTATGCTTCTGGTACTGAGGAGTCGCTGTTCCCTTGTATGCTTCTGGTACTGAGGAGTCGCTGTTCCCGTGTATGCTTCTGGTACTGAGGAGTCGCTGTTCCCGTGTATGCTTCTGGTACTGAGGAGTCGCTGTTCCCGTGTATGCTTCTGGTACTGAGGAGTCGCTGTTCCCGTGTATGCTTCTGGTACTGAGGAGTCGCTGTTCCCGTGTATGCTTCTGGTACTGAGGAGTCGCTGTTCCCTTGTATGCTTCTGGTACTGCGGAGTCGCTGTTCCCGCGTATGCTTCTGGTACTGAGGAGTCGCTGTTCCCGCGTATGCTTCTGGTACTGAGGAGTCGCTGTTCCCGTGTATGCTTCTGGTACTGAGGAGTCGCTGTTCCCTTGTATGCTTCTGGTACTGAGGAGTCGCTGTTCCCGTGTATGCTTCTGGTACTGAGGAGTCGCTGTTCCCGTGTATGCTTCTAATACTGAGGAGTCGCTGTTCCCGTGTATGCTTCTGGTACTGAGGAGTCGCTGTTCCCTTGTATGCTTCTGGCACTGAGGAGTCGCTGTTCCCGTGTATGCTTCTGGCACTGAGGAGTCGCTGTTCCCGTGTATGCTTCTGGTACTGAGGAGTCGCTGTTCCCGTGTATGCTTCTGGCACTGAGGAGTCGCTGTTCCCGTGTATGCTTCTGGTACTGAGGAGTCGCTGTTCCCGTGTATGCTTCTGGCACTGAGGAGTCGCTGTTCCCGTGTATGCTTCTGGCACTGAGGAGTCGCTGTTCCCGTGTATGCTTCTGGCACTGAGGAGTCGCTGTTCCCGTGTATGCTTCTGGCACTGAGGAGTCGCTGTTCCCGTGTATGCTTCTGGCACTGAGGAGTCGCTGTTCCCGTGTATGCTTCTGGCACTGAGGAGTCGCTGTTCCCGTGTATGCTTCTGGCACTGAGGAGTCGCTGTTCCCGTGTATGCTTCTGGCACTGAGGAGTCGCTGTTCCCGTGTATGCTTCTGGTACCGAGCACTGCTTGTAGCTTATAGATGACTGATCAAGAAATTATACTGAAAAGTTTCAAGGGGAATGCTGAAACAACACTCCGGAGTCGTGTATTTCCAAAACTGGCCATATCCCTCAGAACAGTTTTGCGAGAAATCGAGGAAAACTGTTTACTCAATTCCATGACGTTGGCATTCATGACGGTTTATTAAATGAATATGGCCGATTTTGTAATTGACTGCTACTTATTCACCGTGGGTTACCATGGAATTTGATTTTCTAGAACAAAACGATTTTTTTTTGTGGAGATGGCCGGTTTTGGAAATACACGACTCCGAGTCTGGTTTTCTAAATAAGAACTCTGGATGGTTTTGTTTTTAAACATATAATCAATCGACTCTCGCTAAAGATGACAAGGCGACGAGAACACGACGTAACCATTCTCTCGTAGAGTCGCGAGTACTGGCGGTTTGTCATGTTGCCCAGCTGTGAATAGTGCCTTTCCTTCGGCCGCGCTGGAGTGCGCCTGCCTGAAGCGGTGTGGCCGCCCACTTTATCGTGGGACACACTTCCGCGGAATCCCCTTGTAGCAGCGCTCTACCTCGGATGCTGCACGAGAATCCCGCCTTTAACCTCGCCATCTCAATACTGTCCAGCCCAAAAAAACATTGCGGAAATGGCGCTTGACCGCATTTGATACTGGTTAGTAAGCATTAGTTAGAATCTTTGCGTTTAAATAAGTCACTCTGATAAAAAAAAAATGTCATTTCAAACTGTTTCCACAATGCAAACATACTACGCTTCAGGCAATGTTTTTTTTTTTTTTGCGTCCAATCGATTTCTAGCTAAAATATTACAGATTTTCAAGATGCTGGCCAAGACAGCCGACAAGATGGCGGATGCCTTGGTAATAAATGATTCCAGCACTCCAGCGGGTAAAAATTAACCAATCTGGCAAATGTGTGTAGCTTGCTACGTTACACTGCCGCTCCTGGTATAGACAACTGAAAACAAGATGGTGGCAGCACTCTCTAGCAGGTGATGTGTGTTAACTAGTGTTACTGGAAGCATGTATTGAAAAGATAAATATGGAGGTTCTGTCTCGTACAAGTGATGCTATTATTCTTTCAAATTAAAAAAAAAATTCAAGTCAGAATATGAGTGTTATTTTTTTTATAAACCTCATTTAATTCTCATTCTAGTAATTATCTCGACATCCGTGCGGTTAAAAGCATATGGTGCAACAACTATCTGAAGAAGAAAACTGGCCTCACGCACTTGCCTGTAATCATGCAGACATGGCCACCTATAGGCTAGGGTGGGTTGAACCTCCGACTCTGCACTTCCATCAGGGTGGTGGCAATCTCACTGTCGGACCCGTTATACACAGCTTCACATTTTCTCCTTCCGGCTGGATGGCATGTTATTGGGTCATGTGAATTTTGTAATGTTGTTTTTGGTTTCTGGTTCTCCGAGATGAATCACAAATACCTATGGTCCAATGAGAACGCAGTTCAAGCGTAAAGTGGTAAGCATTCCAGCCTGTCACCAAACAACAAGAATTTTGCAGGTGTCTACCCAGAGCTAGAGCCGCGATTAGTTAGAGGATCCTTTGGGTAGCAAATTAGACTTGAAGCACATATATACTGCTTCACGTTGATGCTTGGACCACAGTAAGTTTGACACGCCCTTGACGAACCCGAGCCAATGCAATAATAAGCATGGAGATGCGGTTACCCAATCTAGGTGCAACCTTGTTAGAGACCAATGACCTCGTGCAAGCAGGATAGCGGCTATCTCTGTTGCACAATGACACATAAACGGAGATGGATCATATAAACGGAGACAGATATCCCAGATAATTTCACCATCGCATTTGCTTCTTCCACAATGCATGGAAACTTAACAATTGGCCACCAGTGAGGTTGCATTTAAATGTTATGAAATATTATTTTATTAAAAATAGATATTAATTTAGCTAAAATAAATCTTATGCTTATGGGCACTTGAGCTGTATTGGCCGGTGTCTTTCTGCGACGGTGGTTTGTTTGCAGTTGCTTTGTGAAGAAAATTAATTTTTGTATTTAATTAATGGAATCAATATTTATATTATTTTAATTTGATAATTAGTTGACTAAAATATGTTATTGCTGACATGGGTTACCTTTTAATTGGGTGTTCTTCCTGTATGTTGGAAGTAGCTTTTTTCCAGAGTATTTAGACAATGTTGTCACAGACAGTATCGCAAGTTTTAATTTTAATTTTTAACCTTCTGGAGTTTTTGTTTGCTTCTTGATGGTTTTTTTATTCTGTCGTCATTGTCTTGTCTGGATAATATGTTAAATGTGTTCTTGAAAAGATTTCTGTAATGGGGAAGATTTGTACAATTTGCTGTTTTGCACTGGATTTCATATATGGACAACGAAGATGAACGTATCTATGTATCCTTCTTTTTTGTCTGTTCTAAAAGTTTTTCTATGGCATACATTGTAAACCATCAATGGCGCATCTGCATGAATATATATTTTTTTTAAAGTTCAGTTTTATCACTGGGCTTGACCGTGCGTCTCTATGTTGCCGTAGTTGAGGTTTTTTTTTTTTTAAATTCTGTACTTAATATTCTTGTTGCATCTGTCTTGTCGTTGTCTATTGAGTTCGACTGTGCTTTTATTTTTCTCTTCAAATTATATCCACTGAAATCTCTGTGTTGCCTAAGAATGAAACATTTGGCATCAGGAGATATCGGCTTGTTCTCGGCGCGATATTATGATCATTTTTGTTGAACATTCCTGGGGATATTTTAGTATGACAATGGGTGTACCAAGAGATATGTCCCATGGTAATTCAAAAATAATAATCCTATAATATTCATTCAAAAAGGTATACATATGTAATTATATATATAATTATATATATACCTAGAATCAGCAACGACGAGGTAAGTTTAAGATGCAAGCCCATCATCAAGCCGCTATATGATCTGGTCTTCCATTCATCACATCGACGTCCAGATGCTTCTAGAATCGATACCCTCACACTCAATAATTAAACTTAGTTAACGAGATTCCGTCACGAATGAGGGAGTGCATGCTGGAGCTTGAGATATTCCTCAGTGTTATTTTTCTCCAAAAAGAAATTTTTTTTTCTGAAGATTCGAGGAGACCAGGCATGATGATCGGGGCAAAGGCCATGCTTGGGGAATTGAATCACATCCAATAACGGACAGATGCTGCAACATTGCTTTTTAATGGTATACCTCCCAATGCATGCATCATGTACGGTGGCTGAATGAAATATTTTTTAAAAAAGTTGTTGGTTCTGCGGAAGGCCACGTTTCACACTCACTTCAATAAACGAAAGAATACGCTGTTTTTTTTTCCCCCACGACTATTACTTTGCCTTCCTCAAGTGTACTGAGGAAGTGTAATTTGCACTTATATATATGAAATATTATCTTACTTGTGTACACGTTGAAGAACGACTTTTACTTAAATATGTATATACAAAGGTGCATGTTTGTTGGAGTATAGTTGGAACATAAATGCACGTGTCAATGTTCCCCCCAGACAGTTGTGTTGCACGTGAATGGTGGTATGGCAGCACACGGTGTGGTGTTCCCGCAGGTGGGTGGAGATGTGGCAGCGCAAGAAGCGGCAGTACCTGTGCGCGGATCGCGACCGCGACGCCTGCCTGCAGAAGGACGACGACCTGCGGCTCGCCGTGTGCGCCAACAAGCACAACGCCAGCCTCGTGGAGGTGCTCAAGACCGACGTGGAGTGCGGCTGGGGGTCGGGCACCACCGTCGCCGCCGGCTCCCCGCGCCTGCTGCTGGCCCTCACCGTGGCCGCGCTCGCCGCGCTGCTCTAGATCCTCCGAGGAGTGCGTTCCCTAGTCGTCTTGAGATGCGTTCCATAGTACGCCTTGCCACGCTGCTCTAGATCCTCCGAGGAGTGCGTTCCTTGGTGCACCTCGCCGCGCTGCTCTATATCCTCCGAGGAGTGCGTTCCTTGGTGCACCTCGCCGCGCTGCTCTAGATCCTCCGAGGAGTGCGTTCCTTGGCGCGCCTCACCGCGCTCCTCTAGATCCTCCGAGGAGTGCGTTCCTTGGCGCGCCTCGCCGAGCTGCTCTAGATCCTCCGAGGAGTGCGTTCCTTAGCGCGCCTCACCACACTGCTCTAGATCCTCCGAGGAGTGCCTTCCTTAGCGCGCCTCGCCGCGCTGCTCTAGATCCTCCGAGGAGTGCGTTCCTTAGCGCGCCTCGCCGCGCTGCTCTAGATCCTCCGAGGAGTGCGTTCCTTAGCGCGCCTCACCACGCTGCTCTAGATCCTCCGAGGAGTGCGTTCCTTAGCGCGCCTCACCACACTGCTCTAGATCCTCCGAGGAGTGCCTTCCTTAGCGCGCCTCGCCGCGCTGCTCTAGATCCTCCGAGGAGTGCGTTCCTTGGTGCGCCTCGCCGCGCTGATCTAGATCCTCCGAGGAGTGCGTTCCTTAGCGCGCCTCACCACGCTGCTCTAGATCCTCCGAGGAGTGCGTTCCTTAGCGCGCCTCGCCGAGCTGCTCTAGATCCTCCGAGGAGTGCGTTCCTTAGTACGCCTCACCACGCTGCTCTAGATCCTCCGAGGAGTGCGTTCCTTAGCGCGCCTCGCCGCGCTGATCTAGATCCTCCGAGGAGTGCGTTCCTTAGCGCGCCTCACCACGCTGCTCTAGATCCTCCGAGGAGTGCGTTCCTTAGCGCGCCTCGCCGAGCTGCTCTAGATCCTCCGAGGAGTGCGTTCCTTGGTGCGCCTCGCCGCGCTGATCTAGATCCTCCGAGGAGTGCGTTCCCTAGTCGTCTTGAGATGTGTTTCGTAGTACGCCTCACCGCGCTGCTCTAGATCCTCCGAGGAGTGCGTTGCCTAGTCGTCTTGAGATGCGTTCCGTAGTACGCCTCGCCGCGCTGCTGCTGCTCTAGATCCTCCGAGGAGTGTTCCCTAGTCGTCTTGAGATGCGTTCCGTAGTACGCTCGCCGCGCTGATCTAGATCCTCCGAGGGGTGCGTTCCGTAGTGCACCTCGCCACGTTTCACTGCGATTCGTAGTTAATACTCCACGAAGGTTAACTATAAAACAATGTTTTGTATATTTACCAAATCTTAGTAGCAATTATTTTATTGAATTATACCTTAAAAAAAATGTAACTATAAACAAAGAATATACTTTATGCCTATTCATAAAATTCTAAAGTGCCACATTATTTGAGATGGATAATTGTATTTCATCCTTTACAAAATACGTATTCATATTAATTAATTATTCATAGCTTGTAGGCACTCATGTAAATATTAAGAACACAAAATATATTCAATAACATTTTATCATTTAATCGTCTCATATAGCTGTAATTGGTTATCTGAAAAAAAATTAAGAATTTTTTAAATTAATAGAAACAAATTAATGATAAGCGGAAGTACTAGCAAAAAAAAATACACCTATATTTTTCTAGGAGTTAAAAAAGAAAAGTGTTTTAAAGGCTGTTAGAGTGAAAGAAAAATCGACTTTTTTAATATTATAATCATGTGTATATGTATAGAGGCCACTGACAAGATTGAGATATTTGCAGTTTGAATAATCTCAAATATATTGTTACAAGAAATAGTGGTTGAATGTAAATGAAATGATAATTTATTTATTACAAAAACTCCAAGATAAAATAAATAGAAAATATGCAGTTTTGTATTAAAATATATTATATTCTAAGTAAAAAGATAAGTTCATTTTACAGTACATAACTTTAACAATTATTAAAAAAATTGTAAATTATGACTATGTTTTAATATTTATTCAGAGAATTCAAAGTGCAGTGTGATAAGTTAGCAATATTTGTATATAATACTTAATGATCTAAATATTTGCACTATTAGATAGTTATAAATAATATAATAGGCTTTTAAAACAAGTATTTTATATAATAGGTTTTGATTGAATACAAATTTTTTTACATAAATGTCTTAAGACAAAATATTTACATAGGCATCCAAACTATTTATTGACAGTTTTGTGACGAACATGTAAATATTTTTTCGTCAGTTTTATATTGTAATATTGTAAATTAGAAAGTGTTTGAACCACTTTTATTTTGTTCGCCAGGACGGGTGTGTGTTAAATTTACCAAAGTATTTTATTAGACTTTGCTTAACGTAGCATAACTCTTATTAACCACAAATGATGTATAAATAATGTGTATATTACTCTTGTGTATGCCATAATGAACCTCCAGTACATAACAAAAACTTTATTATGCTCTTAGGGATCTTCTTCCCGTGATTTTGGTTGTATAAAATCAATAAATATACTCTACACTTAAAATAATTTAAATGATAATATTTCCATATAATTACTTACAAACATATACACCAGATATATGATATTAAACATTGCTCACCGATGGTTGAGTTAGTGAATAATTTAAGTAAAACTATGTATTTTATTTTACATGACTATATGCAGTAGAGTATACAAACATGATAATAAAACAATAACTTTCCTTTCTGTATTCAACAAAAATATCATTTAGAAAATAAACTTTGTTTTCTGTTGTTATATTTTGTAACACCGTTTATGGTTTTAACAAAATATTTTTGTGTTTTCCTTAAGTTTCAGTTATCTGCATGTGCAATTGAAACAAATTTCTTTAAGCTCAATGCACTACATTTTTATGAACATAATAAACAGTTATTTACTTCAAAATATAAACTAATTATTTTAGGTTGATTAAATATTTAACAAAACATAGAAAGCTCATGAAAAGTTATTTAAACATTCATATCTCTCATACTTCAGTTTAGAATTATGCACACTATGCCTTTGTGTATTAAAGTTGTATTTACTATTTATTTGTTCAATGAAATATTTTTTTCAATTGTTTGTAAATAATGTGCCAAGTGTGAAAATAAATAAATCTCGTATGCCTACATATTTGAAAGATTTTTTAAACATTTTTTTGTGTATATCTTGAATAAATATTCTTAGTTTTTGTGGTTTACTTATATTTCAACAAATTACTTATAAATAACAGAACAAATATAAAAATGATTAATGATATTTTTTAAAAAAATTATTTCTTTAAATGTTTAAAACGTTGAAATATGATAAAATTCTTTTTTTTAATCTGTACAATTAAACAAACCATATTTATTCATACTAAATTGTATGATTATTTTTAACTATCCTACAAACAATTTCTTTAAACAAAACCTTATTTGTGTTTAGGTATGTTGTGGACTCCACCCTGCAACACAATCATTTTAGTAGCGTCTGATCTTTTAGGATGTCATTCTTTCTTTGTATCATTGATTATGTGAATGTTCATTAATGCATAATAAATAATTGGAGGAATTTTTGCATGTTTGTGAATGTTGTATGTCAGATATATATAAATGATTATTGTGATGTGCCTTGCTTAGTAAATTAAACTTTTATTTATATTACAGATGCCTCACGTATTTTATAGTTACACATTTGATAACATTGCTTTTAATTGAATCCTGAACACAGCGTACAGTTCCAGTGAAGTACGCCCTTGAAGTTGGTGGCATGAACAAAAACGTGTTATCATCCACACTTCTACCTAACATTCCACTGTCGACTTGCCTTGAAACTTTAATCCTTGCCTCTTAACTGAAGAGAACATGCTGGTTATAGCCTTCACCTTTACCAGTTATTACCACATATAATTTCTGTCACTCACGAGTATTGATGATGGCTTGTCTTCCACTGAAAACTCGCCTGCTTGAAAAAGAAAATGTCAGAAACTCTTTCATTACTCGCCAGAGATATATTCTCATGCTGCAAATAAACTTATGATACGAAACTCGGACGCGAAATTTAACGTAGAATTCTTTAAAATTATTCCATACGTGATACTAAATATATACACGAATTGTGTTTTTAACTACATTTCTGAACGCGAGTCTTAGTAAACGCACCCGCCGCTGTGATTGGCTGCCGGAGCAGCTACGTCAACTTTCGAACCATTCGATTTGCAGAGCGAAAATTTAAACTACAAATGTAAATGCTCTGTTAATAGCGAAAAAGACAAATAAAATTACTGAACCCTGGATCGGGACCTGATTTTTGAGATGGTATTTTATTAAAACACTGCACATCTTGTTGAAATTCATAAAACAGATAATACTATAAAGTTTCCCTTTGGCTTCGTGAACTTTGGTTCGCGCCATCCACCATCGCTTTTTATTGAACTTGACAGTCAGTGACAGTGAGGTCATAAGATGCGACAGCCAATCACGATACCGATATCAGGAAATGTTGCTGTCATAGACAAGAGTGATTACGAATTTAAAAGTACCAAATTCTAATGGCCGAGCCGAGATTCAAACCTAAGCCCCTCATTAATGTCAGTTCAATGTCTTTCAACTGCGGCATCTCTCCCTATTAATATTCACTGCTCAGTTTTATTTATTTATTATCTTATTTTAAGTGACGAAGTTAAGGTGTACCTTGTCTTACACTTTACCACATACATCGTCACTAACTATATATACATTAAAAATAAACAAGATAAATATAATATTATAGCCTAGAAATACCAAAAAATTGTCACAAATACATTCAAATAAACACTGAGTTAACACATCAGTAAGAATTAAAAAATAACAAAAAAATTAGTTTATAATAATTATACATATGAGCTTTCATAAAGAATAATACATTAAATATATTATAAAAATACCCCTTTTAAAAAATCTATCTAATGCTAAAATTATAATATTTAAAGATATTTAATAACCTAAACATTTATGTAAAAATCTAACGAAGACACGAACAAGTTTTTATGGGTCGATTGAAATTATGCAGCACGTCATTGTGAAACATATTTGTTGTTGCGAAAATGAGGCCTCGAAGTGTAGATAAACGTTAAATTGCTATTTAAAATCCAAGTAATTAAGAAGCTTATGTGATGTTAGTCACCAGTCACCGTGGCAGGTAAAAAGTTCGGTAAACCAGTAAAAATGCACTTAAGGCACCCTCCCAGTCAGTGGTGTATTTGCGTTAGTGAGGCGGGATGATAAGTGCGATGCTCGTTGGTGCTTCTAGTGTGGTATCGCCTCGATGCACAAGACTTCAAACTGGCGCGCAGTCTTTTAGACGTGCATGAAGCAAATATGAGATTCGAGCGGTAATCATTATACTAGACATGAAGTAAAGAAGGTAAAGGTGTAATGCTAGTCCCTTAAGAGGTTTCAAAAATCTATACCGGGGCTTTCGTGTTTTAAAAATTATTCCGAAATCACGCGTTTTAACTCTTTTACCATAAAAATATATATTTGTAAAACTACGGAAACAAAAATACTAATTCGATCTTAGCATATTCATGAATGCTTCTTGAAAAACAGAAAATCTTGTGGTTGCATCTGAAGCTTTGCACACCATTAGTGGGCCCAAGTATATGGAGCCTTAACTGTCGAAAACTCAAGAAAATACTATATTTGGTTAATTAAATTACCTTTAACGTATTTATACGCATGATTCCATTGTGGCGATTTAAACTTGCCTGTCCCAAGTCATCTCCATTTCCACCGGGCGTTTTCAAAAATGCCGGCAGTGTTGGTAAAGTGTACTCTCAAGTAATGACTTCACAGTTGGTACGCGTGTTACAAACACCAAGACTCTTGCTGCTGCAGCAGTCTAGCGGAGTCATGTCACGCCTAGGAGGTATGCAGCAAGCGCTCGCGTTAAGCATCGTAGGCTGCCTATCTACCAGGCATGTGTGATCTCTGTATGATGACATCGCAGTTACGAGGCGTGCATGTAACTTGAATTTCTTACATTTCTGAAGCTATTTGTCGTCCGTTCTTCGCGATAGTAGGGAAACGATAGACATAAATTTCCTTTTGCTTCTTTTTATCGCGACTTCTCATCTGTGGAGCTACAATTAGAACGAAAATAAAGTGTGTTTGGGCAAATCATGATGTCAGCTAACACACACAAAGTAGAGAAGTATTTTTTACTAACGGAAAACTACAACAACAATGATTTCAAAATTATGTTTTTGCGGTTTTTAATTGAGTCAGTACATTTCGTTCACTCATTATTTAATTCATCCTAACTCTGAAGGTACGGTATCTAATTTGTATGCAAACAAAGGTATTGGTGTATGCAAAATTGATGATCATTTGTTCTTTAAATTTTGCCTTTAGCTTGGTTTGATCCCGTTAGAGAAATATATATTTTGAAGCGAAATTTCTCTTGAGCTGTTAGTGCAAATCTAGGCGGTTAGATCATTAGACTTTGGTAGTTTCAATTCATAAAATGATGGAAATTCAATGCCAGCAAAATAACATATTCTAAAAATACCGCTGATAAAAACCAGTATAAGTATAAAATTCAAAAGGCCTCTATACAGCCACAATATAACAACATTAAATAAAAGGCGTTTTCAAATTGGCACTTATCGCAGCGAAACATCATACGAGAAGGGTTCTTCATGCATTTACCACTTCCGTGTCTTTGTGCATCCTTGGCAAATTCAAATGACATATCGGAGTAGCTAAAAGAATGTCTAGTCGATGAAGACGAAATGTTCAGACCCAAAACTGGATGCATATGTAACTGCTGTAGTACCAATTCCCGGTGAACTCTTACGCGCGTCAATACATAGCTATGTTTTTTTTTCAAACCTGTCACTTTTGGTGGTATTTAATTTAATTCTCTTTTTTGCATCAGTCAAGAACCGAACTGAGGCGATCGAATCAATCATTATTTTAACAAGTAATTTTTTGATGATTCGTAGATTTTTTCCGAATTTCTCACTTAATAAATAATGATTTTCAAGATAATGGCCAAGAATGCTGGAACCTGGCAATAAATAATCACTACACTCTGCCGATCAAAATTGAACTAATATGATGGCAGCGCACTCTAGCAGAAGAAAACAATGTGTTGTATCCAATAAAGTGGCCTACAGCAGACGAAAAATTGATTGCTGTCATGAAGTCATACTGGCCAAAGAAATTTCTACCTTGGAATCAGTGGTGAGAGATCAGTCTGCTGGTGGTGGCTTTCATGTTGGATGTATCCATCTACATTTTTTTAATCAAATGACCTTACCGGATTCAAACTCATTGCCTTTATTAAAAATTTTGTTTCCAAAATTTAATTAATTTAATGTTTTTATAAGTTAAAATGTTTTCTCGATTTTATTGCAAATAAAACACGGATTTTCAAAATGATGGACTAATTTTAAATGGTGGATGTTCTTTTCATTAAAGTTTTATTTAATAAATATGTTTATCATTTTGAAATTTTTTTCGTGACTTTATAGCACAAAACATTACGGATTTTTAAGATGGCGGCCGTAACATAAATTGCAACGATAGCGGTTTAAGATAAGTTTATGGCCTTGCGGCTTACGGAAGCTTGCCCATTGGGAATTTAAACCGCTTTGGGGAATTTTAAAGCCTCTGGAATTTTTTTTGTAATAAAATGGGATATTTTCCCTCGTAACGGGAAATTTTCCCTAAAATTAGGGAAATTTATAGGATTTTTGGGGAATTTTTAGTAATTTTTGAGGAAATTTGAGGAAATTTGAAACAAAAAATGGCCGCCGTGACGTCATAATTCAAGATGGCCGACTCCATTCAAAATCCACAACCAGCAACCAGTTCCAGTATGCCCTTTTATATACCACTATCGAAGATTATTATTTCTTTATATAATCTTAGCTATAAAAAAATGAAAGTGTATGTGCAAACAATGGCATCATCTTAATTTAAAAAATTGCTGCGTATTTCTTAATTTTTTTCAATTGGTCACCTACCTAAAGGAGGTAATTAAAATTTCATTAAGGTAACACATGTCCTCAACTAAATAAAACGGGAATTATAAAATCATATGCTTAATCTATACGAAAAATTCGAAAAGGCTTTTAAATAAAAACTTTATACAATATTAGTACACGGTTTTGTTATGAAGTAAATATTTTGTACACCTGATAGTTTATTTGTCAAATTTTTTCAAAAAAATTTTAGGAGTAATTTTTTTTCAATAATGCAATATCAGCAAAACCCTAAAATTTCGTGAGACAAGCTGCAGGTTCTGAGCTAGTCTTAAAAAAAATTCCACTCAGGGCCAACTACAAACACATAATCCATACGTGGGAAGCCATTCAGATAATAATGCGTATATATGTTTACAATTTATCTTGTCGTTATGAACCTGCAGCCCTAGTTTCTTGGTCGAATTCATACTCACGCTGTATAGATATTGTGTGTATGTGTGTGCGTTTGTATAGATAACCCGCGAAGAAAAACGACAAAATTAACTGCTTTCTTGGCCGCGCTGAATAAAACGTTGCGGATTTAATCTTATTTATAAAAATTAATGCTTGAGTGTTCGTTTGAGTGTTCGTCTTTTATGTGATCACGCATAGTTTTCCGATTGAGTTGAAACTTTGTACAGTTGTTGTTGGCACTTTCGCGAGAGTTTCTGACATAGTACTATCAACGTACAATGGGTGTTGCACGAGTCGTATCGGATAATTTCTCGTCCTATGTATAAATAAGTCTACAGACAGAACAACTCGCGCTGCTTATTATGCATGCCCCTCCTTGTGGGTGCGCCACTGTTTTTGCAGAAGCCCGTTGCCATGGATACGCAGAATGCATCAATTATGCAAACGCCCATAGCCATGGGAACGTAGAAAGCCTCATTAATGAAATGGCGAAATTTCTTCAAATACCACTACTCTTATGTGGTATATCACAGCTCCGCCCGCGTGGCATCTAGTGCAATAGCCACGCAAAACCACAATCCACCTTTTTTTTTTAAATATTAATGAACTTGAATTTTTTTTATATGTTGCGCTAGGTTGTGAATAAAAAAATGGTTTTATTGTTATATCTCTGGCTTCTGTCATCGTGGCGAGATAAAAAAAACTTTTTTTTTTTTTTTAGCCAGATCACAAATTTTTGAACACTAAAAAGTTTCATCACAATCAACCTCGAAAAAACAAACAAACAAACCACAGGTTTATACTAGTGTGTATACAGATATAGATAAATTTCGCTTTTGCATTGTCAATGCAGTCTTCGTATCAATGATAAATGTTTTTTGCATTGTCCGTGCATTCTTCGTCTCCATGGCTAAGGAAGGGTATTGTAAACGCTGTATGTATTGGGAGGTATGTACGAGAGAGGACGAGCGTGGCGAGACGCGCGCCTGCGGACCGCCGCGACAAGGCACGTGTGCTCCGGCGAGTGGCCGGGGAAACTCCCAGCTGCGTGCGTGCGTGCCGAGGGAAGACAGCTCGTTAGCCGCGACGGCCCGAGGTCGTGGGAAGGAGGCGCAGTCTCGCGCGAGGCGCGCCAAGGCCGCTGCCGGGGAGGATCTCCGTAACACTTGTGCCGGCCTTCGCGACAGCCGCTGGGAAGTGTGTTCTCCCCGGCGGGCATTGTCCGGGACAGCGTGTCCGCAACCGGACACCGCCGAGGGCGGACAGTGCAGGCACGTCGCGCTATCTGTTGGGCGGGCCCTTATACTTATAGGGTGGCCTACAGTATTACACCCAGGGGCGTAGCCAGGGGGTTTAGGGGTTCAAACACCCCCCCCCTTAGCACCAAATCTTTAATTAATTTCTTATTCATCACTCAAACATATTTCATATTAAAATTAATAAAATTTTTACCATTACGGGTACAATATTTAAATTTAAGACTGAAAACTGCTAAAATAGCACTATTTTACACCTTAAAATCCAAATTTTCCCGGGGGAAAACCCCCGGACCCCCCGCTTTAATACGGGGGGGGGGGGGGGGCCATGCTTCTTAACACCCCCATACACAAATCCTGGCTACGCCACTGATTACACCAACAGCCAGAGGGTACTTTGTCCTTATCCGAGATCTCACCATATCATCAGCAATCTATTCTGTGTATGTAAATTAAGACCCATGCCTTACCCGGGACTCGAACCCAGGACCCCTCGCACCGTAAGCCGGTGTGCATCCGACTACGCTACGGAGGTCGGCAAGGCGGGCCCTTGACTACTAGGCACGTCCGTGGAGCGAGGAGTGCGACATGTCGCGCTATCTGTTGGGCGGGCCCTTGACTACATACTAGCACAGGCTTCAGGTTCAATTATAACATTTCAGGTATATAATATAAATTTAACTACTTGATGACCAATTGCTTGATAAAAGATGTGCGATGTGTTACATGAAGTTGATAACATTTACACGTGTTTATGACTTGTTTCAAAAAAATAAATTGAATATTTCTTGAAGAATAAAGTAGTATGCAAAAGGCGGTACTGGCGCAGGGTTCAGGGTGTGGATTGTGGATGGGGTCAATGACCGATTGCTCTGATGTCACAGCGACCATCTCGGATGACCTCGACCTTTAAAATTTCCACAAATTTGCAAAAATTTGCCCAAAATTCGCCAAAATTGCCAGTATTTGAAAAAAAAATTAAATTTTTCATACGGTAATTCAAAAATTAGGATTTCGAAAAACCTTTAAGGTCGTTTGGCCTTAGAAAGAACACATAATCCTAAAAGCGGCTTAAAAGTGTTAAGAGCTAGCTGCTCTAAGCCGCCGAGGTCATGACCTTGAAAATTAGGATGCCATGGCAGCCATTTTGAATAAATTATGGCGTCACCGTTGAAATTTTCGTTACGGGGGCCAAATTGAAAATATTTATTTATTATCTGATTTAATATGTACTGTCTTAACGTCCAGCGATATAAAATTGTTATGTTATGCATATACATATATACATGCAAACAAATATATGCACATACACACATATCCGAATACTCAGATATATGCATACATGTATGCATATAAACATATACATGCATACACAAATATATGGATACATAGATATACATGCATATATACTTATACGTGTACATATGTACACATTTACATAATTATATATGCATATACGTATACATATATACAAATGTACACATCTACACATATATGCTTATACATATTTCTGCATATACGTATATACATCCGGACATAATGACACATATATATGCATAAACATAACTGTACACATACACTCACATATCTGTTGGAAGCGAGCTCGGGCTGGCGGCCTGCTGCGAGCCGTCACTGCGTGACGCAAGCGCCCGCGATGCTCGTGGAAGTGAGGGGCGACGCAAGGCCGTGCGAGTCAAGGCAGGGGCGTCTGTCCGGCCCGGCGCGGCGCCGTGACGCAACACCTCCGCCGGATGCCTCTGCGGAGACGCAACTCTTCAGCTGCGCACGTCTAGGTGATCCTTCCTGTTTTCACTATTGTCATTTTTTCGTTAACGAAGAGACTAGAAGAGAAGTTTACAGTTGTTATTTGCTGTATAACCCAATTTGTTCTTACCACCCCTTGAAATGAACGTAAAATTAAGATAAACTATTGCTAGAAAATTAGGAAAATAATTAAAAATAATTCAATTTTATAATAAAAATATAATTAAATTTTTTTTTAACATCGTTGATTACAGAAAGCCAAAAATGTGATTTTTCCCTTACTATTTTGGTGTTTCCGTAATTTAAATGTAAAAAAAAAATTAAGTAAATGAACTATTTCTTAATTTTTTAAATATTTGAATAAATTAAATCAATATGATATATTTAATAGTAAATAAGTAATGCTACTGTAAAATACTGCTGATTCCAATGATACTGTCGTGAATTATCATTTTTGTTCAGGATGATCCATGATCATCAAAACATAAATAAATGTTTTTAAAAAATATATTAAAAAACATATTTAAGTTAGTTAAAATACAGCTATTATTTATGAATAAATATATTACACGGAGAACTAGCAAGGCTTCGGGGTACGGGTGACGTCACAGCAGTGTGAACAAGAAATCCTTGTCCCTTGAAGTCATGGTAGTTTGTTTTCGCCAAGCAGAACGATCTTTTTCCAGGTGTTGATAATTTGTTCGTAGAATCTGTAGCGTTTCGTCCTTGGTTTTCCTTTCTGATTCGCTTCACCGTCGCTTCACTCACACCTGTATTAAAAGCTGCGCGACGTGTGGCTTGACTCACAGGAAAAGCTAAGTTACCTTCTTTTGCTTCGTTGTCACACTTCTCTACAACAGTGTTTATAATTTCGCGTCCTTCACTATGTACATATAACTTTTCTCTTTTTCCCGGTAGAAGCCATTGCTAAAATGAGGTTTATTATTACTATTTAAAATTATCTATAGTTACGTAAATAGTAGAGTTTAATAATTACTAATTAAATAACTACCTATAAATTCCAAATATATACATTTAGTAAAAATACTAGCGGACCACGCGTTGCGCCTCAACTTGAAAACAAGAAACGATGTTTGCGCGCAGAACTGTACACTGCTCAGGCGACAAGCGATAACTGGCGCCCACCCCCCTTGTTTCCGGGTAGGGACCGGTATCCCCCCAACTCCACCACACCCGTGTCTAGGGATTTTCCCATAAGTCACGTACAGTATGTATTTCATTCGGTTGAAGCACATTCGGCCTGTCACGGGCGCAAAGTCCGCACTGGCAGTAGAGGGTGCGCGTCTCTACTAATCAGTAAAAAAAAGCCTGCGAGCTCTTTGTGACCATGAAAATGGTTAGCTCGGTTTCAACAACCTTCTATAAAACATCCCCAAATCCCCATGGTAAGGGATGGAAACACAATTAAGTAAGAAGCGAGGTCCGGTCATTGGCGTATGAGGACTTTGTGTGTAGACTAAGTAACCACTGAGGTCTCAGGTTTTTATTCCAGATTCTGCCTAAGTCCCTCGCCAAGTTTATGCTTGTGAGTTCTTGTTCTTCCAAAAGAGTGGCCGACTGCGGTTGGAAGATCTGCTGAGAAGGAGCTACCATCTTGAACGGTGGGGGCAAGCTGGGGAGAAAACACTGATGGCACATCTTAGTCGCAATAACCTCGGGTGACAGGCGAGAAGTCTTGGCCCTGTTGTCAACGATCCTTCTGGTTGGTCTCTAGAGTGCGTGTGGGTTGTAGCCTCTTGCTCGATATGGGCGCTGGAGGTCCTCGGACCAGCGCAAGGATCGTGGTGTTGTCCAAGGAATACGACCCGTTACGAAGTACGACCGTGGAGGTGGAATGGACATGGGGTCCCTCCCTTCATTAGAGGTGAGGACATTAGTGGCGAGGTAGTCGGAGGTGTTGAAGATAACTATAAAGTCGAGGACGTCGGAAAAAGAGTGCTGGAAACCACCCGAGTAGGCCTTGGGGAAATCGTAGCCTCCCACGAACGGGCCACGGAGCCAATCCCACCCTTCAAAAAATTTCAACCTTCTCCTATTTTCATCAAACTTGTCGCCCTCGACAGTGCTGTTGAAGAAAAAAAGTAGTAGCACCCATGTTTTCAAGTTTATAATGTATAGAAGAAAAGTGAACGGGTTCTATGCCCGACATTGTGGTTGCAAGGAGCATGATCTCCCTCTGGTTGAGATTCAACTCTCTTGACATTACCCTCCTGATGGGAATGTTATAGTGTACGCCAATAAACATACAATGAACTGGCAAACTCTCAGGTGTAACCTCAGGGAACCAGTTACTGGGGCTGAGATCTACCCCCGATACTGACTGAAAGGAGTGAGGTATCCCTCTATTGGTATAAACTCTCTTGGCATTACCCACATACTAATGGGAATATTATAATGTACAGCAATGAACATGCACTGAACTGGACAATTTCCAGTTGTACACTAGGGGGGGGGGGACAGTACTGGTGGTTGGTATTTGCTTGCGACTAGCGTTAATGGTAGAGAGACCAATAACATGCCTACAATGTCCTTGTTGGATCCAATCGTTTATCTTCAAACTTTGGGTTCGAGCTCCTTTCTCAGCTCAAAATACATGGCACGTTCCCAAAATAAATTTCATGTTTGTTTGTTTTTTTTTCGCTGGGAAGCTGTGCCACAGTTTTCTCATTACAAAAGACAATTTTGTTGTTTAATTTACAATGAGAAGAGCTAGAGCAGAGGAGCAATGGGGCATGTGCAGAGTGCTGAAGATAGAGATAAGCATCAGTCCGATAATGTGCCCAAGCTCTTTCAAGTGCAAACCAGTACGGCATAGAGACGTGTGCTGGAAACATGGTTGCAAATGGAAGTGCGTGCTGTCAGGTGATATGAACGGGCGCGTTGGACGAGTGTTTATGCACGGAAAAATACAACAGGCTGTGAAGAAATTCTTGAAATATCGTTGGGCAATAATATTTTTCATGAGTGTTTCTTGAAATTGATTTCACTTCACGATAATTTTTTTCCATGTCCAGATAAATTATATTGTTTATTCCATGATAATGATTTTTTTCTTTTTCTTTTTTTAATAAAGCTTTCCCCGAATAAATATAAAATTGTCGAAGCTTATTTCCGGAACGTACCTCGTATGTGAGGCCTCAAAATGCCGTCATGTAAAAAGATAATATTCCCACAATGACCAGTGAACTGCTGGTGGCCCGGGACTGCGCTGCAGTGCTCGTGCCACGAGTCTCGCTGCTGCACTGCCGGCCATGTTGCCCCTCAGCGGGCAAGCAGGCCATCGCGGCCGGCCAATCAGGGCCACTCGCCGGTCGCCGAGGCGACCCGGGCTCCACCCCCGACGGGCACAGACCCGGAAGTTCCCGCGACCGGCGAAGCGTGGCGGACGTTTCCTTCGCGATGCTCGCGTGTTGGAGGTTTGTGCCCTGCGTGCTGAGGACGCCCCCTGTGAAGGGTCGAAGCGTCCCAGCCGATCCAGGCAAATACTCAAATAGCCCGGTATGCACCCATGCAGTGTTTTAATTCGACACGATAGATAGTGCTACTTTAGCTAGCTAGTTCTTTTGTGAATTCATAGAGAGCGTTAATATTCATATTTAAATAATATTTGAAATTTTTATGGCGGAACTATGTGTATTAATCAAATAAAAATAACAAATAGTAGTAAATTAAATGAAATATTATTTATATTATTATTTGTTAAAAGTCGTTTTTTTTTTTAGTTTACGTGTTATCACATAATCGTTTCTATAATAACTGATGAAAATGAAATTAACTTGTATAATGTAATGAAGAACTGTTACATAACGATAACAGCTTCGTCCTGAAATTGTATCGAGAATCATGGCAATAACAAATTTTGAGGCGTTTTTTAATACTCAACGATAGCTACCGGCAGCCAAATATGGCCTTGCAATTTGTGAAACGCTTGTCAGTCATTGTTTATGAAAATCACAAACTATGCGGTTTCTACTTAACTCCGTGATGAAGAAAGCCAAACATTGCATTCTAGTTTGGAATGCCAGATCCCTACTGCCTAGGTAAGCAGAGTTTCCCTCTTACATTTCCTATCACCAACCTAAACTAATCTTTGTAATAGAGACACGGTTGTCTCATCCTAAGCAGTGTTTAATAACAGTACATGTAATTCACCGGATGGACAGAATTGGAAAAAGTGGAGCATTTCAGCTTCATGACCGTTTAAATCTTTTTTTCCCGTTTTTATAATGTTGTATGCTGTGGCCAAGTGGGCCTATGTTTCAGGCTCAGTTTGGAAATTTACAAGGACTAGCTATTATCGGGCGCTGAGACTTAATCTGTAGAAGCCATTATATATACTCCAACGGGAACCTTACTAGACGCATGCCAGGAATTCTTTTTGTAAAGCTTTGATACATAATAATCCTCTAATTGGTGACCTGTCCAAAAATAAGTGTCTTAAACCCCGAAAATATCGGACCATATTAGAATACAAGAAACTTTATCCCCCATAGGATTGCATACTTTTCAATGTTTCAGGACAGTGTGTAGTTTATTTTATGTCTGCACTATTTATTCCATTTAAATTTACCTTTATATTTAAGGTTTTTCTATGGGATTTAAGTTTTTATAATTTTTTTCTTCATTTTTGTGTATTATGTTTATGTTCAAGATGTAAACACTGTTAATGGGCAGTATGTTGTTATTTTTTAAACTCAAATTATTAATGTCTACCTTAACAAAGGTTACTTAAATTTTAAAATGTTAAATATGATTATGTTATAGAAACTATTAGATCTTGTATGGCCTTTTTTTCTTTTCCTATCCCTTCCCTTTGATTCATGTAGAAAGTGACTTCACAGACACAGAAACACACCAAAAATAATGGATTTTGTACAAAGAATCGACCGTGCTAAAGCTGTTTGTATGTAAACGAGTTTTATGTTTATTACAAAATTTAAATATTGTATATGGTCTTTTATTTTATGTTAGTACACAGTTTTTGAAAATTTGTTTTCTGCAAAGCTATTATTTATTTATTGTAAATATGATCATTATGATCATACAATATCCCAGCTCTCATAGAGAAACCGCGTATTACAGTAGTTAATTTTAAAATAAAAATGCCTAATTCCATTTTTCAAAACAAAAAACAAAACAAAATTTGCGTACATTTAAACCAAAAACTTTTACACAACAAAAGTCTTTCAAAGTATCAAAACTGAGATGCAGATGAATATATATTTTTTTCCTTATTTCTTGTAACATTTTTTTCTTAGGAGATAGGGCTCTCTTTGTTACTGGGGGCAAAGCATTCTGTTATGATGAGTTCTCTCCTAAGGACAGCCTTATTTACTTCAAGCCCCATTAGAGAGAAAAAAAATTGATTCCAGGTAACCAAGGACTCTTGCAGTGTCTGTACCGGGGTCATCCGTAGTGTCAGTCCGGTGTCTTGGGACTGCTCCACGTCACTCTGTCTTCACCTCTGCCGACACTGCGCCTCATACAGTCGCCGAGGCCGGGGTCACACACATTAGGCGTTACCAGTTTATGTTCGGTGATTTCTTATACATCAGTGGTGTACACGTTCCATTTGGATGAGTTTACTTGGTGCATTCTTGAGAGACCTGCCTTCACTGTCAATTTTTGACGTGACAACGTCTTAATCGATGAACGCCGGTTGCACGCACGAAAAAGTGTCCCGTAACGCACATTGTCCCACCACGGATGTTCCACTACGGATATGTCCTGTTATACTCATTGTACGCATGCGTGGCATCTCTCTTCCACTCGATTGGAACAACCATCGATTTGACTTTTCAGTCATATTTTCGTCGTTTGAATTATTAATATTATGTAATTTAACGATCGTCCACCGATTTTCAGCACAATCGGTACGGTTATTTAAAAGTAATGTTGAATATTCAAATACGTTTTTAACGAACAATGGTGTTTTACAGTTACACATCATAATTCGAATTACACCCGGGATCTTTTGCACAATGTTTTAAAAAATATTGTAACACATTATAAATAAGTTTGGTGTATTTGGGATGCGTATTTGTTATAAAATAGTGTTATAAAAACTAAATAATATTATTCCCCTACCGTGCTGCCATCTACGGTGACGGACGCGAACCGAATGAATCTCGATATCTATCCGCTATCGCGGGAACCAGGCACTCCTTAATACATATTTTCCTTTGTTTATCGCGAGGGGCGTTATTATTAATGAATTATAAATAAAATTTCGTGGCCAGGGCCAGGGGGGTGACAGTAGATAGGACAAACTGAATCCTTAAAAATTGGATCATACCATGTTTCACCAACATCGGAAAAAAAAAATACAAATTTTGATCTCTTTAGTTTATTACATATCCAGTTGTTATAAATACATACGGCCATCTTTGTATTGTCTCGTGATAAAATTGGGATTTGAAAGTGAAAGATTATATTTTTAAAATGTCACTTAAAACTAGATGCTGCGTGGCATATTGCCGAAAACGAAAATTAGAGGACGTTGGCCTGTCGTTCTCCATTTTACCTGCTAGCTACTTCTGTAGTTTTTGAAGTTGAAAATTAAAAAAATATAATAGTGGAAAATAAATATAATAAACAGAATTAAAATTCATTACTAAACGATCATCAGTTTCAATCTGGCTATATATAATAAGGAATTTACTAGTGCAGAATAATACTTTATAAGTAAACACACTTGATTTCGTTTAACAAGAATGAAATCGTGGTCGTGTGGATAAAGGCGTAATAAGACCAGTAATCTCACTCTGGTGTTCGCGGGTTCAAATCCACCTTGAGCCAAGGCATATTTTTTTCTATTGCGGAATTTTTTTTCTTTTGCGGAAATAGTTTAACGTTCAATTATAAGGACTAACATAAAGCAATTTCCCAATATCTGTATCCTTTATCGAAAAAATATAAAATATGGTGACTACAAAGGTACCAACTATCACGCGCTAAACCTTTCTCAGGTTGTATCTGGCTGTAATTTTTTCGTTGTCAAGTTGCAAGGAAATGGTATGATCGCAAGGGTTTTGTTTACAAATTTAAGCAAACGATCATTACTATGGGAGTGGCGCCTCTCCCTTTACTTACTCTATGGCCAGGGCCACAATTGCATATTATATTGAGCACTGGAAGACATAAAAACAAAAATATTCTCGACCGATTTTTATCTCTGGTTTTCATTGCTTATTACAACAAAAATTGCGGCAATAAAGGTAAATTATTTTTGTATTTTAAAAATCTGATTACTAGTATAATTTCAAGTATTTATTCTTTTATTATTTAAAAAAGTAGCATTTGTCGGCGAGTGCAGTAATAATATGTTATGTTAGATATTTGATTACAGTTTATTTATATGAAAACTTGTTCATAATTATATTTAAACGAAAAGTTAATATGGTTTACATTGCTTATTACAGCAACAATTTCGGCAATAAAGGTTAATTATTCTTGCATTTTAAAAATCTGATTACCAGTATAATTTTAAGCATTTATTCTTTTATTATTAAAAAAACTAGCATCTGTCGGCGAGTGCAGTAATAATAGGTTATATTAGATATTTGATTATAGTTTATTTATATGAAAACTTGTTCATAATTATATTTAAACTTTATAACTAAACGCCAGTTTTTAAAATTAATTACAAGTCATCTACACGTGAACTGTTTCGTCGACTGTTTATAAAGTGAAGTGAAAAAATTTGGTTTTCATTGCTTATTATAACAAGAATTTCGGAAATAAAGGTTAATTATTCTTGCATTTTAAAAATCTGATTACTAGTATAATTTCAAGTATTTATTCTTTTATTATTAAATTAAAAATGATTCAATTTTATTCATAAAAGTATGCAATCATTTCATCAATGTTTTGTTATGACGTCACTTTAAACTATCGTCCATAAACCGACTTTACAGACAACCAATTTTTTTTGTACGAAAATAAACATACACAACCATTAAATGAACTTTTGATACTGTTACTGTTAAAACATACTACATGTTTTATACTATTACACGTAGAAATATTACACATCCAAAATAAAAACACCAAATTACAATTTTTTTACAATTAAAATTACAAATAATTAAATAGCGATGTCACTGTGATGTGCACAAATATTGAATATAAACATTCTTTAGTTGTGTACTCAAAGAAAGTCATGTTTAATAATTCCGATGATTTAATTACGTTTCTGAGGGTTTCGATGTATGAAATAAAACATTTATGCTCCTGCTTGACCCTGAGGTAAGCTATTACCAAAAATTCTGTCTCCAGAGTACTGCAAGTTCCAATAAAATATAGTTGTATTCAAATAATGTGAATATTTATAAATAAGTAAACAAATCTCACAAAACTAGTGTCATCTAAATTCTTAGTCTTCAGAAATTGATCGATTTAAGGTCAGTGCTATCATTACCTAAAATTCCGGCGATGTCAGTATGAAATGTATTATTAATTTTACATCTACAACACTATCATTTATTTAGTACTTAATTTAAGATTTTGTAAATGCCTATTTGCAAACAGTTGTTTGAATAGCTTTCCAGTATTAGCTGCGCATATTAAGCACGGTAAAACAAAACCAAAATTGATGTAACATGGTTAACTTTTCTGTGGCTTTAAAACCAAATAGGTAAATAAAATGTTATGCAATAACTTCATGCTTGTAAGCACACACACATATTTAAACTAAACACACTATTTAATAACTAACATTTATTTCAAAATAACTTTACCATAGACAGTTCAAGCACTTTACATATTTTTTTACTATATAATTATTGTAAGCGGGACTGTAAGGTGGTTTGCAGAAGAGCAACTAAAAAATTGCCATACTAGTTATACAAATTATATTTCACTGTTATTAAATTACATAATTCATGCTGAACGAAGAACATAAGAAAACATAAATTTGTTCTTTACCGAGGTTAGATGTTACTGCACATACTGCACGTGTTAATGACACACGAAACTACATTAAACTCGTGGAATAACATCATGTCAGTGTTAAGAAGACTGCAAGTATCCGCTCTACCACTCTGGTTCTGGGGTAGAGCGCCTGCCTTGTGACTTGTAGGACCCGGGTTTGCGCCCCGGCTCCTCCAAGGCGGATTGCCAAAAAAAATGGTGGCATTTTCTCTGGTAGGAATACTATCCCTTGTAACAAGTCAGGCTACCAAATAAACGGTGGGTGGAACAGAAAAAAACCTTCCAGGTGGCTTCCAAATGGGGAGCCCGTTTCTTTTCTTGGGCTCCCCATGCGGTGGCCATTCCGGGGGTTTCTCCGGGGTAACGGAGTTAAAAAAAAAATTCTTGTAGTTTTGTAGCGTTTTAGTTTTTAGTAACTTTAGCATTATATAAATAGCATTTTATAAATAAAGCTCAAACAATTAATACAAATTTTGCTTTTGTAATACTGTGTGTGTGTTAAAGACGATCTTCCTGATTGAAAACTACGTGGTTTTTCAGGAATAGTATTTTTAAGAATAAAATTCGCGTGCCTATAAACATTTTTTCCTCACAAACATCTAAAATATTACATAACAAAGGTATTGGTCAAGGTTTGTGACTAAAATTTAACTGTCAATAATACTTCAAGACAATATAAAAAAATTACAAAAAAAATACAGTTCTGGCTTGTACTAGAACTCTATCTTGGCTCAACAATGAGAAGTTCACAAGCTAGCAGAATGTGTTAATGTTATTATTTTTGTATTTTTACAAGGGTAGTCCTTGGAAACTCAGTCGCAAATGATATCACTCGTAAAATCGCAAGACAGAGCTTTGTAGCTTTTTCAATGTTCAAAATCTCTGCCTATAATGTTTACAAGTGATATCGTTGGCAACGGAATTTTCAAGGATTTTCCTTGTAAAAAGTATAAACAATTTTTTTAAGCGTTGTGCACTCTATGAAAAACGGACGAAAGAATATTCGGTCGAAATACGCTGCGGAATTTTAAGTCGCTGTGACAGAAATGCATAGTAATAAAACCTGCCTGAATCTGATTAATATTGCAATTTTTTAAGCCACAAATGAAAAAAAAAATGTATCTGCATAGCACACACATGGGCGTCCTATTAGAAGCGATTGAAACAAACCTTTTTGGTGTTTTGAACAAAGTGCGCATATCAATCACCTTTCGTACTTTTAAGAGGGTTAGATAGTAAGAGAAAGAAAGGGAGAAAATAATTGAAAGTGAAAGATAGAAGAGAAAGGAGAGGCAGGCTAGCAAATTGGTACCTTGTTCACTATAGCCTGGCCTGGCTGGCTTTCCAAACAAAAATAACTTTGCCTGTGAATGCATAGTGTTGGGCATGTCATTTGTATTTAATAATAACAAGAATAAATTTTAAAAATATATGTTACCGAAATAATTATCTTTGAATAATTATTTTTTAACTTTTTTTGGGAAAGAGAATTTACCGAGAGTTTTTGTCCGCTATACTGAATAATTTCAGGAAAAATTAATCTTCACGATTGTTTATGTGAAGTGACTGCATGAATAGGCCACCAAACCGGGTACAGGGCTCTGCTAACAATTTTTTCAAAACATTCTTGAGAGTTTTGAAGGATGACTGATAATGAATATAGAATTTTAAACATATATTTTCATCTTAAATTTAGGTTTGTTTGTTTTCTAGTGACGAAAATAAGTCAAAATAATAAAAGATATGACAAATAACTACTAAACGTAAAGTTTTATATTTATGCACTTAGTACAAGTAAGTACCAGTGGATCACGATTGGTTGTTTAGTTTCAATTCAAGGCAGATAAACTTATGATTAATTTAGGACAAAGGCATTTTCATTAGTAACGTCAACAGCAAAACACTCTAATTGGAAAGTTAGTTAAAAACTATTAGAGCTGCCGATCATAAGTGTCTTATTAAGGCTGTATTTGTGCAATACACACGGCGTTGAAAATTATAATACTTCAGGATAATTCGTTTAAGAAAATTAAGTTTGTCTACAAAAGTTTTAATTTATTTAAATAGATCGTCGCGATTTAAATAAACGCCGAATAATTGTAAATTCATACCAAAGTTATATTGCATACTAATGATATGAGGTAGTATGCAACTTCGTTTAAGATTAAAAGTTATTAGGTCACTTTTAACTTTGTCTCAAAAAGCAACTATGTTAATAATACACAGTGGTTGCAACTGCTGCCACTGAGAGTAACTAGTTCCAGTTAATATAGTTTAGTTTTTTAATGTCTCCTATAATATTATTTATGTTTGTCTAATCAATATTAGAATACTTGAAATATGACTGATTAACTCATGTTTAGTTATTATTGGTTTGGTACTTTATGCGAGTCACTGTCCGTAACTATCAGATTCATTCATTTTATATAATTTTTGTGTTATACTAGATTCTTGCTAGTTATCACACCATTCACATATATAATAAATTGTAAGAGCGTTAAATTATTTTGATAATTATATGATGTTCACATGTCACATTATCATTGAAAATATAGTTCAGTTCAAATGAGTTCACACGTATGTTATTTACACATAAATTTTAAACAGTGCCCAACGATTTATTCACACTAAAGTAACAAAGATTTATTTAAATTCTCACGTTATAGTTTATCACTAGTTGGAAATGGGGGGTTCAAGCACAGGCGGAGGATCGAGGATCCGGCGGCCATCTTGGATGACGTCATCTAATCCGTATGCTAATCCATGCTAATCCGTATGCTAATCTATGCTAATCTATGCTAATCCATGCCAATCTATGCTAATCCATGCCAATCTATGCCAATCCGTATGCCAATCTATGCCAATTCGTATGCCAATCTATGCCAATTCGTATGCCAATCTATGCCAATTCGTATGCCAATCTATGCTAATCCATATGTTAATCCATGCTAATCCATATGTTAAACCATGCTAATCCATGCTAATCCATCCGCCATTTTATATTTCTAGAAATTTCCACCAACTTCGAATCGTGACGTCACCGTTGCACTTTTCGTCACGGCCGCCATCTTGGATTCGAATTTTTTTTTTTCGAACTTTTGAAATTCGATGTAATCATCAGCCGCCATCTTGTTTCGTCTGCTGGTGGCCGCCATCTTGTTTCGTCTGCTGGTGGCCGCCATCTTGTTTTCGTCTGCTGGAGGCAGCCATCTTGCGACGTCATATAGTTCTGTTGGTCGCCACCAGATAGCAGCAGGGATTATTTTATTTTTTTTCTTTAACTAAAATAATTTCAGTGCCGAGGCTGGGATTCGATCCACGGGACGTGAAAACGTCCAGGATGTCGTGGTTACGAGGCGGACACCTTGACCACTAGACCACGAGACCAATTGGGATATGGTGGAATAAATAATCTATATATGCCACGTACTGACGTCAAGTTTTATGATAAAAGGGGGGAGGGTGTTTTTGCCTTCCCAAATGCATGAAATTCAAATTATTATTATACCATCGCCATCTTTAATTCCAGCACAGACTACCAGATGGCGCCAAATTCAAATATTAGTTAGGGAGTCGGCAGGCAGGTGTCGCATGCCGCCATATTGGTTCTCAAGTTGGCTGGTAGATGTCGCTAGTATCGCGCGCCAAATTCAAAAATTAGTTGCCAGAGGCGCCGCCATCTTGGTTCTCAAGTTGGCTGGTAGATGTCGCTAGTATCGCGCGCCAAATTCAAAAATTAGTTGTCAGAGGCGCCGCCATCTTGGTTCTCAAGTTGGTTGGTAGATGGCACCACCGTCGCCATATTTTAGTTAATATAATCGATACCAGATGACGCCACCGTCGCCATCTTTAGTTCCTAGTGTTGCTACCAGAGTGTGCCACCGTCGCCATCTTTAATTCTTAAAGTTACTGCCGGATGGCGCCAAGTGTTATGTAGTCAATCGAGACAAGTCGGGAACGAGGCGAGACAAGTCTAGACAGTCGAGACAAGTCGAAGGACAAGACGAGACAAGTCGGTAGCCTGTATTCACCAAGTTCTCCGTTGCCGTCACAGCCACCCGGGTATCTGACGAGCCCTAATTAATATACTCGTACACATCCTACCTCTATGACTTCTACAAACAAACTGACCATACCTACTCCAAAAGGACATATATATTACACCCACATGCAAACATTTGATAACCATCAAGAATGCCAACATACAAAAATAAATTAACCATCGCTGAAACAGATTTCCCAACATTAATTACAATAAAAAAAGTCCGGTAAGATACTGTATTTTGTCTATAATTTAATAAATGATGATAGAGTATTAATAAAATATTGGTGTTGTGTAGAGACTCTCTCTTCTTCTCGTAGTGGCGGAAGACTTCTCGATGCCAGTGTTAGAATTTATGTATTAAAGCAATCACTCTAGCTGAGGAGACTAATAACTTATAGTTACAACTTTTTAAAAATACTCTGAATTTAAAACTTTTTTTTAATAATAGGGACTATTAAATGGTTTGATATTAAAGCAAACAACGTAAATGGTAAACACATATTTATTTAAATCTTATTACAAACAGCAAGGCATAAGAACAATCGATGATTTAAAAGAAGTAAATAACGAGTAATAAAAGTACATAATATTCACACACTACACATCATAGTGACAAAGGCAACATAACCTATTTACATAAACCAGAGACCCAATACCTACATATTAAGCATAACTACAAGTTACATAGAGTATAATATACTCTGAAATACATAATGAAGACAAAATTGATGTAAATAACATTATACCTTGCTTAATAGTTCCAGAAGTAATGAACGTACAGCTACACGGGCAATCTCAACAGTTCTTTCATCACTAGTGGTTTCTGTGGAACATACTTGAGTGGTGTCTTCACTGATCGGACCTAGATGACTGAGATCTCGGGTTCGACTCTTGCGAGATGTAGGAAGGCGAAGCTGACGCCGGCGTTTAGGCTGGACTGCTAATGATGTGGTAGGTGCTGGCGATGTGGGACTCATCTGGGTACAGCTAGATGATGTCTGGACTGAAGAAGTCTGACCACATGCAGATGCTGGCGGTGACTGAATAGTTGGTAGGTTGAATGCATGTGCGAAAACCTCTTCCGGCGTTGCAGGGAGAACTGTATCGTCTCTCATCATATTCACACTACAATGTCCATAGCCCAGACATTTGATAACTTCTAGAGGCGTATCTTGAGGTCCTGGGTTTAAAACCTGTTTCACGTGAAACACAGCGTCACAACTCTCCGAAAAATGTTTTAAAACACCGTCGATCCACTCACTATAATCAACAGTGCCTAGCCCAGGTGTTACACTGGAGTATATCCTGTTCGGTTGAAAGTTAGACATCTCTGTTAACTACTTCTGCGGTAGGTCCTTACACCACCACAGTTTCAGCTCGACTGCCATCGCACGAGTCGAGGGTCGTATTTAAAAATATATGTATCACTTGGATAAATATGTCTGTTATGCAATTCCATAGAGTAGAGCATTTATCAGAACAGTCTATTGTTAAAATTATTTTCAGTTGTATGTTATACTCTATGAGATGTTAATTGACAATTCACCCTCGTTCATACAGTTAGACGTTAGATTCGCTCCTAGCAAGAGATGCGATGTCCGTGCTGGTCTCCCCACAATTGATGGAGGTGATGGCCTCTCTGTAATTGATGTAGGAGGTGATTGACGAGATGCAATTGGCAGTAGTTCGACAGCATCGTTACTAACGATGATTGGTGGTAACATTGGTTTCACGAGCAGGATGATTTGAGGTTATGTCTACAAAAACTTGACGTGATGACTCTATTGGTGAACGATCACGCGCCTAGCCGGCGGCCTCCAACATTCGAACGAGGTGATCAACCATCCAAGCCCTAAGCATGTTCGCATTGTGTCTTGAGATCGGACCTGGACATCCAAGTTACATAGAGTATAATATACTCTGAAATACATAATAAAGAGAAAATTGATATAAATAACATTATACTTTGCTTAATAGTTCCAGAAGTAATGAACGCACTGCTTGACCAGTGACAGGTGTAACTAAATATTAAATATATTTTATATTTTATTTTCCATTACCTTTCGTGGAATTTATTAATCATTCACTCTACGAAAAACAACTCAAGACAATATACCTGACCATCGAATTAAAATACAGTACCGCTATGCCTTACATGAAAGTCTAAAAAAAAATTCGAATCCAAGATGGCGGCCGTGACGAAAAGTGCAACGGTGACGTCACGATTCGAAGTTGGTGGAAATTTCTAGAAATATAAAATGGCGGATGGATTATCATGGATTAGCATGGATTAACATATGGATTAGCATGGATTAACATATGGATTAGCATAGATTGGCATACGAATTGGCATAGATTGGCATACGAATTGGCATAGATTGGCATACGAATTGGCATAGATTGGCATACGGATTGGCATAGATTGGCATGGATTAGCATAGATTGGCATGGATTAGCATAGATTAGCATACGGATTAGCATGGATTAGCATACGGATTAGATGACGTCATCCAAGATGGCCGCCGGATCCTCGATCCTCCGCCTGTGCTTGAACCCCCCATTTCCAACTACTTTTATCCATATTTTATTTTATTTTATTTCAAATACTTATCTGAATTTCAACACGTTAGTCAGCAATTCAAAGTGATTTACTGGAAAATAATACAAAAAAAAACATTTGAATGGCATCCAAGGAGTATCTTGGTTTGAATCCGGTTCCACCACTTAGAATTCAGTATTCCTTTTTTTCGTAAAATCACGGCCTGCAAATTAATGATAGTATGTTTTTTCACGATGTGGCATGGCCGGTTCTGCGACCGAACTGTGTTTTTGGTACGTCTCCGTCTGTAATGACCTCACTTTTGACAAGAATTAAAGCCCAAAATTAAAAAAAATACACGAAAGTATACAAAAATTTATATTCCAACGTCACCATTTTGCAAATGAAAGAAACCATAAGTATTAATTTAAAAGTCTCTTTTGGTTTTGTCAATGTGATATTTTAATGTATAAAACAATTATTTTTGTGCCTGATAAGTAAACTATTTGAATTTAGAGAATAAATAGGACGTTAAAATTTAAGAGTATTTAATCTGGTGAGTGCCTACTTAAAGTCTTTGCACGCCAGGTAAAATTTTGAATTTTCAGATGGAATTCATCCCTTTCCTCGTCCCGCAAAGTTTGCCGCGACTGTAACGAAACAGCGAAAGCAGGACGGCAGGCAGTTTCGGTTTCGGCAGGTTGGCAGCTCTGCGGCGGAGAGGTATGCCGGCCGATGGCACGGGAAAGGAAAAGGTCGCCGCCGCCGCTCCTTGGGGGCCCCCGCGGCGCTGTACCCAGCCACTCCTCTCTCCCTCCCCCTCCTGCTACCTGCCCTCGCCGTCAGAGGCTGCCCCGACACGCCAGCCGGGCTCAGTCGCCCGCGAGACGTCGAGGTGCGCGCTCTCCCTGTCGGCTCCCAGCAGCAGTCCTGCGTCGCCGCCGCTGGCAAGTCGCGGCTATCCGTCGTGGACTGCGCACGTGAACCACTCAACAGCCCGTCCCCCGAGCCGCCGAGACACCAGACCAGCTAGGGAGTGTTGTGCGACATGTGTCTCGGACGGAGACTTCGATGAAACATTAGAAGAGTAACTCATTCCTGTGGGACGTTGCAGTGTATCGAGGACTAGATATTTAAGATTCATTCCAGCATGGACGTGAGTAAAATTCATTTTTTTTATTTATTTAAAAAAAAATAATCAATTAATTTTTTTTTGCAAATATTTTTTTTTGCAAATTTCAGATCAAACATCATCAGGTAACTGAACTGATGTATGACATCAAGTGGTTCGTAACAAATATCCTGCCATAAAAATAAATTATATAATCTGTTACGCATATTAAGTTGAGTAAAAAATTATATGTTTTTGATGTATTACATCAGACAGTCTTTCAATGGCAGCCACAAAAATAGACAATGTTAAGAATGGAAGTTGCCTATCTACGCTTGTCTTCGTACCCTGAGTTGGTATTTTTAAAAAAGGAAGACGTATTTCACGTTAAAACTTTTTAAAGATAATTTGTATATTGCAAGCATGCAATCCAAAAAATATATTTTTTGCTATACTCATCATATACAACGTGTTCCAGAATAGCCTATGTGTATAACCTTTAACAGCTGTTTGTGATCGCCAAATATTCATGTGCAACATCTCAGATTTTAAAAGCTGTAAAAAATTTTAAGATGGCGATAAAAAGGCTAAAATATTTTTTTCCTAAGTGTGGAAACTAATTATTCCATCCAAATAATGATCATAATGAACAAGAACTGTATATATATTTTTTGTTATAAAGTGTACATGACTAAGCATTGTAGTCTTCCGTGGGAATTGTGTAACACGGAGTACAAACTAACAAAAAATTGTTCTCCTGGTGAAACTATCAAACTCTCTCCTTTTTCGATGAAAACGGACTTGTGAAGGCAATGTAGTAAGAACCACGACGATCACATCGGTAAACATGAGCTACAGACTGCTTTTTAAAGTCAACGCGCGCTGCTGTATGCTTATCTAATTCCCTCTCCCACTTCAACCATAAGTGAACACCTAGCCATCTTTTAGAGATTTAAAGCAAGTTCGCTTGTTTGTTTTGTGCTCTGAGGAGGCCTAGCGTTTAATAGTTACAAGCTGTTTTAAGTGTGTCTGTAAAAATGCATTTTTATATGTGTGTTTTGTATCTTAAAAATATTTTTAAACCATTTTTGAATTCTGCTCTCCAGGTAGTGTCATTGATGAAAATAACTGGAAATGCAATGCAGTGGTTACAGTCACGACATAAATTCTGCTCGTCCATTCAAAATACGATCCATTGAAATGATTGAAAATTATTGCTGTACGGAAACAATTACGGTATGGCGTTCATAAATATTGATTAGGACTAATTCATGTATTTTAAGTGTGTTAGACTCTTATGTTGTTAATCTCAAGGTTTACGTATGTTACTATGAGTCGTCAATTGTAACATAAGTCGCTGTGTGAGCTCGTAGCGTCGTAATAAGCTAATCCCAGGGCTATGATGACGTTTACTGCTGTGACTAGTAATTAAGCCTGCGTAGAGAATACGAAAATACGTTTTAGTAATTTTTGTTGGTTTGACTTACCTACGATAACTAGAATTATTTTTTTTTTAAATCCAAGAAGAACTCTTTTACGCTTCTTAGTTTTTTGCTTGGTAGTGACAGTATTGTTTTTACACGCTTTATATTAGCTTCACCTGTATGTTTGTATGTTTGTAACCGACTCCTTTGGGTGCGATTTTGACCCACTTTAAACGGCCAGATTTCATTCAAACTTTGTAGATTTATCGAGGACCGATGACAATACAATAATTTTATTACTTTAACCCGAAAGGGGAAAAAGGGGGGGGGGGGCATAGGGACAACAAACCCTACTTTTTTGCTATGGGCAATAACCATGCTTTTTGTATGTCATTGAGTCCGGGGCATGGTAGTAAATTTTTCCGAAGTCGACTGCCCCTTCAATTGTGTTTTGTGTGTGTGTGTGTGTGTGCGGGGGGGGGGGGGGGTTCAAAACCCCGAAATTTAAAAAAATTCAAAAATTGATTCTCTTTCGAGCTCTTCCGAGCAATTCATGGTCCTCAACCTCTCAACCCTCCCCCCACCCTCCCAGGGGAAAGGTCATTTGCCCCCGAGTTTTCGAAATTTGGGACAATGAAAGTACTAAATTTTGACGTACATCCAAGGTCTTCGCGCACCATAAGACCTTTCGGGGGGCGGGGTGTGGGGGGGGGGGGGGGAGGAGGCAATGGCCCTTGTATGTTAGTATGTAACGGAATATTTTAACACGTTTTTGACCCCCTTCAAAACGTCGGATTAACTTGAAATTGGGCATACTTCTCAAGGACTGATGACAATTCAATATTTTAAACAGTTAGACCCGTTATCCTTACTAGGATGATCAGGATTAGCGAATTTTGGTTTTCCTAAACTGGTAGTGTCTTTGCGCCAAGACCAAGAAGGGAAACTACCAGGCGCGCCGATCACCTATTTCTCAGATAAGTTACCGACTTTGAATAAAATGAAATTTTCGGAGAGGGAACCTGAGAACCGGCTATCTTATCCAAGGGAGGCAGCAGGTGCCCAAATTGCTCATTTCTCGAATAAGTTACCGACTTAGAATAAACATCAATGACTTCCCGATTTTATTGAAAATCATTGATATTTTTAGTAGGATATTGAAAATATTGTGTATTATAGTTCTTCATCACGCAATATCGAATATATATTTTAAAAGCAGCCAATATCTAGTCAAACTTACTTTAATAGTAAATTGTTGTAATAAAAAAATCCAACTAAAAATGAAAAATAAATAATAGTTTAAAAAAACTAAAAACACGCTTTTATAGAAAATCCAACTAAAAAATATAAAATAAATTTTAATAAATATAAATTAATAATAGTGTAAATAAGAAAAAATGTATTTTATTATAAAAAAAGCGTTGGGTGCTTATTAAGATCTTGTCAAAATGATAATCCGTCTACTCATGAATGTCCGCAAAATATTTATAACTATTGACACCATGCACCCCACGCTTTTTTTTATAATAAAATAATTTTTTTATAATTTACACTATTATTAATTTATATTTATTAAAATTTATTTTCTATTTTTAGTTGGATTTTCTATAAAAGCGTGTTTTTAGTTTTTTTTAAACTATTATTTTTTAATATCATTATTTACGAACGAGGTAATGCAGACAGTATTCATTAGCACGCTACGAATATCACTGCGGTTATACTGACTTACTAACTAGGACGCTTTCTTCTCACTGTACTTAGCCTAACGAGTCGGAAAGCAGGTTACAACAATTCCTTGCCCCCGTGGGTAATAGAGCCAAAGACTTCCCAGTCACATAACGGGCTGGTCGAGTCAAGCTCGTAAATACTTAAGGGGACATGTCCCGTTCTAAGTTTTACCTTAAACATTTTGAGTAGCCGAACATTAACAAAATGAAAACAAATATATATGTGTAGAGCATACGTTTTGCGTAATTAGCTGGTAAATTGGAATTTTCAACATTTTTTGTGCAGTATGGTTAAGGAGAAAGTAGTGGAAAAAATAACTGAAAATTTAGTGATTGAATTAAATACTTGTGGCTACTGAGTGGTATGGTTCAAATTATAAGAAAAAAATAATAATTTTTTAAACTTATTATTATCATCATAACAATCATGAGAAATATAATGGCCAGCTAAACTTCTATTTTTTTTTAAATTCATACTATAGTAGTCAGTAAAATTGACTTTAAACCTAAAATGTTCTAGCTTTGTAATCCATTTCGTTCTACTTATCCATACTGCACAAAAACTTTGTAAAATTCTATTTATGCAAATGGTATGCGATAAATACATATATTTTTTCATCTCGTGAAAGTTCAGCCACTCAAATAGTCAGCAATGGAACGTAAATTTAAGATAATGAGCTGTAGCGGGACGTACGCCCTTAAAACTGGTGTGATGTGGCGCTGCGGCAAGACACTGGACTTGCAGTCCAGAAGACCCAGGTTCGAATATGGGTCCGGGCATCCAGATTCCTGTTTTCCATGTTTTCCTCGTATCACTCGAGGCAAGTGCTGGGATGTTTTCTTTCTACAGGCCAAAGCTGATCCCTACTCCTGTTTCGTTGAGTGGTTTATTCACCGAGAAGATGTAGATGATGGACGAATTGTGCGTAATAAAGTTAATATAAAAACTTGCTTATCGTCAAGGAAATAAACAATCCCAAAAAACGGTATAGTCTTGAGAGTGTCCGTGACTGTTCAGCTTAGCCTTCCGGTCATTAACTTGGATAATCCGTCTATGTCAACACCATGACTCGCCTTTTACAAACCTCCGTTTAACTAAGTGAATCACACTACTCAATGTGTGATTACTAGGGACACCTGTATTTTGCGAATACATTTCGTGTCAAGGTATTTCACAAAATACTGTAGCTTTTGTCCTGTGGTTATTGGCTGAGGTCGGTGAGAGGTGTCGTTCCGCTCTTGACGGGGCCAATGAGAATGTGGTCACCGTACTGCTGCACCCTCACAGTTTGCCATGACTCTTAGAAAAAGCTACAGTGGTTTGTGAAATACCTTGGCATGATATGAAATCGCGAAATACAGGTGTCCCTAGTGATTACTAATATTAAAAAAAGAAGAATTTTAGCCCGTTTGATTTCATCTGCGTGATTCGTGAGTTTCCACGTCATACGCATTACCCAGATAATCTCGGGGTCCATGAGTGCTAGGGCGTCGCACTCATGATGGGTAGAGATAAAAAAAACATTACAATGGCGTTGCAGATTACTGCGTCTAGTGTTTCCAAGGACGTAACTTATCCGAAGAGTCGCGAGGAAGAATCTCGGAATGCTGGATTGATTAACCCATGGGATATTGGAAAGAATCTCTGGGAAAGAAACGTCCCGTGTTAAGACTCTGGTGGACCGAAACGTGGATGAATGTCTCAAGGTCTTCATGGGTTGTGTCGAAAATGACAACTTTCTGGCGTATCAAGACTATTCCACTTGGAAAATGGCCGGAACTGTCTTTCAAGTGATCATGTCGAGACTGTACAATACTGTACACTGAAGTGTGTATTTTGCACAGGATTAGATATAATTGTTTACAAGATTTAGGGAAATTTACTTACTAAATCGAAAATAAAATTATTTACTGCATAAACGTACAAAATTTACATCAATTTAATTCCAACCACAAAGGGATTTAAGGTGAAAGCAACACTAGAAAAAAATAAAATATTTTAACACTTAATAGGATGACAAACTAGCTAACTCCGTATGATAGTCTTTAAAACAATTTAGGTATGAGTAAAATGAGTTATTATATGATAAATTTATTACCTAACAATATATCATTACTATTTTATTGAAAGATAATTTTTTCAAAATTGCTAATTTAACTTGGATCGTGGGTGTTTGATAATTGGTTGATAACAGCGCTGTTTTTATAATTTTTGAAGTTTATCAACGATAGTTTATGACTCGTAAATAAAGGTTTTACTGACGCATAGCTTTGCTTTTGCGATACAGAAATAAACTAAAAGGACAAGTGTATAGGACCAACAGAGATTGGTTATCCAGTGAAACAAACTAGATAAAGAACAGGTGGAAGGATGGTTTCAGAAGTGAAAAATGTCACAGCTTGCAAAGAACGTTTGGTAAATATCTGGTTAAAATTTTGCTACCAAACAACAAATATACAAAATTAATCACCTGAATGAATATTAAATTATTTTTCAATATTCATATAAAAATTATCCATCAATGTTGAAAAGAAGTATTTTGAAGATCCAATCTCTCCTGGTTTTCACTAGGAAGGTTGTAGATTCAATCAAATAACTAACCTATCTTCAACTAATAGAATCCTGCAGTTAATATGATAATATAAATGAATTATGTTTCTTTTATTAAATTATCATAATTTATTACTGATAATTATACATTCTGCTTGATTATCTTCTGCTGCTCGTAATTATTTTTTCTCGCTAATATAAGTTACCGTTATTATTTTTATTCGGCAACTTAGGCTGGGTCTCAATTTAAAGTGCGTTCTCTCAAAAGAGCGTCATTTCACGTCATTTCGCGAGATATCTATTTCGTGCTCTCTCTCACGCGCTCTGGTAAATCTTGGGACAATGCACTCTCATTGGATAAGTATCAGGATGCGTGAAGATAATTAACAATTAATTAACATGTTCAGACAACTAAAATAACAATTGAAGATGCTATAATTCCTTGTTTAAAAATTTTAAGCAGTCTTTGGAAGTCGAAATTATCATCGGAAGATAAATTTTCCTCTACACTATTAATAAACACATGAAACAGCCAAAACTAATAACGTTGTTTTAATTTAAAACAAATTAAAATCAAAATTAAACATTAACTTGCATCGGTTAACCTGCAATAATCTCAAACGGCAGATGTTAATAAATATGGTGGGTTTCAGAGAGCGAGAAAAAACGCCATAGAGTAAACCGTTTCGTGTTCCTTAGAGTTCTGGGTCTTTGTCACTCTCTCGGACTGATTCAGACGGCGAGACGTAATTTTGACGTCAACACAAGACCCAGAGCACTAATGAGTATTCTGCCCTACAAACCTAGGTTTATATCAGCCAGAAAGCATTTAATTAATAGTCTTACATTATTATTAAAACCCGAAGGTAACCAATTTATGGAGGATATAAATAAAAACCTGGGCCTTTCTCGTGTTTACAAGTCTTTGAATGCTACAATTTTTTATGAAACATTATAAACATTAAAATTAAAAAATTGTTCGTAGGAACTCATTGTAACTAGAAAATTTTAATTTATAACACGTTGACTAGTAACTTGATGGGACCAAACTTTGATAGTTGTCTGCAGATATCAAGCGAACTGTCTTGGTGGCTTGTTGCCCGGTAGTTTCTGTACGAGACAAACTAAACACTACCCAGCAAAGGGCAGTAGATGTGCCGTGAGGTATTCATGCCACACACTTCCGCATCTGCGGGTTCGAATGGGCGAGTCAGGGAAAGGTTTTCTGAGAACTCTTTCCCCCAGTCGGCACGACCTCAATATTGTAGCTTTTCAATCACAAGGCCTTGTGTGCGAGGTACCGTATACGTGCGGTAATGTTGAGTGATTCAACCACTCTGGCTCTCAAATTACAATGCAAAGTACTTATCTTCGCCGTTAACACATTTTTAACTGGCTTTGGAAATTAATACCTTGTTTCATAACCTAAACACAATAAAATTATGTGAAAATAAATTTAAGGTCTATGTTTTAATTTTATTTTTTAAAGTACCACAATAGCTATAGTATGGAACAAAAAAATAATCTGACTAACAATTCATGTCAATTTACTTTACAAATATTTACTATTACTATTTATTAAAAATAAGTTAATTTATGACGAACAATTTTTTCCTGTAAAAAAATTGTCTTTAGGGGAATATGATGGAATTTATCTTCCTTACTATCCCTGATTGGCTGTCGCGGATTGCATTACTGCTCATCCAAGCTCTTCAAGGTTGGTCAAAGAACGTTTACAATGACACTCAAAGTTTCACGCCCGAAACGTTAGTTTTCCTTTCGCAGTTGATGTATAAGTAAAACTTAGGTTTTATAGTCTTGCTTTCGAAATAATTTTCTTATAAAACGTGGCAGATTTTGCCGTTCCTTAAGACTTGGCTTCACCTACGATGTTTGTTTTTATTTTGTTTTGCTAAGTTCAGATATTTATAGATACGAGGGTTATTTTTTTTCAACATCCGATCGGCTGTAATAAAAAAACGGGAATGAATTGGGAAATTATTTTAATGTCAAAAGAAACGTACATCTTTACTCTATTTTTCCACATAATCACCGTGCAGATTGAGGCATTTATGTACCGATGCACCAGCTTTCCAATACCCTCTGCATAAAATGATGCCTTCTGCCTATTCACTGTTAAAACGTGGCTTTTTACAAATATTAGATATAGCAGATACCATTCGTACCACATACAACATAATATGGTACAAAACACAATGCTTTTATACTGGATCATCCGTATAAAGTGTTCTAGGTAAAAACTAATTTTGTATGAACAAAATAAGGAAATGTTGGGGATGGAGTCGAGTTATGTTGCAACACTTATTTTTATACAGGATAATTTCTTTGAAAATTCCCTCAAACAATCATTGAATTTTATGTTTAGTAGAATGGTCATCTCTTAGTTTAAAATGTTTTGTATTCTTACCTAGTATTACCCTTCAAGATTTACCTACTTCATGAATATGTGTGTGAATGTCTGAGTAACTAGTATAAATTAAATACTATGTCATAATTATTACCTTGAATTGGCAATTAATTAATTTTATCCATTATTAAATTTCAAGTATATGCCTATGTTATTTTCGAGCTACGAATGAAATAGATTTCCATTAACTTTTTATCTTGTAACATATAGTTACCATCTAATTGGTTTTTATCACCTTACCTATTTTATCGAAACTATTTTTGTTTTCATTATTATAATTTTTTAAATATGAATGTTAATTTTGATAATATTTCAATCTGGTTAAGTTTAAGAAAAGGCGTATAGCCTTAACTTCACCACCAATAAAGACAGTAAATAACTGCCTCGTGGTCACATACAAGAAGTTCATTTCCTGGATTTCTACAGGTGAGCAACACATAAAAAGTGGCTTCGATCATCCTTATTTTTAAATATTTTTTCCTTAAAATCCTGCGATTAGCAAAAATTTTTAAACATGATGATTGAAAAAAAATATTTTTTTGTGTCATTTCAATTAAAAAAAAAATATTTCTTTAAATTTCAAACATCAGCTCTGTTTCATTTGTTTCCTGTCTCAAATATTTCCGAAGGAAAATAATTAAGTGTAGCATGGTTAATGTAAAATGTTGCGTGAGTTTTGACAACATTAACTGCGCGTCGCTAGACGGCTTGCAAATAACTTTTAGTAACTACCTCGTGATAAAACGTGCTGCCAAACAACAGACGCAAGAGAGATGAAGTGGTAAAATTTTACAGAAATAGCTCTTAGGTCAATGTAATACCGCATAAATGAAATCATCAACTTGTATGTGCTAGGCCGAGCTTAGTGAGATAGGATGCTAAGTGCGACGCTTGCTAATGCTTCTAGCACGATATCGGCTTTGAGCGCAGCGCTCTGTCCATTTAGTACTCTGAAGAATCTCTATCGGGAGTTTCATACCTATTTATTTTATATTCTTAAATACAGGTTCCAGCTATTCCCATTCTTCAAAAAAAACATTTTAAAAAGGAAATACGAAAACAGTTCTATCATTGCGATCTCTCGTGAACAGATACTATCTTCTATATAAATGAAATGTAAACTTTCGTACGTTCAAAGTCTTACATCTCCGAAAGTTCTTCATCGATTGCTTTGAAATTTCGGAAGAAACTTTGCATTCGAATACGCGCAAGTTTTTACATACCTCTGTCACACCTGTGACCGGAAAAAAAGACATATAAAATATAGATAGGTAAAAACATAGATATTTAATTTTAATATATAGGTAGCTAGAAATGCAGAGAGATATAAAGATATATATATATAGAGAGAGAGATAGAGATAATTAGCTAGAGATAGAGAGATGCTTTGTATATGTGTATCTACTTCAAACAAATTACAAAAAATAATTGGTTGAGGCATAGTAACGCATGCCTGGCATTGGCTAGTTCACGCACGTACATACATATGAGAGCAAGCGCGGCTCCAGAAGGGGGGCGGTGGGGGCGATAGCCCCTCCCGAGACAAATTTTATTGATTAGTGTTTATTTATGTTTACTTAAATATATTTCATTTGTTAAACTTTTATCTCATCAAAAGTTGCATGCAGCTACTAAGGTTCTGTATTTGAAACCTGTAATTTGTAAATAATATTACAAGGGTAATATCTGACCACTTTAAGTTTTTGCAACTACGACCTTTCTTTGTACGATGGCCCCTCCCGAAAAGTCATCCTGAAGGCGCCATTGTATGAGAGATAGAGAGATAGAGAGAGAGAGAGAGAGAGAGAGAGAGAGAGGGGCCTGGGCAACGAGACTCGGAGACTACTCGCTCGCTCGTCCCACGAAGGGCTCGGGGTCCCTGACCCACATCGGGACCTGCCGGCGCCGGGAGAGAGTCTCCTCCAGGTGTGGTGGGCGCTCCCCAAGAGTCGTCGTGGGAAAGAAGAAAGCCCACGGCACACGCCCGAAAGCTTGCCTTTTGTGTTAACTTCGGGATTTTTCCGCGTTCGTGCCTGGAAGCGTGCATGTGTGTTGGTGAGGGCGTGATAGTTAGGTGCGACGCTCTCTGGTGCTTCTAGCGCGGAGGTCATAACGCAAATAAATAAAGTCCTTTCTTGAATTTGAACTCAAATTGTCATTCTTAAACCTTACTCTGAAAACACGCGTTTTAGCCATTTTCACACACATGACACACGGGAACGTAACTACTCATACGCCCTCAGTGTATTCTTAAATGCTTTTACTAAACAGAAACCATTCAAATATATTAAGCGTGGTTTTATCTGAAACGCTGCACACCGTGTGTGTGATCATGTAGCCCGGTCCCTAAAGCCATTAAAAAAAATTGAAAATTGTAGCAAGTTTTTCTTTGTAACGAAACTTTCAATATCTGAGGCAGGCTGTTTGCAAGCACAGTAGGGGCTCATGCACGGGGTCCTACTTATATGTCAAGTAAAAGGGACTTCGTTTTGTGAACTGTCCTAGATATTTAAAAAAATAATGGCACGTAAGGCAATAAACCAACATGGCGGAGAAGAAACAGTTTGACACGCGCGTAGTCGAGTACAGAACGTCGTAGGCCAGGAGGCAAGCCTCACTGTAACACTGGCACTGTCTGCAGCAGCTCGACAGCAGCCGGTAAGGGCGCGTCCACAGAGCCGCTCCTGCTTCCCGCTGCACCGCGGCGCGCGATGAAGGCAGCCTTGGTGCACCTGCCTACCTGCTTCGACCGGCTCGAACAGCTTCCAACCGCCTCGGGCCGGCATTCATTGTTCCCATACCTCTTCGCACGCCCGGTCACTGTGCTGTTATCTTCCGTCTGGGCACGTTATTCCTACCCTTGCATGCTGTTAAAGATATTATAATCTCTTTTTGACGTGACAACGTCCAATAAATCGATGAACGCCGGCTGCACGCACGAAAAAAGTGTCCCGTTACGCACATTGTCCCGTTACGCTCATTGTAAGCTTGCGCCGCATCTATCTCTCTTCCACTCGATTGGAACAACCATCGATTTGACTTTTTCGAGGCACATTAAACTTGAAACGCTCCCATTCGTTTCCTACTTTTCCTATCATCGTCCTATCCTTAACAGAATAACACAGATTGGAAGAATTTAAATAGCAAACATGTACAAAAGTTATAGTTAAAATAATCTCTTCGTTAAAGTAATAAACATATTTGAATTAATAGGTGCAAATAAAAGTAAATTTATCAATTAAATTGTAGATTTTATTTCACTCCTTCTTTGTATCCATACAAAATAGTGATAATTCAATAAAAATGATTCAATTTTATTCATAAAAGTATGCAAATATTTCATCAATGTTTTTTTATGACGTCACGTTAAACTATCGTCCGTAAACCGACTTTACAGACAACCAATTTTTTAATGTCACTTGGGACTAAAGATTGAAGAGCCATGCCAACAAGTAAGTTGTTGACAAAGCATGGAATGAGGTATCTGTTGAAATGGGTGTTGAAGATGTTTATTTTTATTATTATTCATGTTTTACACAACTTAGGACATTATTATCACATATTTATATCATAAACGTCAGAAGTATTGACTCAACATAACGTAAAAACAGGAATTCATAGTGATGTGGGTTTGGATTTTTTCAATAATGGCTTAATAGTTTTGAACAGAACCTTATAAATGATCAGCTGGTTATTAACAGTATAGAACAATTTACACAATGAATTGTTTTGCTTTATCACGTAGTTATTAAGGTAGGACTATGTAATATGATAAATAAAATAATTCTTAATTTTTCAAATTTAATTGATCACATAGCATGTTTAGTAACTTGATTCGTAGATAAATCATAATGTATTGTGCCAATGTTTATACGACGTCTTTTGCTTTAGTAGACGCTCTCTCCATTTTGCCCCATTTGACTTTGTGCACTGTAACGTGTGTCTGGAGAGGTTTCTTTGCATTATTTCTCTGTCCATTACTATGTTGTGCAGAATACAAAATCATTTCACAATATTGTCAGCGAAAGCCTTAATTTACTTTGAAATTATACGCCATTTGTAGTAGGTTATCCTGAACCCTGAATTCGCATTCTGCAGTCTCTCTGGCGCGCGATAAGCGCTCTCTAAACATTGTCTTCTTTTCAGTTAAGTCCTTAACGTTTGTATGTCTTCATCCTTGGCTCATCTGCAAGGATGACAAAGGGAGCATCTAACTGGCTGTGTGGCAACAAGTCAGGTGCAGGAAACTTTATGAGCTTTTGTACAATGAAACTGAATATATGAGAAGTTAAACACATTCCTCCCTCGATCTGATTCCCGTAGCCTCCCACGTCAACAATAATGTGCCTGTAGTTAGCATCTACAAGGGCATGAAGGACCAAGGATAAATGCTGCTTATAGTTGCAAAACATGGAACTAGAGTTTGCCAGGAAGATTAATTAAACGAACGTGCTTCACATCAAGACAGCCAACCTCATAAGTAAAATTCCAAACAATGGATAAGTCAGACGCAAACTTTTGTCAGCACTTAAGTAGTTGAAATTACATGTGCGAAGGGTATAATTCGTCCCGAATATATTCCACTGTTTCCTTGATGATTTTAGCTACAATTAACTTTCCTATCCGGAAACTTAAAGCCAAAGCTCAGAATGATAATCTAGTTGATAGGTAACTGAATTAAAATAAGATTGATTGTAATATAATTGCGTGATAAATAAATAAAATGATAATAAAGAGGAAGGGAAAAATAAAAAAAAATTATGTACAAACTTAATTTAAACTTTTGTTTAAATTTTTTGCTCCGTCTGAGTAGGTATTCCTTTTGCATAAATAATATAACTAAAACAAGATATGTTAATTTTTAGTATTATCAACAGTCGTTTTGTTGATTCTAGAGCTTAGGTATAGGTTTTTTTTTAATGAATCAGATCACCATTCCCAAAAACTGGGAAATTCTACGGGGGTGATGTTTGAAAATGTGTTTTTGAATGATTGATGCTCTGAATTTTCTTTCTCTCCAAGATGAATAATCTACAAGGGCAATAGTTATAGTTGTCTCGTTGTCACTTCTGCGATGAATTGGTTACATGGGAAACCACTTCTGTCTGGACTTGCAGTAAGGATAGTTTTCCGCACAGGTGCACACGAACACACGAGTTCACTGTTAGACGGCTCGAGTTAGCCGGGTGTTCCGTTTACGTGTGAGCAGTTGAAATTAGCGCTCGTTTACACACACTTGTGAATACCTGACTGTTGACATAACCTAACTAACTGGTCAGTATTTGAAATCTGTGTCTCCTTCGCCTCCTACTAACCTCCAACTCAGAGGGCGTGTTCGTCACGGGTAGACACGTATGACCACTCTAGTAAACGTGAGTTTCCGTAGGGAGTACCACGTATCACTGTCGGCCCAGTCATCCTAGATTTGGTTTTACATTCTTGAGAAATCACTCTAGTCGAAATTGGTATCTTTCCCTAGCCCATTTTACCTATTAAAGTTGTTAGTGTTTTTCTCAGACACAAATGATCGTGAAACATTAAAACAAACAAAAAAAATGGCGGCCATTTTTAAAGTGTTTCTCTACCAAGAAGTATTCAACTCTATCGGTGCCTGAAAAGTAAGAAGTCAAGGTCGTCAAGAACAGAAGTACTTTTGTGTGTGTGTGTATATATATATATATATATACACACACATATATATATATATATTATATATATATATATATTATATATATATATATATACACATATATGTATGTATATATATTAAACATATATATATAAAGTCCGACTATAGAGATACAGGAAATGAACTTCTTCAGAGTAACAATGGCAGAATATGCCAAGAAAAACATTTTTTAATACAATTAAGCTAATTCTGTGTAATTTTTTGCATAAAGCAAAGAAAGTGCAGCATATATCGCATTAAAAAAATTGCGTATGCGAGGCCGTACGCGCGTTAGAAGTGAATTCTCACATTTATAAGTATAAGACTTTACAAAACTGCGTGCAGGCATGTGAGTTAACAAGTATTCAAGTGCACAAGTGCGCAAATATGTAAGAATGATAGAATGCAATAATCAAGCCATCGAGCGTCCGCTCTCCTGATGCACTGCACATCCCCACTGCATCGTCATCGCCTCTACTCACAACACAGCTCTACCTCGAAGCTCTACAGCCATGAGGCCACAAGGAGGGGGAGAGCCCGTGGCGGCGGTCGTGGCTGCAGGTGGAGCTGGTTGCGTAACCGGCCGCATTTTCCCGGAGCGCTGGCGTCGACGTCTTCGGCGCTGGACCGCGTGGACACCCCTGCCGGCCCCTCGCCCAGTCTTTCAGCGCGTCCAACCTCGATGACGAGCGAATTCACGTCGCTCATGTTGCAAATAAACTTATACTGCGAAACTCGGACTCGAAATTTAACGTGGAATTATTTGAAATATTGCCGAAACGTGATAAATACAGACGCAAACTGTGTTCACAGCTACATTTCTGGACGCGAATCACACGTAGTTTCCGCGCCCGCCGTTAGAATTCGCTGCCGGAGCAGCTACGTCAACTATCTAATCATGCGATTTTCAGAGCGAAATTTTAAACTATGCAATGGAACTACTCCGATAAAAGCGAAAAAAAAAGTAATAAACCCAAATTGGGACCTGATTTTCAACAAGGAATTTTATTTGAATACTGCCCATCTTGTTATAATTCACTAAACGGTTAATACTATAAAGTTTGCCCTTGACTTTGTGGACTTTGGTTAACGCAGTCTGCCACAGATGGCAGCACCGTGGTTGTTACACATTTCCCTTCCATTACTTCCGTCGCATTCACGAAATTACTCCCACCAAATGCCGTATACCGAAAGCTTAACTCACAACGAGAGTTTATAATTTGTTATTCTGTGGGTTTCAATTTATGTGTATTCACAATTTACTTGTTCCGGTACTTATAATAAAAACTCCGATTTGTTTAAATTAATTTGCAGATTGCTTGAGAAAAAATTTAGTGTTAATTTCGTATTATTTTAATTAGTTCTCTCAAACATAGAAGTTTAAAATAAAACTCTCCCAAATAATTCAGTTCATTAAAAATATCACCGTGAAAGAATATCTTAAACTAAGTCTCGTGGATGAATGCAATTTTATAAATGTATTTATATCACCACACCTAATTTAAATATCACACAAAGACAGTGATCCATTTGTTTCTTACGATACATTCTGTAATATATGTGATACGTGAATCGTATTGCCGATTTAGCCTATTCGTGATTACCGCTCAAGTTATTTATGTATTTGAAAACCGTTTGAATGAAACTCTTATATAATTAGTCAACCATCATGGTGTAATTCATTAAGTCTTTGACGTTACGACGAGAAGGTTCTGTGTTTAATCCAGGATAACGCACGGCAGCATGTTCCGTTTAAAAATTGGGAGTTCGTGTACATGGAAGCCAATTTCAACACCCCAACGTAACATAATACGCGACAGCTAATGAGACGTACAACTATGTCAATGTTTCACTATAAATTGTTGGCTTGCAATGTAAACTACCGTACGTGTTTACAAGTTCTGTAACCAAGGGTTGGGCATTCATGAATGCTGAATGAAGCCTCTTTTGTCCAGCGATGGTTATCCCAAACAATGGAAGACGCATTGTGGAAACAGATTTAAAGTATTGAATCTTATGGAAGGTTCTGTGCTTAACGGCGAAAATTGAAATTAATTCTTACTAACCATTTTCAGACGTGGTCAAGCACAGTTTTCGCAATGTTTAGAGTGTTTCAATATTTAGATGGCGCGGTAAAAAACGTTACTTACACTACGTCACAGCATGCCATCTCCTGACAAATACCTCTCTCCATGGTTAAAATAGAAACTGAGGCGTACTGGGAAAAGTTAAAAATAGTAAAAAAAAAAAAAAAAACACACCTAAGAAATTTCGTACTCCGTAATATATTTTTGTTAATGTAACAAAAATATTCATATAAATTACAGATATTTGTATTTTTTTCTTTTTCGTGAAAACTACACCATCACTAAAAATATTGTTTGCAGTAATACTGGATTCAGATTCTTACCCGGGCATTTATGCTTTGTGTTGTTCCAGTACCTCCAATAGTAAAAGTTATCCTATTTGTGAATCGTTCCGTCAATATTTTTCCAGCATTAACTGCGCACATTTAAAAACATTTTATAACAAAAGAAATCCAATTATTGAATGTTCTTATATCCTTTCCGTTATGCTTAAATGAATCATCAATAAAAATATAAAAGTAATTAGTATTATCTCGTAAACTTATTTCATATATGCAAAAATAACCATTGTCATGTGTTGTCAAAATTACAAAGCTTTCTTGTAGTATTACAAACAATTTCTTGGCAACTGGTTTCCAAAGGAATCTCTTGTAGAAGTTCAGAAAATATTTTTCTGTGTACGATCCGGCCCGGGGGTATTTACGCCGTGCGATGTCGTAAAGTTGGCTGCTGTTAGTCAACGCTTTCCACAGCGGAAACAAGTCATTTGTTACGATCACTGTGCCTCAGTTTCTCTGCCAGTGGGCTCTCGTGTTGCACAGCTTCTGGACAGTGGCTAGTGTCTCGGGAAGGTCAGGTTGATGATGCCAGCACAGATGCTCTTGGAACGGGACAGGAACATCGTCAGTAATTACGAGAACGGTAGGAGAAACAGGTCAATGACACCAGGTGTTCTCTCTCTCTCTCTCTCTCTCTCTCTCTCTCTCTCTCTCTCTCTCTCTCTCTCTCTCTCTCTGGACACTTAGAATTGTTCATGTCAACTTCTCGTTGAACCTTGGACATAAAAAGTAAAATATTTTTGAAGTGGAAATTTTTTTACGGTAGTTAAGGTTAGAAGAGGTGACGACTCATAATAGCGCGTAACAAAATATGCAACCGCTAGGGAGTGTGGCCTGGATTGTTAAAAATCTGTAAGAATCTTTTCTGGTCCTTTATTCGGTAGAAATGAGTAAGATATAACCTCGGTAACGAGAAAATTCATGTGTTTTTTTATGTTGCAGTAACTTATAATTAGAAACGCGGGCACGAAAATTAACGCAAAATCCTTTAAAATAATGCCAATCATGATAAATATACGACAATTGGGTTTTCAAATAAATTTCTGAACGCGAATCACACGTAGTTTTCGCACCCGCCACTAGAATACGCTACCGCAGCAACTACCTTGACTACCGAACCATTTGATTTACAGACAGAAATTTTAAACAATATAATTAAAAGGTTCCGATAGAACCGAAATAAGAATTGAAACAATTTCAAACCCAGCTTCGGAATTGATTTGCGTCAGTGAATTTTTATTTTAATTTTAAAATTCTGCCTATCTTGTTAAAATTCATTGAACAGTTGATTAAATTTTGTCGCACCCACGAAATTACTCCCTCCAAGTGCTGTATACCGAGAGCTAAGATGTTACTCATCAATAAATTAAATAAAAACTAATACCTGGCTTGATTTTAATGGTTACCGACCTTTACAGTACACGTCCAACAACACCATTTTCGCCGCACGCATGTGAACTACGCGCGCTCTTTTTGCCCGCCTGCCTGTATTTAGCGGCGACTACCACTGGTCAATACTGCGAGCGCGCGCGCTTCACATGGGTGCGTGTGTACGCATCGTCACAACTCCCTACGTATTGCGATTGCACCCATGTCGATGTAACAGCCATCAACTCCTTCGTTATTCCACTTTGCCACGAATCCACAGCGTGTGTACATTAATATTATACATATATGTATTAATAAATTACATTTAAAAAGTTAAGAGATAATTGAGCACTTATTATCAGGGTTCCATAACATCAGTCAAATTTCAACTAAACGAACAGAGCGACAAAGAAAAAGCATGTAATGGTGGTATGCATCAACTTAGAAACCAGAGAAAAAAACTTCAGTGGTTTACGCTAATATTAAAACATGTGAATAAAAATAACATTGAATTATTCATGAATGATGATTAAGATCAAGTCTTTATTCTGGACATGAAGTCATCTTTGGCTAAGCTTCTTTTTCGCCGAAGGCTTTGTCAAACTTGTTTGCATATAAATTGTTTTCCAAAACTCAATCTCTGGTTTATACTCGTTTAAATTAAGCGGTATTTTGACGCTGCACATGTTATAGTGTACTTGGCAGAAAACATCTATAACCTTTTTTTTTTAGCCAGACGTACGGCCATCAAGGACTCTACAATGCTACGGAAACAGGAAGAAAAGTTTTGCATGTAGGCTATATCCCAACACGATCAAGAAATTATTGCAGCTGTTACACTATATTCAGCTTTTTTCTTATATGTTATCATCTTAGCACTCGGTAGGCTATACGGCATTTAGTAGGAGCAATTTCGTGAATGGATTGAAAGTCGCATGGAACGGAAATGTATAACCAAGGTGCTGACATCTGTGGCGGATGGGGAGAACCAAAGTTCGGAAAGCCAAAATGAATTTTAACAAGATGGTACTTTAATAACATTGGTATTTTAATAAATAGTATTTTAGTTAAATTCCTTGTCGTAAATCAGATCCAAAGCGGAGGTTTAGTATTTTTTTCAAGTCTTTTTCGTTTTTATCGGAGCCGTCTCATTATATAGTCCTAAATCTCGGTCTGTAAATTGAAAAATTCGACAGTCATCGTAGCTGCTCCGGCAGCGAATTCTAGTGGTGTGTGCGTAAACTACGTGTGATTCGCGTTCAGAAATTTAGTTGAAAACAGAATTTGTTTATATTATTTATCACGCTCGGCATTATTTCAAAGTATTTTACGTTTATTATAGTGTCTCGAGTTTTATATTAAATGTGTGTTTGCAACAAGAGAACAAATGAATTTGCTCGTTAACGGTGTTACATGTTACACGTCTATGGCAAATAATTGCTGATTTAGTTTTACTCAATCCTTCTGATGCCATAAGCGTATTTTTTTTTTCCTGGCGAAGATTGCACAAACGAGAAGGCTATATGAGATTCAAAAGACTTTATTGTTTACAGGTGCTAAGGAGTGTTTAGATAATTAGCTGTAAGAAGATGTGGGAAATGCTGTATGAAAGGCTTCACATGACACTAATTGGATGTTAAGTTACTGTGAAAAGACACAATTCTCTTAGCTTACCCTCACTCTAAGAGAGAGAGCTATCTTAATGAAACAATAAATAAACGCAAGAATGTAATTTTTTGTACCCTTGAATGTTAGTTAATTTAACAGATAAGACTTTAAAAAACCTTACTTTTTCCCGTAATTAAACAGGTTTGTTTGAGGATAGAAACAGGCAAATTACCGTTTGTAGGACGTCATAGGTATACCACGTAGAAAACCACAGATATTACTAAATTTAAATGACACTGAGCTGTTTTAAAAAACCCTACTCAACTAAAATATTGGAATGACCTATCATGCACTTTAATCAAATTAACTATAGAAAATTTATTTTTGTTTAAATGCACAACAGAAACTGTGCACACAAGTAGATTTTATCCAGTTGAATATAATTCAATGCCGTAATAAGAATGCGTTTATTAGGAAATGATATAAAAAAAAATAATTAATGTCCATACAAAACATTATTTTTTATTCATCTATGAACTAAACATAAACTTCATTAGCACTAAAATGTTGTTTCGGGACAGATATAATAAACACAAATAAATAGTTTCATCAGTTGAATTGTAAATTTATTTGTGATGTCAAAAATTGTATTATATAAGCCAGTCTTTTGAATCTGAAAATAAATATTTTGTTTTCACAATTAAATATATTTACTTTTCCTCAGCGTAATTTTCCACCAAAACACAAATAATTTCAGACATTTTAAAATTAAGTATTATGGCATTCAAGTGTTTTTAAAAAAACAAGCTTGTGATTAATAAGTTTTTCGATTTACTACAGTTGCATGGAGGCAGTTTTACTCCTCATAAGAATTATTTAACTGTGAATTGAAGGGCTTGCCAATTTTTCCAAATCCCTGGAAAGCTAAAAATTAAAAAAAAATTTACCTTGTGTTATTTACCCGTCGCACAACGCAGCTTACGCGCGTGTGGAATTAAGCCCTTGGGGAATCTTTATTTCACCGGCTTTTTTTTATGGCTTAAACCACCCCAATGCCAATTTCCTCTCCCTCAAACATTTACTCTAAATGAAATGCCTCTGAAACCATGGGATTAACCAAGCAGCGTTTTTTGATTGTTCGAGGGAGTTTTTGTGTGCCTTTTCAGGATTTATTTTGTAAAGTTTTGTTTGTTTGAAATAAAACGAAAATAATGCTGGTCACCATGGCAGGAAACAGATACGAGATGAACACTGGGAAATTGTGAACACGAAAAACAAAACAAAAAATATTATCAGTAAATAATTATCAGTGGCACGACAGTATGTTTTAAATTTTGGTATTAACGATAGTACTTTTAATCCTAAGAGAGTAATATTTTAGTCCAGGAGACAAAAAAAAAACTCCGTTAACACAGGCTACCCACTTCCCTTTAATATATTGCTAATAACTTATCTTTATCTACAATTATCGATTTTTCTGAAAAATGTGAACCGAAAGCATAGAATGAACGTTCGTTTTTACACGCGATGATTAAAAAAGATAAAACTGTTTTTTGGTCTTGTGGTTTAATTAGTTCGTGTTGTCCAGTCTTGTTAGTTTGACTCTTGCTGGGCCATGAAATTTTCCATTTAAATTCAAATTATATGTTTGCTTCAAATTGCCAATTAACTTAAAATAAATAATGATAATCAGTGTAACCAGCATAGTAAGTAGCCTATATCTAATTCAGGTTTATTGTGTAATGTTTATTTTCAGCTCTGTTTTCCCGTTCTGCTAAAATATTCATGCTCGCTCAGCACTGGAGTAAATTAGTTCCGTTACTCAATAAAGGGCATTCATTAATGTATTTGCTGAGCTATTATAATCCCAACCAACCTCACGCATCATCCGCAAGCGATCTTAAATACGAGTGAAGAGTCGAGCTCTGACGTCATGAACCACTGACGTTTGGCGAGAACGATGTTTTTTAAAGGTAAACGAGTTAGCAAATAGTCAAATGCAAAACTTAATAAGTGCACGTGGCTAATTGACACTTATGATCGAGTAGGTATCTAGATGACAGCATCATGTAGTAAATTATTTTTAATGTTGGTGGCGTACTAATCGTTTGTAAAAATAGCTGTGCATATACGCATTTAAAATTGTTAGCGATAGTTTTAGTAAACAACTAAATATCATTACCAGTGCACCAGTGTAGACATTTTCGGTAAACGAAATTCTAACGCTAATTGTAGAGACGTCGCTCCAGCGAAGCGATGGACATAGAATATCCTAATCGGGAAGTCTGTCACACCCGCGAATTTTGCTGCACTGACGTCACAGATGTGTCGGACGTGATTGGCCGCAGAAAATTATTTCACTCGCGTCGCTTCAGTTGCTTTGTTATGATTCCGACACTAGGGTGGCCGCCTGATCGGGGCCACGGGGGCGCTAAGGGCGACACTGGCTGGTTCATCACGCGCCTCTTCGCCCCTACGCGCCGGGCACAGAACTGGCGCGCGGGCTTCGCGTCGGTGACGCGTCTCTGCGAGCCTTGCAGCGGTGACCCTGTCATTTGAGATGGAATATTAAACATATATCACTATACCACTTCAATACTGTGTTGAATTTTTCGTACCTAAAAAATTCCGTGAAAACACCAGTTTTAGCATTTTCCATTGTCCAAAAAATACACGTTATGCGAAACTATGGCATGAAACTTCTATAGAAACACGCAATGGATCTTATTTGCTATTCGTAGACACTTTTATTAAATCTGGAGTGTTTTGTAAATGGCGAGTTAAGGGGGATATTACACCTTTGTAATATTTCAATTTCAAATATTTTGATGTCATTTGCAATAAAACTTCCGTGCTAACTATTTGCTCTGACATGGCATAGGACTTAGCTTTGGCTACTTGCTGAATTCAACACTTGTGATCTGGTGTGATTATCACGACAGTTGTAGTTACCCGCGTGAAATAATAAGTTATTTCCTAGCAGCGCTTACAGACTAGAGCAAAATTGTGGTTTGCAAAAAGGATTGGGAGATATTATTTAAGCCTTTAAATGCCATTAAAAAGAGATGATTATATCGAAATTATAATTAGTGTAAAAAAAGAGGGGAAAATCCAAGCTAGCGGGGCGTTATGACCCTTTGTACTCTGAACGCCATCTGGCCTCCCAGACAGACGGCCACCTGGAGACTTGCAGATGCAGAGAGCACCTCCAGGTGCTCGGTGCTCGGTGCTCGGTGCAAGAGCGCTTCACGCCGGGGTGCAGGGGTCGACCCTCGGCGCTGAGGGACTCTGGTGTCTGCGAGCATCGGGGAGAAAACCCGCGCGACCCACAAACGACAAGCCGGGGGAAGGTTGCTTTCGGCAGCGAGACTCGACGGCCTTGTTGATCGTCAGCACCGGCTCGACCAGTCACAACTGAGCACAACGTATACACTGCGGACGTGGCTTGTTCAGTGGCCCGAAGGTGGTCAGCGTTTAATAACTACGTGTGTAAACTTCTCCAACGACTAGGTAGGCTTCATGTGGCAGTGCATCGCCAACACATCTGTCGCGCTACGCCCACCACGCGGCCATCAGCAGGAGCTGTCTCGTCGGTGTGTGTACACCCCTGGGCCAGAATGCAGCGCATCCTCCAGGAGTCCCGTTAGCCCGGATGCCAAGGGGACTATCACCCCTCCTGCGGGCTACCAGGCCTGCGAGGCAGGGATGCCAACTTGGGGGTTTTCCCCCCAAATGTAGGGGAACAAAGCTGCAATGCTGTTTTTTTTTTGGGGTCAATTTATTTAGGGGGATTTTTTAGTGGGTACATTATTTAAGGAAATTTTTGAGGGCGTGAATTTAAAGTGTATATCTTGAAAACAAAGTGAAGAAAGAACAGCATCACAAGTGGCGAAAATAATTTTAGCTCTCAAATTGGTGTACAATTACAACTTTAGGGGTTTTTAATAGAAATCTAGGGGGATTTTAAGTTGGTCCTAGGGGGAACACTCTGCGAGGAGGAAAGAAGACTCAGTTCCAGTCTGCCTTTTAGCACGAGTAGGCTGTTGTGCGCTGTAGACAAAAGTAAATTTGTTAGCGCACTCGACGGCGCAAATACATAGTCTGCAACAGTAGACCTGTAGTTTATTCCAGCGTGGCCTATACCTGCCCCTCCAGAATAATCAGTAGCCTCCCGGCTACACTTTACTTCTCATAAAGTGCGACTTAAGTATTTAATTCGCTACCTGACGTGGGTTTTACTCGCGGATTTTTCGTAAATGCTAAACGTGTTGCACATTGCCGTAGGCATGTGGGTTCTCTCGGGGATCTATATATCTCTCCTCTAATAAATTCCGTCAATCATCAACTATCCAAGATGGCGCCCCTTAGGCCACAGGTCGCCAGAGCCAGACAACAGGAAGTCTACGCAGTGGACAGGACTAGATCTCAGTTCTCTCCCGGCTGATCGTCATGAAAGTCGTCGTGTCAGACTGTGGTTGTGGCTATCAGGTCTGTCGATTGTCTAGCAGGGAGGGGGGATACCAGGAGCTTGAGCCCGGTTGAGTTCCAAAATATTTTTGATGTGTAACTTCTTATCTCTCGGTGTACGCCATTTGGTGGGAGTAATTTCGTAAATAATATGGAACGGAATTCAATGAACGGAAATGTGGTAAAACCACGGTGCTGCCATCTGTGGCGAATGGCGCGAACCAAAGTTTACAAATACAAAGTAAAAATTTACAGAACTCTCTTCTTAATGAACCTAAAATCAGGTCCAAAGCCGGTGTTCAGTATTTGCAAGTCTTTTTCGCTTTTATCGTAGTCGTTTCATTGTATAGTTTTAAAGCCGGTCTGTCCGGCAGCGAATTCTAACGGTGGGTGTGGAACCTACGTGCGAAATTTAGATGAGAAAACAATTTGCTTGTATTCATCACGCTCGGCATTATTTTAAAGAGTTTCGTGTCAGAGTTTCGTATTATAAGTGTATCTACAGCACGAGAACACATGAATTCGCCTGTAATCGAGGTTAGATGTGACACATCACTGGCGAGTACTGTAAGAATCGCTCACATCTTATTTTTCATGCTTGTGTTTACCTTGATAGTAGGGGGAAAAATTAAAAATTCTTTTGCTAGTAAAATTCATTTAAAACCTAACAAGTTATAAAATTTTTTTTCCAGATCACGCCCACAGTTATGACCGCAGATACATACATAGTAAATTGTGTGTTAAGTGATGGGGGAACGTGTTTGTGAGGAGGGATACAAAAATTAATAATTGATCCCGGTCCCTTTTGTCTATCTGGACGGCCATGAGGCGGGAACCGGGAGAGTGGCCCTGCCTCGCCGCAGTGCCACCAGGGGCTCGGTTCGAAGCGCGCCGAGTGCAGCGCTGCTGAAGATCAGACCGCTTCCAGTCCTGTACACCGCAGCACCCGCCCGCAGAAAAAAGAGCAAAGTCTCCCGCCAACATCGGCGTAGGTGAATGCGGAGTTCCGTGCAATTTATTTCTGCAAGCGCCCTTATATTTTGGAGAGTGGTATTGCCGAGGGGCTTAGGATAGTCCCCAGAAAAAAAAATAGGATTCCCAGAAAAATTTTAACAAAATAATTCTTTGTATCAAAATTTTCTAGCCAAAGAGGAAGTTAGATTTTTGACGGTGGTTTTTGTTTTTTATATATCTTAAAACTACAAAAAGATCAATTTAACGTTATTAAAATTCAAATAAATGATGATTACGTAGCTGGTATAATGGATATGGTTGTACGATACAATGGCGAGCAGGTTACTTCGCTCGCCCGGCCCCCGGGGCGTGGGTTCCCAGCCTGGTCGCGCACGTCTTACCGGGGCGGAAGTTACTGCAGTAGTGGCTGGGCTGAGCCCCGTCGATACCTGAACCGGCAGCTTCCTCGAACCTTCCCAAGAAGATAGGTACTTTAAAAGTGTATCAGCAAATTTTGGTTTACTTTTAGAATAGTTAAAAGACACCTCACAAAAACAATCAGAATCTCTGTGGACAAATTTGGGGGTATTGGTGCTATCATTTAGTAAAAATATAACTAAGCATAGCCAGAAAACCTCTGTTTACAGCCTTTTATGCCTATATGTTACTTGGACGAGGAAAAATTGAAAAATGCCCGAAATTAGAGTATGAAATTTTTTTTAACAAAAATAAATTATTTGCCGAAAACTATTTTTTATTTGTCCATAATCCAGGTCGCTTTTACAGATAGGCTAGTTTTCTCACTGAATTCAGCCTTAATTTTTTTTTGTTAAAACTATGCATCTGTAAAGGACAGATCTTTACAATTCGGAAACAGAAACTGTGTCTATGCGGGAAGGGGATCTCTTTTAAAGCCTATATTTCCAAGAACTCTCCCAGGAGGATCTGGCACAGGACTCGGACAAGACCTAGCCTCGCATGTGCGACGGTAACCGACTAGGACAGCACAGCCGCACCCTAGAGCCGGTGCGGCGGAAGGGGTGGCCAGAGATGAGAACACCTTCCTCTTTGTTTAGCCTCGTTACTTACGTACTTGTCTACGACAATGGAACAGCCAGCTAACGGCTTGCTTGGTTGTTATGCAGGTCTTTCAACGTTCGAATATGTCTGGAACTCATTTGCCTACCTACGTTATCGTGAGTTTTGTAAACGTTTACAGTTGTACGTTATAAATGCAAAGTTAGAAATTGCAGTTAAATTAACTACGAAGAATTAACCTGAAAAAAAAAAACTGCAAAAAAATTACAGCCACAGAGTTACCAACTGAAGGGGGAAAAATGTATTAAATCTAGTGACAAATAGAAATTAAATTTTTAGAATGGTATAAAATACAAAGTTAGGCCAAATGCAGAAGTAGAAGGTAGCACACGCCACACTACCAACATAAGTCGGATACTTCACGAAATATCATTGGCTGAGTTAAACAGTAAGATTTCAGTTGTGAACCTAATTCGCACAAATCGTGTACACAGTCGTATGCTTGACCTGCTGCACTCGCTTATGTTTTTTTTTTAATTGTGAACCTAGCTTAAGCATGCTTGCGGAATAAGTTTGGAACTTCCACAGACCGGAGTCAATAACACACTCAGGAGTCATCCTCTACAGGTCGGCAAGGAGGCACGACATCAACTCGTGGAATGTCCTTGGTTCCCATCCTTACGATACATTAAAAAAAAATAATTGATTTTTTGGTGGTTTTCTGAAACTACTTCAGGATAATGCTGGTATGGTTCATTACTACATGCCTTACTGTGGCTAGTTCATCATTCATTATTCGTGAGTTATGTTCACTTAAGGCCCAATTGGAATAAAATAAATAATATAAAACTCTGTTAGTGTTAACGTGTCTCAAATGTGACACTTGCACAGCATTGCATGATTTTTGTTTACGTACACGAGCGTCAGCGTGGCAATACGCGTTGGGCACATCATGCGGTAGATCCAGCCACTTGCGCACAGTGGACCAGACCGCAACATCAAGCCTATTCAACGAACTGATGGTCATTCCTCCAAGCACTATAGCCCGTCCCACTCTTAGGTTGCAGTACACGGCTTATGGCGCGCGCTGTTGCCAAATCTCTAACACATTACGAATTTCAGGAGATGCGTGTCTTTATAATTTGGATAGAACAAGAAGCATTTTAAGAAATCATATCGTAATTTATAATATTTTATACTATTACACATATAAATTTGTAATAATGCCACTTTTATGTAAATTTCAAATAAAAACTACCTATTGTAGACGAAATTTTCTTATAGTTTTCTTTTCTGTTCTAAAAATCCCATATATATACCTATATAATTATATATATATCACATTTTCATGGGCCCGATAAATGCCGTATTTTTGGACAAGTCATGTCCAAAATGATAAATAAAATACGGTAATGGAAATTCTCGGTCGAGTAAGTTATGGGAAAAATCCGAACAATTGGTTCGAAATGGGGAAGATTTTTTGAAAAACAGAAAAATCGCAACAACTCCCATAATATGAATAATATCGAATCCGTTTTAACGTATGATAACTCGGATTACCTAATGCCGAAAAATGTTTTCTAAATACATTTTTGATACGACCAGCCATAACTGCATGGGTTCGAAAAAAATTTTCACCGGATAAAAAAACGTAACTGCCTTAGTAGACACATTATCAAATCTGTTTAAATTTTTTGTAATAATATCATAATTATTTTCCAAAACTTTGTCTAAAACAATGTTTGATAAGATGCTTGGTGAGAAGGATAGAAAAATAATTCAAAATTTTGTACCATGATCGCTATTGAATTCCTTCGTATTTATTTCATACATTTTACATATTATGTTTAAGAATCGATTATAATATTTTTTGTTGACTAAGGAAGCCATGTATTTGAAATTGCTTGTAGGACAGAACCCCACTTATCTAAACACACGGCCCTGTTTCCTCTTACGACGGCAGCGCGCGCTCTTGTACTGATAAGACACATCTTTAACAGCTATTTCCACGGAAACTGTAGAAGCAATTGAGATGGTGCTGCTTTTAAAAACTAATTCAATTCATTGTGAACATTTTTCTCGCTTTTGTCCCCCATCTATCTTTAATAGAAAAAAAATTTTCCGCGGGTCAACTTTTTGATGTGTCAGTTTGTGAGAAAATGCATTTCATTATATTAAAAAAATTATTTAAGTGAAACCTGTACAGTTTTTGTCTTAACATTTGTTCGGTGGCGTCCTAAGGCATTAATTTACTAATAAAAAAAATCTGAATGAAATACACATGTAGGTTTTTTTTTTGATGTGAAACATATCGGAATACTTCAAAACAGTTCGCAGCGAATAAGTTATGTTTTTTAATTTTTTCGGACACTTAAAATATTGTTAAGTATTCAAAATAAGCATTGCCTGATGCGTATTTTGATTCTATACAATATGAAAAAAAGCTTGGTCCAAAAATTAAAATTTTAAATTTCGTTTGATATTTGGCAACAACGCACGAAGAAACAAGGACAGTGCTAACGGCAATCGGCGTGTGTTAGAGAGAGAGAGAGAGAATGCGCCCATTTACTTCCATACTGCAATCTAAGAGTGGGATGCTCTATAGCATGTGGTAGAGACCAGGCAAACCACAGTTCGTAAGGCGTAAAGCCTTTGCATGACCACTGTTCGCAGACACCTGTGAAAGAACAACAGTGGCTGAGGGATACCTAGACAATTGTTACTACTTTTAAAAACTGTAAAGTGACATGACATAGACCACGACGTCCGGAGAACAGCTGTTCAGAGATCGAGCTATAGGAGAGTGTAAATGTTCAGTTTCCGCTTCACCAACACCATTCCTGGTGACGAGATCACGCCCAATGCCTTGTCTCTTCGCACGAGGGACTGCTCGTCGAGTTGAAGACCGCGTGGAAACAAAGAGATCTGGTTCAACTGCGACGCGCGCAGCGAGACCACAGAGTAAGGAAGATACAGAGTCGCTCAATGCTATAACTAACGCTCTTATTGTCCTTGGAAATCAGCGAACTTTTCGATATTCATCGGCAAACTTACAACCTAAAACTCGTTAACTTTCCGAAAAAAATGTTGGCTACCTTGATTAATTTTTGGTCGTTCGTTGCTCGGAATAGTTACCATAAATGTTTCAGATCATCGATTTTCCAATACGGAGCAACCAAAAAAAATTATGTTAAAGTGCTTTATCTTTTGTTTCAAAACTTTAAAAAAAAAACTGCATGGCCGCAAAGTATGGGTGTTGAAATTCATAACCTCAGTTTCAATTGCATAAAAAAAATTCTTGTACGTACGTTTTCACATGTGAACATGACAGCCATGCTAATTTCATTGCTACCAAGATAATTAAAAGCAATGTCAAAATAAATATCTAAAGTATAATATTTTGCAAGTGTACACTCAATACGCCACTCCGTTATACAGCATACTATAAATTCTGAACTAAGCATGTTAGTAAAATTACTTTTTTTGAGTCATTATGTTTAACACATTTCTATATTTTCATTACATTTCAAACTTAATTTTTGATGTTGGCCATATCCGCCTGGCCTTCGCTTCGATGTGTCGGCGGCGCGCCGTGAGCATCGACACCTTGTCGGCGCGGGAGGGGAGGGTTCCTGCGGTCGTTGGAGGGGGTAGAGTGGGCTGGAGGAGGGGGAAGCACTCGCTCAGATGAACCGGCTGGCCATTTTCCGTTACGTACCGGGAAGGCACTGGAGCCACAATTACAGTTAGTGACCCATGAATTCACAGTTAGCAGCAGAAATTAACTACGAGCAGCAACACATAAAGGTGAATATCTACTTAATAAAACTCTATAACACTGACTAACCGATAGAAAACGCACAGCCTGAACAAGCCGACCTAGAGATTTTAAACTTGGAGGAAATATTCCTTGGCTACCCTAGGGGTAGCCTAAAGGGGTGAAAAAGTGTGGTAACGTTTATATGATACGAAATTCCACTCAATGAATAACTCATCACGAATCGGGTGGTGCAAAGTACAGTTTTTTCTATGCATGTTAGTGCAAACATATATTCATTTTCATTTTTTATAGGCATTTTTTGGATGACAGACGTAGACTAGTGCAAAAAAATTGGCTCCTGCTGTTGGGCAAGCGAGCAGAGAGCATAGCAGTGGTCATAGTCCCGTGTGATTTATAACAATTATAACAAAGCAGAGAGTCTGTGCGGCAGCCAAACATTCACATGTTTATACTCTACAACTTCTAAGTATGAAATTGGTTATGAAATAGAAATATTCAAATTCTCTCTTTCAGTCAATTAACATGAATCTTTCAAGAAACCAACATCATTTCCCATTTTATTTTTTAAATGGGAGTCACAGTTCTTGTTATTAATCGCGTGTAGATATTATTGCTTGGTAATACTTATTTAACATATTTAGAACGTGTCAAGTCAGATAAACATGACATTAGAGGTTTTTTTTTCCGTCCTGTATGCCCATTTTTTAAAATGACAAACGTAGGCTACAATAAATACAGTGGTATAGGATAAGACAAGTTTACAGACTTAACAAATACAAGTGTGTATACGTTTTGATGTAATTCACATCTTTGTTATACGAATATAAGAGCTGGTGGATTAGTTAAAATTTGTATTAATTAGTGACACGATGAATCTGTTATTTACTTTCTGGAAGTTTTGTAGTCATTTGAATATCGAAATGGTTAGAGTAGCCATAAGAGAAAAGAGGGCTCCCGAAAAAAAAAAAAACCAACTTTAAATCAACATTTTCAAACCAACCAGAAACTTTAATTTTGTCGGTGTTTATACTAATTTATTTTTATCTTAAAATTACAAAAATTAAAAACAATAAAGATGAATTCAATGTTATAAAAATACAAATAAATTGGGTTTACACAATATAATGCATATGGTTCTACAATTTAATGGCGTGTATTTTACTTTACAGATGCGTCGGTATAGAGAAATAGCGGGGCCCTGGGTGGATGCCTGACCCGGCAGCCGCCCCTGTCAATTTATAAGGCATTTACGAGCGCATTAATAAAAGCATAATTGTATTATGTCAGAGATGTTTAATTCCTTACCTCTCAGCTAGTTACCACAAAGTACGTGTCTTTTAACCAAAGACTAAAAGAAAAAATTTCAACTTATATCATTACTCTTGTATTATGAAGGTTCATCTCAGATCATATATATGTGTATAGTTACGAGGACACTAGAGAAAAGGTAAGGAGGCAGGCCAGCTGTCCCGGCGCGCCGGCCAGGTGAGGCCCCACTTCATGGACAGGTAGCGCCCGTCCCTCTGCAGTAGTCCGGTTAGGAGCGGCGCCTGTCTGCTTGTCTCTAGAGTGTTCGACACGTTCCCAGAGCCCCGTCTGCGCGGAGTGGCGTAACCAGAACGCCGTTGTTCTCGGAGCTTCGAGTGCTAAGTCAGGGATTCTGACGGGTGGCTGCGATGTGACTTTCCAGGCCGGAACGTCGCAGGTTTATGAGATGTCAGATCCTCTGAGCGACCCGCGAGGGCAGCTGAGTGAGGAGGGCGAGTGACCCTCTTTGGTGAGCGATAGCGGGCGACGAGCGACGGGCTTCGTGTGCCGAGGGACAGGAGCGTCTGGCTCGGTGTTGCGTGAGCCGCAGTGCGAAGCAGCGTGTTCGGACCGTGGTGCGCGTTAAGAGACGAGCCGTGGAAAAAGCCCCTGGGCACTTTCATGTGGGGTGCCAAAACATCATGCATTAAAATCAAGCAGGTTGGTTACGGGAACAGAGGAACGGTTCCGGAAGAAGAGTTGGACAGAGTAGACAGAAACTACTGAGCAAGGGGGCGGGAACTTGAACATTTTACTGTCCGCATTAGTTCAGGTCGTCGCTGTTTCGTTCGGGGGTGACTTCCGTCGTTTACCACCAGGCTGCCAGACAGCCCAATCTAAATTACGAAGAGGAAGAGATAAAGGCACCTACTAATTAAATTAAATAATTCTAACTTAACTAACGCTGCCGTGACGTCCAGTACTCAGCATTGCCTTCAACGGTGTATATTTGCACTCAAGGCATGGACAAGTACCTGGCTAACCGACGATACTACTCTACGGCTGTTATGAATAGCTAAATCGGGGCAGCTGAGCTAACCTAATGTGTCGCACCACTGTACCGCCTAGCAATTTTAACACTTGTGAACGAGTAACCGAGTTTCTCTCTCTGACCTTGCTCCAGCGAGTGACGTCACACACTGCCGCACTATTCCTTAGCAAGCCAACCAGCTATGGGTGCGCGGAACAAGTGTAAAGTGCGGACGTAAGTCGCGGCGAGCAAACGGAACAACTTTGTATGCGCGCCGCGCAATTAACACGTAGTAGCAGTAACGCGCTTGAAACGCCGTTAAGCTCTACTACCGTTCAGTTCCAACACGCGTGTCACCGTAAAATAAACATCTCTCCTTACACGGGAATTAACAGCGCGTTAAGTGGTTTTCTTTTAGCGTGCTTATTATCAACTCTAATCTTAATGCAGTTGCGATAGGTGTAATATGTCTTGAACACTTCCTTGACCTAACTTGTCCAGAAGCGTTATGTTATGCTATTACACCACCTCCTGTGCGTGAGGACAGGACACAAACCGCGGTTTTTAAAATACATTCAGAATAGTCTTCGCTTAAGCTAATTTCACATGTTCATTGGCTCTTAACCGTGGCCAGTTCTCTCAAAAATAATTTTTATTTTGTTAATATGCCTAATGCATTTCAACAACCTACTGTTGTGGACAACTCCAGGCAAAAAGGTACAACCCTTCAGCGTGTTGGAAAGAGAAGCAGAAATTCGGATCCCGATTAAATGATTACGATTTTATCGCGTTTGAATCGCTGTTTACGAAAGTGTCCTTTATTGTCATCGATTCCAACACCGCGGCATGACTCGAATCTTTGAATATATATACTGTATAGAAGTCGCCAGCCCAGGTTAAAATTTCTAATACGGTTTTGAGGTAGTTGGTTAATTCACCGCCGCAATCGCCACCATCTCTAGGGCAGCGACTTGTGGTGGTCCCTAGCGGACAAGTGTCGAACTCTTCAAACACCCCTTCCCCCTCCTGTTGAACGACCTCGAGCTGCAGTGAATGATTGGTGGGGGGTGCGGGGAATGACATCGGGCGACAGGGTTGCGCTCTAACGTGTAAATAACAACTAAGACGATACAGGGCGTTGCGGCAGCGCACTACAGCGGCGAAGTTCCCAAGCTGCTCTCATACGCTTCTGAAAAACGTAGAGTAAATCCTATCCACTCGCGACTTCTATACAGTATATATATTCAAAGCTCGAATCGATGTGCACAGAGTCACTGCCCAAGTTTTTTGAGGCCTGCTGTAGTGTCGAAGGTCCCGTAGTCTCAGACCACAGTGTGAAAACGACTTACGTCAAGACAAAATAAACAACCAAAAACAACGAACCAAAACATACAAAACAAAGAGTCAACGTCCAAGGCGACACTCGTCTGCATGTCGACACACATCCGGTGACTGGCGAGGCGTCTGGTTGGAGGAGCAGAAGGTAGAAAGGGAGGAGGACAGAGAGAAAGAGAAAGAGAGAGAGAGAGATAGAGATAGAGAGAGAGAAGGTTGACAGGGGGCACGGCCAGCACCGTAAATAACGGGCTCCACAAACACGATCGAATTGCAGAACACACGTCACGAACTCTCCCACTCACCGCTCCAGGCCATCCCTAAAACAAACACCGTCAACATCGTTCTCAGTCGTCACCTCGCCATGGAATGAATAATCTCACAGAAGCGGAACTCATTACACGGCGGGTCTGCAACCTTCTGTCTTTTGCCTCGGCGTGTCTCGTCGGCCTGGGCCGGTTTTACTACCTCCCGTTACATCTGAAGGACAGCTGAGCTAACCTCCGGTTGGAAAACGAATGGTGTTTAACGACCCGTATTTAGCCGAAGGTTGGCTAACCGAGACCTGACGAAACGTGTGCTGTAATATTGGATGTGTTGGTAATAAAATAAGCTAGAATTTGTTTACATTTGTTTTTTAAGTGTTGCAAGACATCTGTCTCCTGTAGTGTGATCGGCAGCTGTTTGAATATTGTTTTTTTTTTGTGTGTGATATTGTATGTTCTGAATCGTAATTATGATAGCTGCAAAGAAAAATGCTGTAAACTTGATCTGGCAACAAAATTACATAAAATGAAACGAAACAACTACGTTGACCTCTAAATTTCTCTGCATTCTGCACAACATTGTCCGTTTTCTTGTTTTCAACGATACTCTTGTATTTCAAAGCAAATTTTCACCACATTACTATTTTTTTCTCATTTGTTTGGGTGCTTAGCAAATGCTTTATCTCAACCGTTTCAATGCCTTAAATTTTTTCAGCATTTGTTAGTTAAGTTGAAGTGGTGAGAGAGAATGCCTCGTTCTTATATTGTGCCTGGTTGTAATGTAGGTTCGGTTTAAAACCATCAAGTTTTTTTATTTTCGTTTTTAAACCTACCTAACGACCCAGTTAAAAAAAATGGCAAGCTGCAATACCAGCAAAATTTAAAGTTGATCTCTTACTAAGAAGAGGGTTGGAACGGGACTCACCTATTTGGCTTAAACTGTGTGAGTAGAAGCAGGTAAGTGCCCCTTTCAAAGTCTTGCAGAATCTCGTATGAATGGGCCCTAGGAAGCGAGAAGAGGCTGTTTAAGGTTTTTTAAGTAGAGTTTTATATATATATATATATCTATTGGGTAAGTCAACAACGTGGTGTAGTGGTCAAATGCATGGTCTGGCAATGTGCTCGCTAGTACAGTTACCTTTACAGTTTTATTTTTTATTTCTTGAAATATTAAACTATTAATTACATAAATTAAATATATTTAATCGATTAAATGGTTATATTTAAAATTAATTATTCAATTTAGTTAAATAATATATTGAAATAGATTTTTTTTTTAATTTTACATAGGTATTTTAATTGCATTTACTGTGGAGTGTAGTTTGTGATTTTAAATTTTGTCCTTCAAATAGCAACCTTAAGCAAAGTTTTGTGGTCGTTATATCCCTATTTGATAATTTTTCTTTTTCTCTTTCGTGCGTTCAGAGCACATGGCTCTGGCAGCTGTATCAAATCCTTTATAGTAGGCCATTACTATACTTTTTTTTTCGCTTCAGTTTGTTACAGTCTCTACAGTTGTGAAAACGTCTTGCCACGTGTCTGCAGTGATTATTCATAAAAACGTATTATTTTACTGCTAATTGTTATTGTTAATGTTTCTTCTGATATTAAATAAAAAGTCGAGTATATAATTACTTGCTAGAAATTTCGTAAACGTTTGTTTTATTCAAAACCTCGCCATAGTATGTAGATAGACTGTTTGAATATATTTAAATTCTGTAATTTATAATTTCATGCTGCAAGGAAAAACGGTACCAGAGTGTATGGAACCCGAGCCGGCAGTCTACCAGACCATGCGTTCAACCACTATACACCACGCCAATAACTTGACAACCATGGGCTTTCGCATTTCGTTCGTGGCTAGACTTGTGTAGTTCGCGAACGAACTAGTTCGGAAGAGCGCTCCAACAGACGAACTACGCGAACTAGTTCCCAGATCCCTCGCTCCTCAGTTCATTAGTTCGTTCTTTTTCCGATCTCCTTCTTTTAGTTCTGTGCACATGATCTGACTCTTATCAAAAGTCGTCACTCGTTCTCCCTTTCGAGTATTAATTACGGCTTTGTCGCTGGTCTTTTTGGCTGGCTATCGTTATCTGCTCGGGTCGGATAGCTGAAAATTCAGACGTCTAATGGATACTGACTTTACAAAAATGTTGACTCTTGATCGCTGCAAATGTTTACTGCAATGAAACATTTTCAGATAGCTTTATACTCGTGTCCGAGCACGGTAACTTCGCGGTGGGGAAACCGTGGTGTATACTGAGAACAAGTCAGACATAATTACATTAGGTAGTTATATCAGTGTTTACAAAATTATTTCAATATTCATAAAATAATTTTGAAAGCTGATAACAACTTTAATATTAAAATTTTGACTTATATAAAACCATTGTTAAATAAACTTATTTTTGACGTGACGTCTAATAAATCGATGAACGCCGGCTGCACGCACGAAAAAGTGTCCCGTTGCGCACATTGTCACGTGACGCTGTGTCCCGTTACGCTCATTGTACGCTTGCGCCGCATCTATCTCTCTTCCACTCGATTGGAACAACCATCGATTGGACTTTTTCGAGGCACATTAAACTTGAAACACTCCCATTCGTTTCCTACTTTTCTTATCACCGTCCTATCCTTAACAGAATAACACAGATTGGAAGAAGTTAAATAGCAAACATGTATAAAATTTATAGTTAAAATAATCTCTTAGTTAAAGTAATAAACATATTTGAATTAATGAGTGCAAATAAAAGTAAATTTATCAATTAAATTGTAGTTTCATTTCACTCCTTATTTGTATAAATACAAAATAGTGATAATTCAATAACAATGATTAAATTTTATTCATAAAAGTATGCTATCATTTCATCAATGTTTTGTTATGACGTAACGTTAAACTGTCATCCGTAAACCGACTTTACAGACAAACAATTTTTTGTTGATTATTTCTAAAACTTAAAAAAATTAAAATTTGTATTTTAATGGCATAAAACGGTACTTTATTCACTAAAATAAACACATTTCATAAATAATATTTCTTAAACTAGCTAATAAATAAATTATTTTAGAAATTAAAATTTTTCGATTATAGTGTACGTTAAGTGTTGTTGAACTTGCTAAATTTAGTGGATTATATATAGGTCCTAATGAACACACACATTCTTAAGCAATATTAGCATACAATCTTGCTTATGAGTTTTTATTAGTTTTTCTATGTCTAATTGTAAGGTAACAAATTAGAAGAGTAATTGGTCTTTTTTCTTAATAATTTACGTAATTTTGTAGCCAGTACATAATAACGCATTTTTTGTTGATTATTTCTTAAAAAAAATAAAATTTGTATATTTATAAAACGGTATTTTATTCACTAAAATAAACGCATTTCATAAATAATATTTCTTAAACTAGCTTTAAAATAAATCCTTTTATAAATTAAAATTTTTTCAATTATAGTGTATTTTAAGTGAAGAATTAAAACAGAACTGTTATATACGCCATTTTACCCAATTATGTAAATTATTGTTTTATTTACTCATTTCATGTATAATAACCCAAAAAAGGATAATAATCTAGGCGTTCACAACACTGATCATTATAAAAAATAACTATTATAACATACAAAGAAGATCGCCTGCAATAGCGGTAGCAAAGCGAACGAACTATCTGTGACCTGTCTTTTTTGAATTCGAGATGGGAGCGGACGAACTAAAAGAGCGACCTAGTTCGCCAAGGAGCTGCGAACTAAAAGGAGCGCTCCCGGTCGCGAACTATTATGCGCAAGTCTATTCGTGGCGGTAGAATGTTTCCTGGCAAGAATGAGTGAACAATTTTATGATAACGAAAAGTTTTGAATATAATTATTCAAAAAGTAAATTAAGTTGATAGTAAAAATGAACGAAAAAAATGACGAGCCATATTTTACATAACATCCTTGATCATGAACTACAGAAAATCATCTGATGTTGTTACACATATTGAATAGGCCTACATTCCCTCACTCTACGAGTCTTAAATAAAGCAAAGACCTAGGACGCCAGCGCGAACGCAGTGCTTCATGACGATTCTATTCCAATTGGGAGGCTTGAACCACCTTTCGTGATTAGTTATTTACCGCGTCATTCTGGTGGACTCGGTAGAAAAATTAAAAAAAAAAAGTAGAAGATGTTTTGTGATTTTCCCGAACTGAATATTTAAAACTGACAGCAAATTAATTTTAATAACCGGATAAAATTCATTTTTTTAGACAATAATTTTTTGCCCCTTGTAAGTGCGTGGACACCACAAAATTGTTTTATTGTCAACGCACCATATTTGGTGATGGTCCGTACCGACAAAAATTTTTTGAGACGGCTACAATTTTTTTTTAGTATAACCCTAACCGCTATTTGTATGTAGTTACACAATACAGGTACGCAACTTAAGAGCAACTGAAAGCTTGAAGCAAACGTTGCTACACCGTGTAGTTTTCGGCCGAAAGGTGCAGTGTTTATCTCTATTGGCAGATAGGAACGGCCGAACAGCAGGTATTACAAACGGCCGTGAGCCAGAGGTTGACCTCCAGACCCCGAGAAGACCTGCGAGCGAACAACCCATGTGTGCCTGGCCAGGTGAATCTCGCGAACCGTTGAGCCCAGACCAATCGCTCACATAACCCGAGTTCCACGCCCGCTCTTCTCTCGGTCGGATAATTGCTGTATAAGTCGCGCAACTGATGAAAATCGGCAAACGCTTACGCGACCTTTTACACCCCTTATACAACACTTTGTACGTATCTGTTGAAAATATTTGCAACAGAACAACACATGCAAAAGAGGTATAGTGTTAAATTTACAGAAATAGCCCTTAATTAATAATAATGACGGGAAAATAAAAAAAAATCAGCTTGGCGTGTGAGTCTTACCTTAGACCAAATAGCCTGACTTAAAAATAATTTAGGCAACAGTCATTTTAAATTATATTTAGCTGTGGCTTTAATGCTATCTGTAAGCCAATGTACATCCCGTTCCCTTTAACATTCGAGCACCTTCATGTGGCGAGGGTCCTGGGTTCGATCCCCACATTCCGGCATGGCGCGAATATGTCAGCGCTTAATTCAGAGTCCATTGCATTCTTCAGGTGCTAGCAGTGTTTGCAGTTTTTCTTAAATTAATGTGGTTAAAATTTTTAGTTTATTTAAGAAATCTTAAATGAATTTGAAAAAGTAATTAATGGTAGGTATCACATTTGCATACTATACACACATAGAAATTAAATGATTATTGCCTTATTTAGGGCACTGTTTGATTAAATTTACGTAGCAAGTAGAAAGCCCCCGAAATAAAAATTCATCCACTCGGAAAATTAACTGACTGCCCTGAGTCTCAGTGTATATACGTTCGATACAAAAAAAAATTCCAGTTACGAGACATAAACCACGCCCGGGGACGCACCACAACGCCGAACGTATAATAACGCCGAAAACCATAACGCCGAATGCCAAATTGACTACAACGCCGACAGCTAGAAAACTGCTGTGTACCACAACGCCGAAATACATTAACGCCGAAAAATGTCCTTGCAGAACTGCCACAAAGGTTAGGTTAGGTAAGTTTAGCACACAAATTCATTCAGTTGTTTTTCATTTTGCTCCTGTGACCCCCCCCCCCCCCCCCGGCCCGCTGCAACATTTTTCGGCGTTACTGTATTTCGGCGTTGTGGTACACAGCAGTTTTCTAGCTGTCGGCGTTGAGGTCAATTTGGCATTCGGCGTTATGGTATTCGGCGTTATTGTACGTTCGGCGTTGTGGTATTTCGGCGTTGTGGTAACGACCCACCACGCCCCATGAGGTTACCAAGCGCGCGCTCCACCACTGCAACACTAGGCCTCTTGGGAAGTTAGCAGTGATATATGGACTATAGTCATTGTAATGCCAGATTTCTTAGGTACCTATTTTAAAACTTGTAATTACTTTTTACTATGACTATTTTTAGCTAACTCGGGTAGTTTCACTACCATAATGTGTCATTTGGCACACTAATACTTTTGGTTATGTCCCATAATGTTTGCGAAAGTGACTTTATACGGGTTTATGTTGCTACACGCAGGTCCGCCATCTTTCTGACACATTTCTGTTCATCGACTTTCGTCACATTTTCACGACATTACTCCCACCAAGTGCCGTGTGCCGAGAGCTAAGATGTTTACACGTCAAAAAACCTTGTCTGTAAAGTCGGTTTGCGGACGATAGTTTAACGTGACAACGTCATAACAAAACATTGATGAAATGATTGCATAATTTATGAATAAAATTGAATCATTTTTATTTTAATAATAAAATAATAAATACTTGAAATTATACTAGAAATCAGATTTTTAAAATGCAAGAATACTGAACCTTTATTGCCAAAATTGTTGTTGTAATAAGCAATGAAAACCACATTAACTTTTCACTTCACTTTATAAACAGTCGAGTGGAAGAGAGATATATGAGGCGCAAGCGTACAATGAGCGTAACGGGACACAGCGTAACGGGACAATGTGCGTAACGGGACACTTTTTGGTGCGTGCAGCTGGCGTTCATCGATTTATTAGACGTTGTCACGTCAAAATGATATCTGAAAGGCCAGGTGTTGTTCCATATGCCGAACGACAGGCAATGCTACAGTAAGAACAGCCGCACTACATCCATATTCAATCCATGCTATCATCAGTTTATGATCCCGCCTCCGTAGCGCAGCTGGTTCAAGCACCACTCCTGCGTGAACAATCCTGCTGGGTGAAAGATCTGTTACGGCGTGGATTGTAATTGGCTGACCGAGTAGGCATCCCTTCAGCTATCAAACTGCAGAATTCTCACCACGCGCCAGTGCCTGGAGAAGCTTGCGGAGCGCACCTGGTGAACTCCCATGAGTAGAGACCTGAAAAATTCGCGGATTTATTTCGTGATATGCTACAATTCAAATAATTATACCTTAGTGCTGCTTCTACCACTGGTTCACTGTTAAACTGGAGGACTGAGGGCCAATTAGAGACCCTCACTCACAGAAGTGTCGAATCACAGACACTCAGTCTAGACGACTCACAAGTCAGCAGCCAATGAACAGGTGGCATTTGCCCGAGTGTGTTGAGTGTAGTGGAGTCTATCCTGGAGGTCATTGAACCAACAAATTTTTCCGGTCTCTACCCATGAGATAACGGATCAGTCGAGTCATCGTTAGCAGGAAGGAGGTTAGCGACCCAGCTATGACGTCACCACGACCTCCACCCCCTTCACAAACTCTCTCGGCTAACCAGATTTTTGACTGAAGACCAATACTACTCGCCATTGTGGAGAAACTCTAATCGCCGACACTGAGACATAGTTTTTTAAGTATCATTGGGCTCACCCACTAGATAGTAGCTTTCATAATATATTACTAACATAGCTATAATGACTGTGAAAAGTTATGCTTAAGCTATTATCCGGCAAACAAACCTGTGAGAATTAATTCACTTTATTTTGGTAGCGTGGCATATCAGAAATTTTTAATTTCCTAATAATTCATATGGAACATGTGTTTTTTTTTAATCACAAAACAGTGATTCTCCCATGGTTAAAATCTCGGTTACCAAGCCATTAGTCGTCAAGTAATTAAATTAACTTAATGAACCTAGCACTTTGGATTTGTAACTGCCGCCCGAGTTGTGTTTTTGCTAGTAGTCATGGACCCACCCGACAGATGGCGTCACAGGTCGCGCAACACATGGCTTCAACTTGCACTGCGAGAGCCGCGCTTGTAGCCTACATGTTGTTCTATGGCACTGGCGCCTGTCCAGGACAAGCCAGCTGCAGAGTGCCGGGTGTGACGTCAGGTCGGCGAGCGGCGATGCGCGAGGCCGGGTTCAACGGCCGCGCGCCCCGCTCAAGGTCAGCCGCGGAACGGGAGCAAGTCTCCTCGCTGACCGCCTCGGCCGGGCGCTTCCGCGACCACCCTGCTGCTGCGCTTCGAGCGCGAGCGGTCTCTCCCCCTCACCCCTCCACCCAAACAGTGCATCGTCCGGGAGGGGGGAAGGCGCACCCTCAGCCAGGGATGCCATCTTGGGGGTTTTCCCCCCAAATTTAGGGGGAACAAAGCCGTGATGGGTTTTTTTTAGGGGGTAAATTTATTTAGAGGGATTCTTTTAGCGGGTACATAATTTAAGAAAATTTTTGAGGGCGTGAATTTAAAGTGTATATCTTGAAAACAAAGTGAAGAAAAAACAGCAACACAGTGGCGAAAATAATTTTAGCTCTCAAATGGGTGTACAATTACAACTTTAGGGGTTTTCATTAGAAATCTAGGGGGATTTGAGGTTGATCCTAGGGGGAACACTCTGTAGGAGTTGGCATCCCTGCCCTCAGCTCGGGTGTCCCACAGTTCGGGCGGCCTACTGTTCGAGCGCCACTCTGTTCTCTGTTCAGGTGGCCAACTGTTCGAATTAGAGACCGGGAAAATTCGCGGGTTCAATGACCTTTAGGATAGACTACAATATCCTCTACACACTCGGGAAAATGCTAAACTGTTCATTGGCTGCTGACTCGTGGGTCGTCACGACTGGGTGGCCTGTGATTCGACACTTCTACGAGTGAGGGTCTCTAATTGGCCCTCAGTCCTCCAGATTAACAGTGGACCAATGGCAGAAGCAGCACTAAGGTATAATTATTTGAATTTTAGCACAGCACGTAATGAACCCGCGAATTTTTCAGGTATCTAGTTCGAATGTAAAACTGTTAGGGTATATTACTTTTTGAGTGGCCAACGGTTCGGCTTTCCCACAGTTTGAATGTACAACTGTTCGAGTGTCCCAATTTCGGGTCTCCCACATTTGGATGTACATACAACTGTTTGGATGTACAACTGTTCGAGTGGCCAACTGTTCGGGTTTCCCACATTTGGATGTACAACTGTTCAAGTTTTCAACTGTTTGGGTTTCACCAAGTTTTGGATGTACAACTTTTCGAGTGGCCAACTGTTAAAGTGCCTCCCTGTTCGATTGTTGTACCATCAGTGAGATCAACTTTTCGCGTGTTCAACTACCTACTCGAGTATCCATATAAATTACTCTACTGTATGAACATTAAATAAATTTGTTTGCGGTTATTGATTTATGCTGTTAACATAGAATGTAGATTAAATAAACCTCGCGTTGAGAGTTTTGAATGATTGAAAATATTATATACGTAGAAATATCGAGAACATTTTAATTATCATTAGGCGAAATAAATACAAGATGTGCAGATGGCAGATGATTAAATACATACCTATACACACACATATATTTAGTTCTACATTGTACATTGCCTAGAAACAGTGAGATCTCTCGAACACTGCCACTCTCCGGCCAACTTTCAGTTTAAAAAAACGTTATCGCGCACTGCTTCACGATAAACAGTTAGGTGGAACTTCCGTCAGCACATCGCGGGTTCGAGCCCACGCCGCTACCCCGCATATTTACTCGACTCAAAAACCTTTTAGGGTCAATGAACATTCTTCATTTACATCACTACCAAAACCTAATTGCTATGGGTAGAGACATGCAAAATTCGCGGATTCATTTCGTGATAGGCTAGCATCAAAACAACTATACCTTCGTACCGCTTCTGCGATGGGCCCACATTTTATCCGGGGAACTGTGATCTAATGGGAAACACTAAACCAAGAAAGTGCCGAATTACGGACAGCCTAGTTGAGACATCTCACGCGTCAGTAGCCAATGAACAGGTGTTATTTCCGCGAGTATTTAAAGGACTTTGGAGTCTATCCTAGAGGTCAATGAATCCGCGAATTTTGCAGGTCTCTAGCTATGGGGCATAACGATTTCGCGAAATTATTTCGAGACTATGTGAAAGTTAAATCACGGTTGCACCGTCTGTGTTTCTTGATTCGTAGAGACCTGCAAAATTCGCGGATTCATTGACCTCTAGGATAGACTCCACAGTCCTTTAAATACTTGCGGAAATGACACCTGTTCATTGGCTACTGACGCGTGAGACGTCTCAACTAGGCTGTTCGTAATTCGGCACGTTCTTGGTTTAGTGTTTCCCATCGGCTCACAGTTCCCCCCGGATAAAATGTGGGCCAATCGCAGAGGCGCAACGAAGGTATAGTTGTTTTGATGCTAGCCTATCGCGAAATGAATCCGCGAATTTTGCATGACTATACTATTCGGTGAGTTTCAGTCAGGTGCATGTCTACTGACGACACACCAATCACAGTAATTCAGAGCCGAAGCAAGCGCGTCCTGATTGGCAAGGTCAAAGAAGGCAGCTGCTTCTCTCGCAGACGGCCGCCAATTGCAAGGAAGAAACCTCTGGTGTGGGTTTACCTTGTTGCCGTCTAATGGGCTGTTGAGATTTTTTTCGCGAAAATCTCCTGCCCGTAATAATTGCTGATTTCATGGACAGAAACGGTGAAAGGCATTCCGTGGCCTGGAACCCTCCGCGGATAATGCCCGTGGTAGAGGCAGGCATTTTTCGCGAAAAGATCTGAACGCCTATTAGACTGCAACAAGGTACACCCGCACCTGTGGTTTCTTCCTTGTGATTGACGTCCGTCTGCGAGAGAAGTCGTTGCCTCATTCGACCGAGCCACTCAGGACGCGTTTGCTTCCGCACTGAATTACTGTGATGGGTGTTGTTACAATCGATGTGTACCTGGGAGAAACTCATCCCAATCACGAAAACACAGACGATGCTACAGTGGTTTAACTTACAGCTAGTCTCGAAATCTTTTCGCGAAATCTGCCTGCCCCTAGCCAGTGGTGGTTATGAGGACAGCAGTTGCAGCTTACCCTGCGGCGGAATTTCCTGACCAAGAAACAGATATTCTCTGATGGACAGTGACCAATGATTAGAGAGGGAAATTTTCACTACTTCAATAACCTTTAGGATACGCTCCATGATCCTCTATGCACTCGGGCAAATTACATCTGCTCACTGGCTTCTGACTCGTGACACCTGTTAACTGGGATACTCGTGATTCGATACTTCATTTGTTGAAGGTTCTTCATTGGCCCAGAGTTCTTCAGATAAACTGCGGCCCAATCACTCAAGCAGCAAAAAGCCAAACGTGTTTGTGTTCTAGCCAATCACTAGAGCCACGGAATTTTTGCGGATTCATTTAGTCGCAAGTTAGAATGCAAACCTCCACACTGCACACTGTGTTCATGATTGGCACGCAGTTGTTTGGACACGCCCGTCTACGAACGTAAGCCAATGATACCCAGCTAGGAGAGAAGTAAGCGAATCAGTTAGTGGCAAATAACAAGGATAAAAATGTTCTCGCTAAGGAATCAAACCAATGGGAAAGTAAACATGGGTCGAGCACACATATAACTTTGAATTCTATCCTGAGGCCAGAGGAATCCGCGAAATTTCCGGGACTCTACCAATCACGAAATGAATCGGCGAATTTTTCAGAACTCTGCCAAAGATCAAATGAGTAAGGCTCGAGAAAACACAGTGTCATCGCGTCTAACCTGAAGGTCATACATCCCTGGTCCATTAAGAAAGAAGAGTTACATTTCCTGGGCAACTCCGCTGCAATGTGGCCGCCTCTCGCAGGTCTGCAAAAACTGCATGCAAAGCTCCCCAACATTTCTTAAACATATCTGATTACGAGAAACATTTACAGAAGTATCATTGCACTTGCCTATACAAAATTTATTTCGTAGTTTTCGTAACAGGGTGTCAAGTATCAGAAAAAAAAAAGAAACCTAACGCGTGGAATAGTCAGGGAAACATATGTAATGTCAGGGAATTTAAGTAAACTGGTTCTCCAAGGCTCAGACTGTATCACTTACTTATTAATTATTATAAAATGCTTATTTTATTTGGCCCAGTCTCAGTTTATAGCAGTTAAAGCGTGCTAAGTGATTTTTTGGCACGTGAGGTTGAATTTCTGTCTGTGATTGTTCTTCGGTGTGTGATATAAGAAACATCACTTTCTGCAAAGTTTTAATGTATTATACATTTGCCACATGGTATTGTAAATTTTCTCTATGCGTACGTACTGTGAGATTTATTTGTACTATTCTACTATACATTTATAGGGCCACCACCTAAAGACCCGTAGAGACAGTCCGCTAGTTCGGTACCTAGCGCGTAGAGGCGAAGATGGATTTGATGCGCGTGTCAGTGTCGCCCTTAGAGCCCCCGCGATTTTAGTACTAGGGTGTGCAGCCAGGTGGCTCCCGTTAAGGTAGGCCAGTCCCCATTAGCTTGTGCTTTCATTTTAACCTAAATTCTAGAGCTTAGTATCTAAAACTTTGCTCCCTCAGGACCCAAGTAACATTTTAAATGTTATATTTATATTTGTTTCATGTAGCCGAAACCAATTTTGTAGTATATATAACAATGATTTAAAGAAATGACTATAATTTTTTTCTCTTAAATTTCATACGAATAATAATTGATGACTCTGAATCTGCATTAACACAAGATGACTTGTTAAAGGACTTTTTTCCATTGCTTCCATGTAATTAAATGGATTCAGATACATATGGGCTGAGAGGGATTTCTTTCCATTAAGAGGATTGTGTTATCGAAGCAGCTTTTGTTAATCAGTTCGGCGATGTTCAGCTCTTCCGTTTACGTTGCTCCGTGCGACCAATAGAAGCCGAGAACTTGGCTGCGGTGGTAGCCATGTTTGTTTATGTTCTAAATACATACATTAACACTAGTTTTAGATAAAATAATATTAAGCATTCTATTATCTATCTGTTTCGTCTATTTTTATTGTATACGTAAAGTATGCCCGTGCAATGATCTCAAAGCATAATATATTTAATTAAATTAATATTTCGTTATCTTGAAATGTAATCTCATTGGTTAGTATGGTTACGCTTCTTAGAAGCAGCAGAAGAAATAGTGAAATGTTCCGGGAAATCCTTATCCGTTTACGTGATCCGCCTCCGTTTCCGTGCCATTGTAGAACTGGCTTCAAGCAGTTGAGAAGTGTGTAAAACACTTCAATGCACACACTTTGGGCGGTGTCATAGATTGTAAGGTTATAAAAATCCCTTTTTTGTCAATATTGAAGGGCTTCTGGAAAATTATTCCCAAACGCCAAATGTTTTGTTAGTTGGTATCCTGTGAAATCTGACGCATATTTATTGTCCGTGGAACCTGAAATTGAAAAGGTTCAGCAGTGTCTTGCTTATAAACATTGTTAAAAACTCTTTTCAAGGCAATTTATATCAGGAAGAAATCTAAATGAATTGGCTAGACTCAGGCTGGTCTTTAATCGTTAATTCATAAACTTATTCGTGCATATTTTATCTGGGTTTAGTTATTTCGTGTTTACTCTTTTAAAGCCAATGTAAACCAGGAAAAAATATAAAGTAATTAGCTAGAATAAGGCTGGTCTTTAATCGTTTAGTCATAAACTTATTCATGTATATTTTATTTGGGTTTAGTTTTTCGAGTTTGTTGCAATGCTGGAGTGCCAAGTATTTTTGAGCAGAGTTGTATTTTTTTAGTCTGAATTTCATGGGTTGTTCACGACATTAAAGAATCCATATGTATGTCGTGACTATGCCATCGTCAGGAAGAAGAGAAAAAAATTATAAAATTTGTTAATTTTTTCTTATAATCTATGGATAGCTATATCACAAGTTTTGGTCAGTGAAAAATTATAGAAGTTCTGGACAAGTCAGAGAGAAAATGCAAGGACAGTTGGTTTTTTGGTTTTCCTGGACACTCTGTTAATATTTGCTTATTGTCCTGGTAAAAAAAATTATGAAAAATAAAAATAAAAAAAATCACGTGATCAAGTCGTTCAGTAATCGCCAGTGATGTGTAAAATTCTAATTCGTGTGCACTCATGTTGCGAATATACTCATAAGTAATACAAAACCCGGACCCGAATTTTAAGGCAGAATTGTTAAAATAATTACAAGCGTGACAAATACACAACAATTGTGTTTCAGGCTAAACTTCTGGACGTGAATCACACGTTGTTTCCGCACGCGCCCCTAGAATTCGTTTCCGGGGCAACTACATCACCTATCACATAATTCGATTTGCAGACAGAAATTTTAAACAATATAATGAAACGGCTCCGATAAAACGGGAAAAGACTTGGGGAAAAAAAAAACTAAATCCCGGCTTTGGACTTGATTTTCAAAAAGTATTTTTTTATAAATTTTGTTAAAAATTCATTAAACAGTTAATACTATACAGTTTCCTTTTGTCTTTGTGAACTTTGGTTCGCGCCATCCGTCACAGATGGCAGCACCGCGGTTACACATTTCCGTCCCGTCCATGAATGACTCCTAGCAAACACCGTACAACCAGAGCCAAGATGGTTCATGGACCTGGCATAATCCGGGCGCGGGCCAAGTAGGCCACCGCCGCTGCCGTGAGGCAATGCCAGGTGCGTGCCGCGGTGCGAGTCACGTCGGCCAGGTCAGAGCGAGCCCCCTTCACCGGCGGGCCCGCCCACCAGGGTCACGTGGAGAAGGGCGGCAGCCAACCGGTGACCCGGGCGCGCCTGACGCCGTTCCCACGGGCCGAGTGTTTCACGGCGATGACGCCTTGCACTTAGAGGCTACTTGACATCTGATGCGTGTGCCATTGTCACCCTTAGAGCGGGATTCATAGTCCAAGACTTGTTTGGCGAATAAGTAATACATGATAAAGTATGATTATTCTTCAAGTAGTACTTATTCCAGCAATGAATTCATAAACCTATACTTGACGAAGTAATACTTGAACAAGCACTACTTATATTGGCCATGCTGTACTTGATGAAGTATCTCAAAGAGTAAAGGACGAATTTTGTGTCACCGTAACGCAAGCAAATATACCGCTGTAAATACATAGTTAACCTGTTTGAAAATAAAAATGCCCACGTTTCAAACCATACATGTGATTAAAATAATGAAATTAATACGTAAGAATGATATTTATACTTTATTGGTATTGAACTTGAATGACATAAGTATGAACATGTATTAAACACGAATTTACAACTACATAAATATGTTTTGAATGTTTGTGTTGTTAAATTATGTTGGCCATCTTGTGTCTGTGATCTATAAGCGGGTGAAGTTAACCACGTGGTAGCGAAACAACACGCTAGCTGCAGAAGAGGTTATGTACGTAGCCTGTATTGTTTACAAAACTAAGCGGCAACGATTTGTGAATTTAATGCCATACTTAAACATGCATATAAGCACTACTTTTTTCAAGTATTGCTTCTATCACCACTATAGTGCTCGAACCTATGTATTTTAGCAATTTTGGATTATTTTTAATGTTTCTGACCTAACATAACTAAACGTCCATTTTAGTTATCATCACCTAGATAAAATTATAACTACCCTCCCGAAAAAAAAACTTAAGTGACGCTTTTAAATAAAACTGTTACCGAACCTAACCGATATTTATTCCAATTACACTCACCTATATGTAACTCCCTGAAAAAAAATTGTAACTAATTTTTGCGTTAGTTATATTGGTGTTACACACCTAGCCTCTCTTTTATTTTTACAACCGCAAAATGACGCAATACACGCAGATTATCCGGGTGTCTGACTCGGCATTAGTGAATCTTAGGGTTGTCACGCACGCATCAGCCGAGTCAGCCTTGACCTGAAAACGAGACCTGTTCTTCCGCGCGATACGCACGTCTCGTCCAGGCAGCACGTCGGACGAGAATCCCCGAGCTCCTGCTTACGCGCGCATTTACGTAATACCGTCGTGATCATCCGAGCGCTTCTTCTTTCAGTACCTGTCTCGCTGCTATACTTAGAGACCTGTAAAATTCGCCGATTCATTTCACGATAGGACAGAGTCCAAATACTTTTGACATTATTTTGCTTCAGTGATTGGGCCACAGTTTATCTGAAGGACTCTGGTCCAATGAAAAATATATTTGACAGAAGAATTAGCGAATCACGATCATTCCAGTCAACAGGTGTTACGAGTCGGTTACCAATCAGCAGATGTAATTTGCACGAGTGCATAGAGGATCACGGAGTCTATCCTTTAGGGATTTGAAATCGCGAATTTTACAGGTCTCTAGCTATACTCTGTTCACGATGACGCGTCACTTGCTTTTTCCGACAACATTCGGACAATGACAGCCGAATGTTGTGACGTAATAACCAAAACAAGCGTATTCACAGGGCTACAGACTAGCTTATCCTGTCAATCAAAGTCCTGATGTCAGCTAAAGCACCTGTCCAGTAAGTGACGGTTTATCCTGAACATCGTGTATCATATCCAGATACCGAAGCAAAAGCTCAAAAACTATTTGAAAATTTACTTGGTATCGTAGCTAATCCTTCTGTAGCAAACATGCTATTTAAAATGTTATTCCATATGTGTTTTAAGGCCTTAGTTGAGGTGAAACTTTATTACACCCGGCATGGAATTAAGCCAGTAGCGTTAGACTCGAAATCAACCAATTCGGAAATAATTTGTACGAAATGTATTTTTTGTTTTGTTTTAATGGCTTCATTTTTGATCCAATATGATTATCTATTGTTTTCCCCCTCCATGGAGCTGTGGAAAAGTGGTGGGGGGTAAAGTTCCCCCAAAAGGGGTGTTTTGCGGTTTTTCTCGTACATCTTCTAAACTATTCAACATTTTGATAAAAGTGCTTCAAATAAAAGTCGCAGAGCATTAAATTCTTCATAGAATGGAACCAAGAACAAATTTTTTTGGACTTTCCGCTACCAAAATTCAGTAGGTCAATGTTGGACCAATTTATCACATTTACGAAAACGTTTCGTTTCAATGTTTTTTTCTCTCAAATATCTTCGAAAATTACCTGTTTATAAAAAAATTATTTCATAAACATTTTAAGATAATTAAATTCTGAGTTGAAGGGAACCAAGAACAAATTTTTTCGGACAACACGTAAACAAACTACAGCAAGTCAAAGTTGGACAAATTTTCAGCACAAGCGGAAATGGTTGTTTTCAACTTCAGGTTTTAGAAAATATCTTCTTCAAAAACGATGAATGGGCCAATTGGACCAATTGCCAACATAAAACAAAATGGTTGTTTCAACTTCAGGTATAGAAGTGGGTCAGAAACAGGATAACAATAATATATGATACAAAATTAGTATCTATATTTTTATTAACATGAAAAGAGGCCACTAAATACGAAAAAAAATATTTGTACATAATGGTTAAATGTATGCATTACAGGATCCATGTAGGAATTATTTCCGAATTGGTTGTTTAACGCTACTGGCTTATAAGTCGAGATAACGATGTAATGAAAGCGTAACGAAAAAGGGGTAACGAACTTTGTAGGCCAATCACGTTACTGACAGCACCTGCGCGCAGGATCAGACGGACGAAGGAAAGGATTGTTTTTGACTTGTTTCGCGGCAAATACAACATGGAAATAGAGTTTGTGGCATTATTTCGCCGAGGAATTTAATAAAATTACTTGCAATCTTGGTAAAATTGGCCAAAATCTGTATCAATTAACACACACTGACTAGTTGAAGTACCCGTCTCTGCTTGGGCTGAAAACGTCGTATATAAGTAACATCACTGCCCAGTTTCAAATCTGCAGGACATATACTTCAAAAACTGAGAATTTTCGTCTTTAATGCCACAGAAAAATCTTAACGGAGAAGAATGCATCAACAACTCAATGACTGTTGTCATGGAGACGAAGGAAGCATCAACAATGCCACAGCCGTTGCCATAGAGATTTTCGACCGAAAACGGGAATCAGCAATTGCAAAGTTACGTTTTGTTACTATCCCACAGAAACAATATATATTTTCGGGATGAAGAATGCCTTATGTTCTATTCCAGGGCCTAAAATATCTATATACCAAATTTCATGAAAATATGTTCAGCCGTTAAAACTTTCGCATTTATAAAATTAATTAAATTACGAGAAACGGAAGTATTTTGCAGTCAAACGTATTGACAGAAAGTCTCTTGGACAGAAAAATAATCAAAAGATTGATGTTAATTTTTTTTAAGTAATCGATTTCAGCTCGTTTCTCAACTACGGCACGGAAATATACGAGGATTTGTGTAGTTTTATCGTGCAAGTGAATAACTGAATATTTTTGTTTCATCTTTCAAGTTTGTAAAGTTTCAATTCTAACATGCGAGTTGGACACGTACCCACTTCTATCTAACTTTTAAAAAATAGCTAGCTCCAGACCAAAAATAAAATCTTTTCCCCCAAGTTTGTTTTATTGAGCTACAGAGCTTATGTGTGTCACGTATCAACGTAGTTATCAGAGCACGAAGATAAATCTGGGATAATAGGAGAAACGCGGTAAAGTGAAATTCCAGCTGTTAGAAAATTAGTATGTGAACTTTCTAAACGTCTTCTTCCGCCCAACACCTTCGTAGGCCGCCAAGAGGATGTGCTGGACGCACGCGTCTCTTGTCTAGAGCCGAGAACACACTGGCGCTGTACGCACTTTCTTTACGTAATTTGTAGTCAACAGATTTCACCAGACACCAGGCACGACTTCTCCTTCGTTACGAATATCAACGTTTCAATACATCTTCGTTTAAAAAAATATTTAATTTGCGTATATTTATGTACGCGCGTTTGAAGTTATACTTACTTGGCATATTAAAAAACTAACTTTAAAATTAAACGCAAAAAATTAATATAAATAAAATAATAAAAGGACTGAAGTTTATAAAATAAAAAATACATTGGTAAAGTATAAATACAAACAAATTAAAAAATATTAATTTTTACTCACTATGATATTAATATAAACATGCGTATACAATTAATTATTTTATTTATTTAATATTCGAGATGAATTTTAATTAATATTGAAAATCAATAAATAGTTTGAATTTTTATTCTCTTTTATTAATTTTAACTATGTATTAAATAATAATTTGTTAATTATAATGCAAATAAATCCTTTTTTTTTCGGTAACATAACCTTACTTATAAAAATACACTTGAAAAGTTTATGACCATAATTTCTATCACTAATATTTACAATAAATAAATATTTTTAATGTAACGAACCATTATTCAATATCAATCACTAAAGTATAAGATTTAAAAGTACCTATACGTATAATTGGTTTGTATGTATCCTTTCTTTATCCTGTGAAAATTTCGTTGCATGGTGTGCGCGCATCGTAAAAATTCACTCTCGTCTTTTTTTTTTTTTATAAATTCAAAAATGTTCTTGTTTGTTTTTATGAAAACGGCTATAATGATTTCAATTAAATCTAAATAATCGTTGTGTTCGCAGATGCTTAAGACTGTTAATTGTTAACTTTGTGTTATAATATTCCAAGCGCTCGTACCAACTACTGTATTCATACAACACTTAATAATATAATATACATAGATACCTAAATGAACATCAAAAAAGAAACAAGAGGTTAGAAATTGACCTCCCTAGGTCTAAACTGTAAGTAAAACATATTGGTAATTTGCTTTAATATTAAAATATGAACACTTAACCATAAAAAATGACACCATTGAGACATGTATATTTTGGAAGAACATATGCATGTTCATTAAACACACGATAACTATTGAGATACAATTATACAAATCGAACACACTTTCACAACAGCTATTGAGATAACCATGTAAAAGGAAAACACCTGACCTATGTTGGCATGTTTACATGTATAAATGTACCTATTTATTAATGTGTTGTGTAATATTTGTTTACTGTTGTTCAGTGGCGATGATATTATGTGGCGTGAATAAACTTGTAGTGCGCTACAACACGCATAATTTTTTTTGTTAACAACAATTAATACCTCTAAGAAATAAACTGAAAGTGACAATGCTAAATCAAAGCTTATTCTAATACTATGCTTATTAAACACTTGAGTTCATCGCACTAGAATTATTTATGCATATTTCTCTTGATAACAGACGAATATGTTATTATTGTGCAAAAAAATTTAAAATTATTTTCTGTTTGAAAATGAGAAATTCTTACACCCACTTGGATTTTTTGTTAAAATTAATAATACCATTCGCGCGTTTAAGCGTCATGAACTCGCAGTACAGCTACGAACCAAATGTAAATACGAAAATAAACTAATTTGTTGAAATATAAATGAAACCCCCTTTTTAACCAAGCTCTATGCTTGAATTTTGTGCCGTATTTGCCATCGAAAAAAATTTAAAGACGTTGTGGCCAACCCCCCTTATACCGGGGTAGTTGAACACGTCCGCACTCGCCACGCCAGTCCTGTATACGCGTCTCCACTGACATATTGATAATGAAAGTGTAGTAAAATTAACTTAAATAGACGCGCATGGACTGGCTTAAAATTTGACCAGTGCGCAAAAGGAATCATTAACGTACTAAATTGACCGACAGCCCTGCCAAACTTATTGTGATAGTTATAATATATATAATGAATTACCAGAAATAAAATGTCCAACATTAAGTACTGTAAAAAAGGAAAGGAACCTATAAATTCAATTCATGATACCATTTAAATTGCTATAATTAAATTTAACGTACGTTGGTGACATTTGCATACAAACACTCTTACACTATACTTAAAATAAACCAAAGTCCCATAAAGTCTATTACGGAGGAGGGGAGGGTGGAAAAACGAAATAGTGACGTCCTTCAGTCTAGATAGTTCTACCAGCAATTTCCATCGCCGCACTCTGTTTTTTAAACACGTTGCCCGCAAGTCAAACCAGCCGAACAAAAAGTACAAATCCAGTTCTCGCACTTACTTGTTCTAGAAGCATACCTCTGTAGTCGGTGTCCGCCGGGGTCGGATGTAAACCCCGCTCACATTTTAGCGCCTCTAGCATCGCGCTACATTGATGGCCAGTGCACTAGGCCCACGATATCGCATTCTCATATACCACCACTGGTGTTACTTCGCCGAGGGTGTCGTGGTATTACCGTCATCTTCAATATTAATCACGTAACGTAACACTCGTAGCTCATCGCTGAAAAGCAAATTCTCGTCTGCACCGAGTACTTCCGCGGCCGGCGGTCAAACACACACTTCCCGCAAAACAGCTGGCCGTCGCCTCACTTTCTCACGTCAGCTGACGTCACCCCCCTCCTCTACTGCCACCCCTCACTCCGCTCGATCGTTCTCGTTATTTCTAGCGGGTCCCACTACCGAATAAGAATAATAAGAATAATAGTATATGGTTAAAAAATAACAATAAATAAATAATTTACATACACCATTAACTAGTATAATATTATAAATAATATTATAAAACAATTTACTCATCTTAAAACAAACTTTACGCACCATAAAAGTAATAATAAAAATCAAGACGACTGAGGCCGCCACAAGTGGCCTCAACGTGAGAAGTCACTTAAAATGTTGTTATGGCTCTAACTCGAAAACGGCGACAGTAAGGCGCTTGTAATTTATATCCTATCAACGTAATAGCCTATTTAAAAAAAAATTGGTTTTTCCAAAATCAGTGCTTTCAACAAGCCAAGTTTCTCTTCTAAGAAACTTAATATTTAACTCGATGTCGTGCATTACAGCTGTAATGTTAAGTACTATTACTGGGAACACCTGAACGAATGAAAACAAACCCCACAGATCTGTTTTTTGATGAAAATTGTCTGGCGCAACAAAACTCAATACGATCAATCCATCCATCAATTAAAAGAAGAAAAAAAAAGTTTCCCAAATATTTGAAGGTGGGCGTAGTTAGTTATTTTTTGGGCACTCTGACTGGTTGTAGGTCACCTGATCGATGGACGGATGGCGGGCAGGAGGCCACGGGTTATTGTAATTACGGCTTCAGAACGGATATACGTTTTTAGGTACATTGGCGCGGAAGCAGACGGTGCAGGAGTTCGGCTTTCACCTGTCCTGGTCGTTCATTCGAACGTCAATATTTGCTAACCGCTGCCGCCAGCGCGCTTTCTACCCGCAAGAAGAGACGCAACATGAGAACTCCAGCGGCCGGTGGGAGACCGAGATCTGCTTAGAGGTTTTCCACCTCCCACCAGAAAACCTGATAGACATTACCGCGGGGCTTACGGCTTACTTCCATTCTATCGGGAATATGGAATCATCTGAACAAGGCCCGCCTGGAATAAATCATCAATTCCGCGAACAATGACTTTGCGACGAAGGTATTTTCGTCTAGCAGGAGCATGAAGTTCGTGGGTGATTCCGGTTCGACTCATTGTATGTAGCCGGCTTCCCTCAGTTCTTCGAGTATCGAGACTATTTCGTTGATGTACGAACAGTTTCCTACACTAAGCGAAGCATGTATAAATCTAAGACGACCGACTAATTCATTGGGGACGTCCCAATATACATAGTCAAATTTCTGACCACTTTCTAGCTTTTTTAAACCTTCACCATGTATTGTTAGTTCACTGAAGAGATTAGCGAGAATGTTGATTTTTTCATGTTCTTCGTCTTTATATAGTCAGTTGTGTTGGCTTGCGGCTAGCGTACACAAGAGTCCATGCGCCAGTTGCATGGAGCTAACCGTGCTGTTGACTACCTGTTGACTTCTGGGTCGCGGCCACGCTCGAATGAATGAGTTACCGAAGTTGGTGCATGCCCTGCTGACATCCATCTTAACCGATGATTACCAATTATTATAATTGTTGGTCGGTGTTAGTAACCCTTGAAGATGGCTGCAGCAAAGCCACTCGAGCATCTAGATTAAAATTGTACACTGTATTTTTTTTTTGTAAATGGAACATAGATTTCATGCCAAATTATACATATATTTGTAAATTTTTGCATGCACATACGAACAACTCTATTGTAAAAAAAAATATTGTTAGCAGTAATACTGGTTGCGGATTCTTACCCGGGCATTTATACCTTGTGGGGTCCCAATTACTCCAATAATTAAAATTGTTTTTAAACAGTTTCTCAAATAGCTTCCCAGTATTAACGGCGTAAATTAATAAGCACAATAAAACTAAATCAAGTCCAATTATTGAAAATTAGATTTTAATATCCATTGGTAAAATAAGTAATGCTGGAATTAAAAATCAATTAAAATATAAAATTATGCATCAATTTTAGTAAACATACTCAGTATTATTTCGTAAACGTGTTTCATACATGCCAAAATAACCATAGCCATGTGTGGTACAAAGTTACAATATCTTTCTTGTAGCGTCACAAACTATTACTTGGCTAAAGGTTTCCAAAGGAATCTTATGTAAAAGTACAGAAAATATTTTCCGTGTAGCAGTTTTGAGTTCTAAATTACTTACGCTGGTGGAAATCCATCCTCATTTTCATGCCAAATAAAAGTATGGAAACATTTTGTTTCTGTATATGGGTTACTAATATTTGTGTTTACGCACGTAGAACCTAAGTAACTAATAAATTAACAATTGTTGCATTCTTCACCATAACGTGTTGGAATTCACCATTTTTAGCTTCCAAATCAACTAACTGAGGGTCAAAGTTAAGGTCCAAAATAAGTTAAGTAATTCAAAGTTTAAATTTACGCAGTTTTGTTACGAAAGCCTTAGTAATAAATAAATAAATAAATAAATTTTTAAGTTGTAACTGTTTCAAGTACGCCATCATACGTCAACTACCGGTGAAAATTCTCGTGAAAAAACTCAGCATTATTAAACTTGTTTTTTTGCAGCTGTGAATGCTCTAAAACAATCACCTGTCTCGTTAAGTTTAAAAATTAGGCTGATTGCAAAAAAAATGCTTCTATTTTGTCAATTGTTTCAACCCAGCAGTTATGTGTGTGTGTGTGTGTGGATTTTGGTATACATGACGTTGATAAACTCTGACACCGTCTGACCAATCACCATAAAATATGGCACATTGAAGATTTTTCCATGGAGAAGGTTTTTATGCTAACCATGTTTTTGAATAACTCTCCACTGGATGGCGCTACAGCGCATCAAATTCTGTATCGTTCAACCGATCGCCGTGGGTAAATTCATTTTTATAACAGAAAATCTTAGGTCGCAGACATCCAAACAGTGAGTGTGTACCATTTCCCTATGTCCGCCACACGGGCATATAGTAAGGTTTGGCAACTTCCTATCCTCCTTGACAAGACCCGTCAGCCTTGTGGAGATCACGGTTGAAAGCGAACTAACGGCGCTGATATGAGTTTAATTTTGCACTTCGTCAATTAATGGCCCGTGCAACGTCGGGTACTGCAGCTTTTTTATTTTAAATATAATATCAGCAAAGGTAAACACGCAGTTGTTAACCTATGATTCACAGATGCATGTGCGCTAAATGCCAAGGTTGTGGACTGGTCAGATCTCTCTCCGTACACCAAGGCGATACGGGTTTGATTCCCAGCGGGACAGACCCGGATCTTTCGCAGAGTGGTACACGTGTGCCTGAGGGTTATCTCGGAGTGCTCCCGTATCACCCACCCATTCATTCCGACATTGATCCAGCCACATCTTATCGCACTTCGTCGTCCCTAATGACCTCAGCGAGTAAAATACGTGAATCCCAATAATAGCTAATCCGTTATCAATCTGTTTCTTGTCTGCACAGCAACAGCAAACAAATGAAGAATTTCGGCAATAACACGGTGGTAAGAAGTCAGAGAGCGAGTGCGCACGATCTTGCCTTCTTAGGAACTTTCCCACTGCCAAATGTTTGTACCCAACTACATTTCACAACAATGTTGAGGGGGAAATTAGGAAAGAAAATGGCTTCCAGTTTTCTCCATCAAATAAATTTGGACAAAAATGTTTTAATTTATTTTACACTATAAAAGTTTGAGCTATCTAAAACTTTTAAATAATAATATCTTTTTGATATTAAATAATGCATTAAAGTGCTCTATTTGTGCATTTTTTAAACATGTACATATTTAACTCACAATAATATACATTACATAATAAAAATAAATGCTTAGTGATTTTTTTGAATTTATAGAATCATAATTTCCATTTTACATATAAAACTATTTCGCATATGACATTCATATTACAATTATTTTAAGTTATTTCATTTATTTTACCTCTTTAATCGTCCATGTGTTCTTCACCATTTTAAATATCCGTTGAGACGGAAAAAAATCATTTCCGTTTTCGATAGACACGATTTTGACTGATTTATTGCATTCAACATCCAACATATTTTATAACCCTTCCTATATGCAAAATATTTAATGGAAACTCGAGTTACCCAACTTGTTAAAAAAAACATGGCTGCTCTAGTGATGTTTTCGGTGACGTCATAACCCTCCAACTTTATATGAAACAATATAGTGGAAGGTGTTGGAAACGAATAGTTGTCAGTGTTGCAGGGTCTTTGATAAGGTAGAAATGAGAACTTCACACCCATCCTTTTTCACACCTGGGTAGCAAAATATTTTTGTTTGCTATAATCAAATGTTAAACCAATTATTTGCTGATGAGTTGTTAGCACCTGTGTTTAACTATACTCACTTCATGATTGCATTATTACAATTTTTTACTAGCGAGTTCCTTTAAAGCTTCTAAACAAAATTCTAGCATTAAAGCCACGGGTTTATTTGATATCTAATTGATAATTAGAATGACTTAACTTAATAATAGATCCATACCATAAGATAGCCTACAGTTCACAGGGATGAAAGCCACAACCACAACCCGAACAGATCCGAAGTAAAAGTTTGGGTAAGGTTTGGCTCAGCAAGTGGAATTAAAGTCAGTGTAATAAAGACCGAAAGGTATTTGACCGGAAGGTTTTACACGAGATGTATGGTGATGTTTGGTTATCGTAACTAGTTAGGTTAGCATTATTTAAAATTATTTATGACCGTAAAAATACATAAATCCTTACGATATGGTAATTTTATACTAGTGATGGGCAATATTCAGAGAACGAACTTCGGATCTTTACGGGTGCGGCTCTCATCCGTGTGAATATAGGTTTCCTCTTGCCGTAGACGAGTACCTCGATGGGCGAGAGAGAACAAGACCTCTGGGTGTGCCGAGGCTGTAGCATCGGTGTTCCCGAGCTGCAGTGCTGCCAACCTCGGTCGGGGCAGAGGGGAGGGCTCTCACGAGATGACAGGAGGGCCTCGCCGGCCGAGGAAGAGGCAGTCAATGTCGACGGGTTCCTCGTCGGACGAACCTGTTGTCGGCGCGCAGCGGCGGAGGCCCGCTTTCCCTCGGCTCCCCCCTGCCCCCCCCCCCTTACGTCCTTCAGCTCGAAGGGTCCGCGAGTCTTTCAGTACTCGCCAGAGATGTGATGTGCAACATCTAACCTCGGTAACGAGCAAAATTCACGTGTTCTCAAGTTGCAAATACACTTATAATACCAAACTCGAGCACAAAATGTTTTACTTAGAACTCTGTAAAATAATGCCGATCGTGATCAATATACGCATATATTGTGTTTTTACCTACACTTCTGGTCGCGAACTACTCGTAGTTTCAGCACCCGCCACTAGAATTCGTTGCCGGAGCAGCTACGTCGACTATTGCATCATTTGATTAGCAGACCGAAATTGTTAACTATATAATAAACGGCTCCTGTAAAAATTGAAATATATACCAAACCTCTGCTTTGGACCTGATTTTTGACAAGGAATTCTATTCAAATATTTTCCAAATTGTATTGACTAAACCGTTAATGCTATAAAGTTTCTCTTTGTATGTCTGAACTTTGGTTCACATAATCCGCCACAGATTGCAGCATCGTGATTACACATTTCCGTGCCTTGACTTCGTTGCATTCATGAAATTACTCCCACCAAATGCCGTATACCAGAGCTAAGAGCTAAGATATTATACATACATCAATAATAGGATTTGACGGACAGCAAAGTTCATAACTCTCATAACCTCATAGTAGGATTAATATCAAATATATTACCTTAGATTATCCCACATTTAGTATTATCAGACGCTCTACAGAAAAAAAAAATCAATCGGCAACGTCACGTGTTAGGAAAGCAGATAGTAAAGAATTTCTTTAAATCATCACAAATCCGAACTTTTTAGATACTGTAATATAACATTACATTAATATAACAATATGTTCCCTTCTTTAGTTATTATTTTTCGGTTTTATTGTAAAAACATGATTGTTTGGTTCGTAATGCGTAAAATTATAACATAGTTTGACATTAAATAGGCATTTTTCTTAGCACCTCCCAACTATCCGACATTCTGCCAGCCCGTGTAAGTCAGATGAGCGAGACTCTATTACTTTAAATTGGTCTGCAAACCTTCAAAGCACCGTCATAAATTGTCAGGAGATGTATTTGATGTCACTTTTTTTACATCGCCATCACAATATTGTTCAACTCAAAACATTGTGGAAATTGTGCATGACCAAGACTAGAGATGGCGAGTAGTAAGTACGAATAAGAATCTCCGTCATTAAACACAGTCACTTCCAAAAAAAATCTTTTAAAACTATTTTAGCAATGTTTTGGGTGTCTGAGAAAAATACTCAGTTATTATCTGAAGGGGAAAAACCTGCCTTCATCCGGTTACCATGTAATCATGCAGACATGGCCACTTCCTGCTTCCAAATTATACATATATATATATATTTTTTAATACGAGTCATACAATGGCAGCGTATCTATGATTCCCTTGTATAGGTAGTTTCCTACATAATTTTGTTTCCTTTATTTTGGGTTTTGTTCCCCTTGATTTAAATGGAAATTATATTATAACTACGGTTGATTGTTTGTACATTGTTTCATAATTTCATAAAGTATTTTTTTAATGGTTTTGAAAACTTGAAAGTCCAAAACATGTTTAAATTGTAGCATGAGATAAGATCATGAATTCATGAAGTGTACAGTTTTTAATTAACTGGTATTTAGTGCAAGTCATAATTTTATTAATTTTTAGGGATATTACTCAAAATTCTTTTGAAAAAATAAATGGTCCTTAAAAAACTTTTAAAAAATAAGTTACTGAGCTTAAAAAATTACTTTTCAGAGAATTGAGAATGAATTTCCAAACATTACAGTGTTATGACAAAAGATTAATTGAACCAGTCAATACCAAACTGTTTACCACACAAATTCATGCTCTCAACTCGTGCTAGAATTGAAACATTATTGACCTTCAAAGTACTCAAAACCATTAAAAATAATTATAGAAATAATGAAACAACGTACAAATAATTAACCGTATTATATAATGATTTCAATTTTAATCAAGGAGAACAAAACACAAAATAAAGGAAACAAATAATTTAGGAAACCACCCCTATAAGGAAGATTATACCACGCCATTGTATTAATGCAATCTTTCTTCTACTTTCAATTTGAAATCATCTGTTGTAATTATCGGTACACATGACAAAGCATACAAAATATATATTTCCTAGTTATTTTTTTACACTTTTATCGCCTGGCATTAATAGAGTCAAATCTGTTGACACAGTAACTCCTTCTAAAAATGTATTACAAATGGAATTGAATAAAATTCAAATAAAATTATATATATTTGCACATTTTACAGTTACTTTTTAACAAACATTAGTTAACTTTGAAATGCAGATCTGGCGAAACACTCGCCCAGAGACAAGAGGAATTGTTTGCCTACATATATTAGAAACCAAGTTAAATAAAAATATTTCGTGATGAAATATTTACTGTTAAATTTTAAATGTTATATAAGATTAATAAGCTTATAGATTATTTTAGGAAGTATTTACAGACTGATTTATTAGTGTTATAAAATGTGTTTTAAAAATTTTCATTTAAATTTTTTTACTGTACCTATTGAACAATAAATTTTAGTTTGGAAATTCTATAAGAAAATGAACATAGTTCCACGTCCGAATTGCTTTAGAGAACCGACGAAATATTAAATATCTTTGATATCATGTTTTTCCAAGACAATTTACCTAGCTAATGAAATATAAGTATTTTTAAAGTTTCTATTATATTTTTATGACTATTCAAGATTACAAAATATATTCCAGGATATTTTGAATAACATTAGGTTTACTTCGGCACACCAATACGCCTAGTACAGCCCCCTATGTTATGTGAAACATATACGGCTGCCTGTTGCCACTTGTGGGTCCGCCATCTTGTCGACTTCTGCTCATGGCTATAGCAGTTTCTGCAAGCATGCGCGTTGGACTTTCTACCTGTTATATTATTTACATTGTGTAATGCGCGCTTATTTCATTGCATTTCTGGTGCATACTAAAACTTAGCCTACAGAAGTATAACCGCATAAACGCTGGCAATGATAATTCCTGTCTAGGGGAAAACGTCACATGTTCAGCGTTGAGGCATTTACATTCGACGCGTTCGGTACTCATTTTGAACGCCTAGACCTGAAAAATTAATAGTAACATCTTGTTAAACGTAATTATAGTTAGGATTTAAAAAGGGGTACAATTTTACCGTTTCACACTAAAAATTAATACTTTTCTTATATTCATCACGATCGACATTATTTTTAATAATTCTACGTCAAATTTCGTGTCCGAGCTTTGTATTATAAATGTATTTGCAACATGAGAACACATGTATTTATTTTTTACTGATACCGAGGTTAGTTGTTTAAACATAATAGGCGAGTTTTGGAAGACGCGCTCACATTATTTTTTTTTTGTAAACCGTTCCCTGAATAACTGTCTATTATTTACTGTGCGCATTGATAATTACAATAAAACAAAATAACGCCTAAATGGTAAGAATTTGATTATCATTCCTATGTTTTAAAAAAATTATACTTGTCTAAAACATCAAACAAAAATTTAAATTAAGCACCAATTTTCGTAAGTGCAACAATAAATATTTATTATTGTTTCCAAAAACATATTTCATGTACGGGAAAAATAACCAGAGAAAGGAGCTGCACCAATATACAAGAATTTTCTTGCAGCATTCCAAACTATTTGTTAGAATTTGGTTTCTAAAGGAATATTTTGTAATAGTACAATTTTTTTCCCCGTGTTACAGCTTCTGGCTAGTGAGTTTAAGGTCTCTTGTTAGATTCCCGGTTTAGATGGGAAATATACTCTACTGGTATCAGGACTGGGTGCTGCGTTGTCATTCACTGCCATACTGCTGAATCACCCTGCAACAGCAACGATACCTGAGGCCACTAACAGACACAAGCATTTAAATAGCATTATCATTATTAATAAACGCGCTTCAGTATGTGACCGCTGGAAGGTAATCACTAGAGACCTGTAAAATTCGCGGATTCATTTCGCGATAGGATAGAGTCCAAATACTTTCGACATTATTTTGCTTCAGTGATTGGGCCACAGTTTATCTGAAGGACTCTGGGCCAATGAAAAATATTTTACAGAAGAATTAGCGAATCACGATCATTCCAGTCAACAGGTGTTACGAGTCGGTAACCAATCAGCAGATGTGATTTGCACGAGTGCATAGAGGATTATGGAGTCTATCCTTAAGGGATTTGAAATCGCGAATTTTACAGGTCTCTAATAATCACGTGGGTGACTGCCATTGACGTAACAGTTACTCTTTACTACGATCGTTGTCTTCAAAAACACTCCAAAGCCATATACTATACAAACCGTGTCAAATTATTTTTTTAATTTAATATGGCGTGGTGTATTCCTTCTTTAACTACTTCGAATGAGTGAAAATTAATCAGAACCATCAAGATGCTCACCTACCAGGACTCATTAACACCTACATTTGATCTTGGAAACCAGTATCCATTAAGGGTGACGCTGGCGTGCCCATCGTTATGTCAAGACGACTCTACGCGCAAGTCAGTGAGCGTGCGTGCAGTCTTCTGCAGAAGTAATTACACAAACAAACCAACGTTTCTAGAATATTGCGTGAAGTTTCTAGCAGCAGTGTGTTGGTTTTTGTAGTAATTTATGTTTCTGTTGGAACACCGATCCCCGCAGACAACATCACGCACGCCACGGAAGAGTCTTCGTTAGCGGTCGTCTCACGCCTGGCTTCTAGGCAACCCCACAATGCGTTCTGCATGCGTTGGTTGCATATCGCACAGGTCACTCGACCGAGCACCATTAGGCTTAATCCCGTTACGCCACGACCCAGCATGACCGAGCCGAGAGGAAAACCTGCCGAAAGGTTATGAATGACAGCGAGCTATGTGAAGTGCAATTGGGGGAAAAAAAAAACCGAAGAGAAATGAAAACGTAACCACTTCACCGAGGTAGGCATATGGCGACAAAATGCCTTTTCGTTACGATTATACTGCTTCGCGGAAACTATGTGTGCATTTAGTAGGATCATAGCAATGTTTATTTAGACGTGTGGTGGAAGGATAGGACAACTGAAAATATAAGATGAATAATAAAAAAAAATGTGAGCGAGTTTTTAAATATTCGCCAGAGATATATAACATCTAACTTCGGTGACGAGCAAATTCATGTGTTCTCATGATGCAATTACACTTATGATACGAAACTTGGACACAAAATTTAATGTATAATTCTTTTAAATAATTACGAGCGTGATAAATATACGAAAATAGGGTTTTAAATTACATTTTTTGACGCGTAACAATGCATTTGATTGCAGTACATAAACGCAAGTATACGTACTTACACTTGCATACGTATGAAACATTACCAATATTTTAAATTTTATTTCTTAAGAATGGCCGCTGTAGCAGCCACCTTGGAAGAACACACGCGCATGATGACTTTGAAAAGAACAAGGAAAAAAAAAATTCTTAGTATTCATGCAATTTTCCTTGACGTTGCATTTCCAAGTACACGCAATTAGATGACGCTGCGATGTGGCAACACCGCGATGTGCACACAGGTTTTGTGCACGCTCCCAGCACGGTCCGCGCACGCGCATGACACCGACATGCCATCTTCTAGAAGTTGTACAGAAGAACACCCATAGTTCCGAGTGTGGTCTCGTCACTGAGGTCTCGCTGGAATCGACGTTGTTGGTTTCCAGTTTTTTCTGTTGGTAACAATGCAGCTATTCATTGGGTGTGAATCAGTAACGGAAATAATTTTGTCTGTTGACGGAATGTTTGGCCGACCTAGTAAGTTAGTGATTTCAGCTTGCGCTGTAAGCGGGCGCTGATTGAATTTAGCTCTGGGCCACCATGACGGATGTGCCTGCAGTTCGGAAAATATATCGTTGGCAGCCCGGAGAGAGTGCCGTTCTTATCTAATAGCACGTGATTTCCGATTACACTCTTTGAGCAAGTGACCAGAACAGAGCCACCCGCGTCAATATATATATTGAATTTTCGCTTTTTATTTGGGCCCTTAGGTTGTATTACTGCCCCTGATGGCGTTTCTTTTTTAGTTCATCGAGAGCTTATCGTCACGGTACAATGTTTCCTGTTTTTATTTTCTATCGGGTTACATTTCACATTATCACATTTGGCATTCCCGGCGAAATTGTACTGGCGTTCCATAATCAGGAAAACTAAAGATAGGCCGCCTGGCTCCAGAGTTTTTAAAAGTGTCTGACTAAGAATAGCAATCTAACAGCCATTTTTATGTTTCTATACACGTTTCGTTTAGGTTTCGTCTACAACGTGTATTTTTCTTTTTGATAGTGAGAAAAAAAAGAGGCTAGAGCGGATGTTTTCACGTACAATTTTAGGTATGAACAATTCCACTCATAGTATTGTGCGTGGTACAGTGATGTTCTGCATTTATCTTTGATATTACGTCATGAAATGACAGGGTCACCGCTGCAAGTCTCGGAGACAGTTCTGTGCCTGGCGCTCAGGGGCGAAGAGGCGTGCGATGAGCCAGGCAGTGTCGCCCTTAGCGCCCGACCAGGCGGCCGCCTCCCGGAACGGCCGAGGCCGCAAGCCTGGCCAGCTGGCCCGGCCAGTTGCAAGGGCGGTCGCTACTCCTGGCAGAGGGGGGGGGGGGGGGCAGGACCGGTCGGGCCCGCGCGAGGACTGCCGTGTACCGTTACCGCGGCGAGAGGCGAACCAAGGTCCCCGGCCCGGAGCTTGTGACCAGTCACCAGCCTTCTTTCCACAGACGAGAGAGCCAAACGACCGATCGTGCATCTTCGGGTATTTTTTTTTTCGGTTAATTGTAAAAGGTTAGGATAGCTACATTAAAGCTACTGTGAAATCATGTAAACGCTTTCCCCAGCCCTGGATAGCTACATATTAAAAAAGTTATTTGCTAAGCAACCATTAAATTAACTTTACAGTATTTTTAATGCAGCTATACTTACCTAATATAACCAACCATCCACAAAGTTTTAAAGTATTTATAATGTAGCTAACCTATCCTAATCGACCGCAAAATTTAATGACACACCGGTTTATACAATGAGATAGAACGGGGGGGAAAAAAAGCGAGCATGAACTTGGGGGAACTTCGGGTGTGGCTCTCTCGTCTGTGAAATGATAGCTTCCCGTTGACTAGTCACCAGCGAGGGAGTGGCCACGCGCGCATTTCCAGAATATTCCTACCTTCTTTTTTCATTATAACTAGCCAGCCAGCTCCTATACAATGCCAATTTAAAAAAAAGTTTACCTTTAGAAACACAATTTATCAAGCTAAAATCATTAATAATGTTCATAATTCGGTTGGAGTTAATTTAGTGAAAGAAAAATAGGCTTTTATTTAATTTTGTTTTTCACTTTATTTAAAACTAAATTAAATTAATCTATTACAATTCTTATAATGGTCCAGTACCATACAGGAACATTCCAGAACATTCTCGAACATTCTAGAACATCTCTAACCTTCTGGAAGATTCTATAATATTCTTAAACATTCTGCAATCTCACTAGAACATGCCGGGAACTTCTAAAACGTTCAGGAACATTCTGCTCAGTCTCGGCCGAATCGGCACTCTAAACCCAGCTGCTTCACCGACTTTCCATAAGAAGTCCATTATTGGTGCGATGCCTTCTTTTGACATCCGTGTCTTCGAACCCAACCACTGCAGTTCCTAGGGTGGGTTGCACGCGCTGACAAACCAGCTTACATTTATAATTTACATTTATATTGATTTTGACGTGACAACGTCTAATAAATCGATGAACGCCGACTGCACGCACGAAAAAGTGTCCCGTTACGCACATTGTCCCGTTACGCTGTGTCGCGTTACGCTCATTGTACGCTTGCGCCGCATCTATCTCTCTTCCACTCGATTGGAACAACCATCGATTTGACTTTTTCGAGGCACATTAAACTTGAAACACTCCCATTAGTTTCCTACTTTTCCTATCATCGTCCTATTCTTAACAGAATAACACAGATTGGAAGAAGTTAAATAGCAAACATGTATAAAAGTTATAGTTAAAATAATCTCTTCGTTAAAGTAATAAACATATTTGAATTAATGAGTGCAAATAAAAGTAAATTTATCAATTAAATTGTAGATTTCATTTCACTCCTTTGTATCCATACAAAATAGTGGTAATTCAAAAAAAAATATTCAATTTTATTCATAAAAGTATGCAATCATTTCATCAGTGTTTTGTTATGACGTTGTCACGTTAAACTATCGTCCGTAAACCGACTTTACAGAAAACCAATTTTTTGACGTGACAACGTCTAATAAATCGATGAACGCCGGCTGCGCGCACGAAAAAGTGTCCCACTACGGATGTCCCACTACCGATGTGTCCTGTTTGCTCATTGTACGCATGCGTGGCATCTCTCTTCATGCTCATTGTACGCATGCGTGGCATCTTTCTTCCACTCGATTGGAACAACCATCGATTTGACTTTTCAATCATATTTACGTCGTTTGAATTATTAATATTATGTAATTTAACGATCGTCCACCAATTTTCAGCACAATCGGTACGGTTATTTAACAGTAATGTTGAATTTTCAAATACGTTTTGAACCAATAATGGTGTTTTACAGTTACACATAATAATTCAAATTCCACCCGGGATCTTTTGCACAATGTTTTAAAAAATATTGTAACACATTATAAATAAGTTTCGTGTATTTGAGATGCGTATTTGTTATAAAATCGAGTTATTAAAACGAAATAATATTATTCCCCTACCGTGAACAAAATTTATATATATATATATATATATTATATATATATATATTATATATATATATATATATATATATATATATATATACCATCTGAAACTTTTAAGTATGGCCTCGTGGCTTTGATGTTAGCATGTCTAACTTAGAGTGTTAAGGTTGTCGGTTCAAATCCCGGCAGCTGCGAATTTTTTTGTACTTGTAAAAATAAATAAGGCGTACGCAACATTTCAAAAGTAATAAATATATTTGAATTAATGAATGCAAATAAAAGTAAATTTATTAATTAAATTGTAGGCTACATTTCATTTCACTTCTTTGTATCCATACAAAATAGTGATAATTCAATAAAATTGATTAAATTTTATTCATAAAAGTATGCAGAGTTAGATTTTATCATACAAAAGATAAAAAATTTAACAAAAAAATTCTTTCTCAAAGAATATATATTTTTAATGCCAAAATGGTTTGGTTGCAAAAACCTATTACGGCTCAGTCTCAGGCCGAATATGATATTTCCTTTTCTTCTGGAACAATCATTTCATCAATGTTTTGTTATGACGTTGTCACGTTAAACTATCGTCCGTAAACCGACTTTACAGACAACCAATTTATTTTTATTTTATATTTTAAACTCGTGACGTAAACTTCTTGAAGAAGCCAGAAGGGTAGCAGACATGCTCTCTGGGCCGCTAACACGGGCGGGAAGTCACGCGACAAGCGAGTGAGGTCACAGGCTGCGAGGCATCTGGCTCGGCGAGGCAGTTGAAGTATTCCGCGCTACTTGAGGCGACGCGCGTGGGTGCGCTACCGTGCGAAGGACACACTACTCACTACTACCAGCTCGCTCGGCGTGACGCGAGACGCGAGTTGGCAACACTGCGAACAAGAGCGCGGCGGCCGCTTCTTGCTGTTCGATGACGGCGACGAAGGAAGCAATTTGGTGTTCAACACATAAACGTCGCATGGAGAGTATCCTCAGATAAAAAAAAAAAAAAAAAATCATATACGTTTTCTGTTGATCGAATTGTGACTCACCCTATAATAAACCAAGCAATGCCAATAACGATTACAGTTTCTTTGTACTAAAATAAATAACACTTGGATCCCTCAGCGGCCAGGATGTAGCTTTTTTTTTTTTTCATCTTGTGGAAATTCCGTTGCATATTGCGCGTGCATCGTAAAAATTCACTGTCATCATTTTTTTTTCATATCGCGCCTAAAGACGCATCACTTCAAAACAGAACAGATCTAAGTTTTAAGATGATCACACATTCTGTAGTTGTTTTATTAAACATATGTTACTTTCTTATTTCCATACATTGTAATATTCTATTCATACTCATTCCAGTTCTCAAAAATCTCATCGTGCAAGCATGCATATGCAGTGGAGCGACGTAGTTTATTATTATTAAAAAAACATTGCGCCTCAGTTGAGATTTCAACTGTAGCAGACGCAAACCACTCTGGTCATCCGTATTCATAGCAGACGCAAACCACTCTGGTCATTAGTATTCACCTTTGCAGAAAATATTAGAGTTTAAAAATTCTCTTTAGTGATCTTTTTTCCCTTCTTGCCTATTGTCTAAGTTAAATCTAATGAGTGCGGGGAGGGTTCACGCTTGTGTCTCAGGCTTACAGCCTATACACACTACTCAAGCTGGATTTAAACCATGCGGGGAAAGATCACGTGCATATTGTGCTACTGGAGTTTATTGGCCAGTCATGGCAGCGATTGTCGGCATGGCTGATTCCCTATTGGTAGCCAGCTAATGTGACCCAGGTAATACATGCAGAGACACAGGGAATACCCTGGGCCGGGACATGCGGGAATAAATCAACATGCATTAAAGCAAACATCCAACTACTGGACAAAGGAAGAATGTCCAGGTATGAAGAGTTGGACGAGGCACAAACATCAACCATTCGGGGGTTGTGAACTTGGGCCATTTGGCCCTGGGTTGCGGTACCAGGGGCGGGCAACAACACTCGTCAGCCCAGCTGCCAGGCAAGGATGGGTGATGCTGCAATATTCCCTTCCCCAAGCGCCGGACCCGCGGCTAGGCCAGCGGGACAGCCTCGGTTTGGGCGATATCCACAGCGGCAGAAGGCGGGAGGGCAAGTAACTGATGCACCTACACGGAGGGCCACTCGGCGGTGGGCAGACGAGCCAGTAAACTCGGCGGTGGGCAGACGAGCCAGTGAACTCGGTGGTGGGCAGACGAGCCAGTGAACTCGGCGGTGGGCAGACGAGCCAGTGAACTCGGTGGTGGGCAAACGAGCCAGTTAACTCGGCGGTGGGCAGACGAGCCAGTGAACTCGGTGGTGGGCAGACGAGCCAGTTAACTCGGCGGTGGGCAGACGAGCCAGTGAACTCGGCGGTGGGCAGACGAGCCAGTGAACTCGGCGGTGGGCAGACGAGCCAGTGAACTCGGTGGTGGGCAAACGAGCCAGTGAACTCGGCGGTGGGCAGACGAGCCAGTGAACTCGGTGGTGGGCAGACGAGCCAGTTAACTCGGCGGTGGGCAGACGAGCCAGTGAACTCGGCGGTGGGCAGACGAGCCAGTGAACTCGGTGGTGGGCAGACGAGCCAGTTAACTCGGCGGTGGGCTGACAAGCCAGTGAACTCGGTGGTGGGCAGACGAGCCAGTTAACTCGGCGGTGGGCTGACGAGCCAGTGAACTCGGCGGTGGGCAGACGAGCCAGTTAAATCGGCGGTGGGCAGACGAGCCAGTGAACTCGGCGGTGGGCAGACGAGCCAGTTAAATCGGCGGTGGGCAGACGAGCCAGTGAACTCGGCGGTGGGCAGACGAGCCAGTGAACTCGGCGGTGGGCAGACGAGCCAGTGAACTCGGCGGTGGGCAGACGAGCCAGTGAACTCGGCGGTGGGCAGACGAGCCAGTGAACTCTGCGGTGGGCAGACGAGCCAGTGAACTCGGCGGTGGGCAGACGAGCCAGTGAACTCTGCGGTGGGCAGACGAGCCAGTGAACACGGCGGTAAGCAGACGAGCCAGTGAACTCTGCGGTGGGCAGACGAGCCAGTGAACTCTGCGGTGGGCAGACGAGCCAGTGAACTCGGCGGTGGGCAGACGAGCCAGTGAACTCTGCGGTGGGCAGACGAGCCAGTGAACTCTGCGGTGGGCAGACGAGCCAGTGAACTCGGCGGTGGGCAGCCGAGCCAGTGAACTCTGCGGTGGGCAGACGAGCCAGTGAACTCGGCGGTGGGCAGACGAGCCAGTGAACTCTGCGGTGGGCAGACGAGCCAGTGAACTCGGCGGTGGGCAGACGAGCCAGTGAACTCTGCGGTGGGCAGACGAGCCAGTGAACTCTGCGGTGGGCAGACGAGCCAGTGAACTCAGCGGTGGGCAGACGAGCCAGTGAACTCTGCGGTGGGCAGACGAGCCAGTGAACTCGGCGGTGGGCAGACGAGCCAGTGAACTCGGCGGTGGGCAGACGAGCCAGTGAACTCAGCGGTTGGCAGACGAGCCAGTGAACTCGGCGGTGGGCAGACGAGCCAGTGAACTCAGCGGTGGGCAGACGAGCCAGTGAACTCTGCGGTGGGCAGACGAGCCAGTGAACTCGGCGGTGGGCAGACGAGCCAGTGAACTCTGCGGTGGGCAGACGAGCCAGTGAACTCTGCGGTGGGCAGACGAGCCAGTGTACTCGGTGGTGGGCAGACGAGCCAATGAACTCGGCGGTGGGCAGACGAGCCAGTGAGCCGGCTCCAACTGCGGGCGCATGAAGTTCCAGGTAGCCCGGCGATGCTCCATCGTCACCTTCCTTCTTCCAGTCAACAGCGATATCTCTCGTGCCATGGTAAAGGGGGGGGGGGGGTGGTAAGTCTTCCAGTCCGGTGTGTGCGCATCCGAGTTCGCTCGCTTTCCAACTGCGGGCACGACCGGAAGTGGTTCACGTTTCCGCTTCCGTGGTGCGTTTACGCGCCCTGCCAGTGCATAACCGGTGTTCGCGGTTCTGTAGCTGCCGCGGAGAGCTAAGGGGCGCGGAATTATTGAGTGAGCCGGTCCTCGTCAGGGGTGTATGTGTGCCAGTGAGGCGGGATGATAAGCGCGACGCTCGCTAGTGCTTCTAGCGCGGTGTCGCCTTTGGACTGGCGCGCAGTCTTCTCGTCGTGCTTGGGGCAAATATGAGATACGAGCAGTGACCATAACATTATATAGCGAAGAAATGAAAACTAAGGTGTAATTCAAGTTAGTTACTTCGGTATTTTCAAAAAATCTGTACCGGTTGTTTCATGGCTAACAATTACTCTAAGGAACACGCGTTATAACCATTTTCACTCGTCTAAAAATACCAATTTAAAAAAACTTAATCCGAAATAAAAACTTCTTCCTGTTCGCCCTAGCGAATTCTAAAGTAATTGTCGTAAATTGAACCTCGCTCTGATTTTTTAATCTTCTTTTACGTTGTTTTTCTTCTTGTCATAGGTGGTAACTTGTCCGCTCTATAGCGATTCAAAAAAAAATCTTAATATTTTTGATCCACCTTATTTATTGTACATCATAAGTCTCTACACAAAAGGTGAAAACGGTGACTAACGCACGTGCTACAAGACGGATGGTTGCTCTCTCAGACAACAAAATAACGTTCGTTAGTGGCACCAGTTGGTTCATCTTCCTGGAAACACAGCTTTCATCATTCGTATTGAAACCTACGACTCATGCTGTGTATAGGTGAGTTAAGTGTAGCTCGGAGTGAAACGAATCCGCTATAACAATCGTGGCCCTGGCGTAGGTATGTGCCCCGAGAGTGAACAAAGGCTGTTTCTTTTTATTTACGCGCGTACTTCGGGGCGGGGCCCGACAAGTCACGACCCGCCACTGCAGAGAGACTCGACTCCTCTCACACGCCATACCTTCTCGCAGCAGCCGTGACCTAAGCGACCTCGCTGCCGCCGCGATACATCGATATATCGATACATCGTCGCGCGGTTTTCCACGAGCCTCGAGGACAACGAGCTATTAGCTCGACCACGACACATCGGTCCCAGGGGGAACGCACCACAACGCCGAAATACCACAACGCCGAACGTACAATAACGCCGAAAACCATACCGCCGAATGCCAAATTGACTACAACGCCGACAGCTAGAAAACTGCTGTGTACCACAACGCCGAAATACATTAACGCCGAAAAATGTCATTGCAGGACTGCCACAAAGGTTAGGTAAGGTTAGGTTAGGTTAGGTTAGGCTAGGTTTGGCTAGGGTGACCAAATCATAAACTTGAAAAAACGGGACACATCCAAGGAGGGTTTGGGGGCGATACCCTCCAGCTAAAGGGGGGTCCAAGGGGCCTCCGTCGAGACGTAATCATTGAAACATGCTCTTTTTTGCTAATTTGAGACCTATAAATCTTTTTCAATATACCTATGAATATGTAATTTAATTTAAATTGTGAGGTGTACAATAAATAAAAACAACAATTTTGCAGTGAATACTTATTTATTAAAAGTATTATGACATACTTCAAAACATTAAACAAGATAACTAAAATTGTTAGTCAAACTTATGTTAAAAATCTTTAGGATTTCAATTGGGGATATTTTTCTTTCGTTCCAGCCAATTTCAAAACCACTTTCTTTTCCAATATAAAGTTGTAAAAACTAGAACAGTCAATTTTTAAATTGTAGGTACCTGCAAGATTGCAGAAAGGGTATCCACTCCCATCTTGTTCCTTTCATCCGTCCATTGAATGTTCATAAGCGAAAAAAATATTTCAGTATTACCATTATGGGCAGGGATCGCAAACACATACTGGCATATCTTCAAAAATTCTGAGTGCTGTTCTGGCCTGGTATGCGTTTTAAAAAAACAAGCCCATTTTTCGTGACACTGAGGTGGTTTTTTATCTTCATCAGTCCATTCTTTAATTTTTTCACTTACCAAATACACTAATGGTGCCAGTTGATCAAATAGCAAAGTATCATTTATGTCATTGAAGTAAAAAATAGTTTCTTCAATTAGTTCCCAACTGGGGATCTCTTTCGAAAGCATCCATTTAAACTTTGAGAAAGTAGAGAATGGTACACTCCATTTTTCAAGATACTGTATGCAAAGTTCAACTGTCGTGGAGAGGGGAAGATGGCAATGGGCGAGTTCAACTGTCGAGAAGAGGGGAAGACGGCCCAAGGAGAGGCGCGACAAAAGTGTATCATCAACCCAACGTAAATACGGGACATTTAGGCGTCCCGGGAGACTTTTTCGGGACCCCGTTTACGATCGTTAAAAAACGGGACAATCCCGTTTTTACGGAACGTTTGGTCACCCTAGGTTAGGCTAGCCTAGTTTAGGTTGTGGTATTTCGGCGTTAAGATACATTTAACATTTTTCGGCGTTACTGTATTTCGGCGTTGTGGTACACAGCAGTTTTCTAGCTGTCGGCGTTGCGGTCAATTTGGCATTCGGCGTTATGGTATTCGGCGTTATTGTACGTTCGGCGTTGTGGTATTTCGGCGTTGTGGTAACTACCCGATCCCAGGTGTACTGAACAGCAGAGTCGCTGCTTCAGCGTTATTGTGACTCACCAACCGTGACTGTAACTCACCAACTACAGCAGGGCGAGTGTCCTAAACCATGTTGCGTCTATTATTTCGTGTTTTAAGCTCATTATCTACTTTATGAAACTCTGAAACTGACAGACAGACAACGCACAGCTCAAACCGGCGGGTCTGGAAGCATGAAATTTCGTAAGAGTTCCTCATACAAGTAAGAAAGGTTTTTTTGAAAATTTACTTCCTACGGGGGTTAAACAGGCGACGAGAGTTTGTATGGAAGTTTGTCACTTTTTAATTTGGAAAAATTTTAAATGGCAGTATAAAAAATAAGAAAGGTTATCCTACACCGTATAAAATTTAAGACACCCGAAGAAGTGAAGAAAACTAATGTAATTCAGTAAAGTAACATTGCCTTTCCCAATGAGAAAACCTTTGTACTGCATGTGAACAAGAGGAATGCACTAACATTATCATAGTAGTTTCATACAATAACACCTTCAAATCGAGCCACAGGAACAGTGCAGGAAGGTGAAGGTGAGGTGTGTGTGTTCCAGGGCACGGCGGGATGGAGGTTAATGATGCTGTGGGGGCTGCTGGCGCTGGCGGCGGCCAGCCAGCCCTGCCCCGAGCTGCACCGCGACCTGCGCTACCCGTGCCGCTGCGACCTCACCGCCGAGCAGGAGATCCTGGTGGACTGCGACCGCGTGGTGTTCCACGGCGACCTGCCCTCCTTCCCGCACCGCGCGCCCGTCGTCAGCTTCCGCCAGCGCTGGGCCGGCCACCAGGCGCTGCCCGCGCGCGCCTTCGCCGCGGCCGAGCTGCCCCTGCGCGCGCTCGACCTGTCGCACAACTCCCTGCGGCGCCTCACCGACAGGTGACGTGGTCCCAGCCCCCTCATCACCTCATTCACCCCCTCACCACCTCGCCATATCACCCCCTCGCCCCTTCATACCCTCACCACCTCACCACCTCACCCTCTCACCCCCTCACCACCTCATTCACTCCCTCACTCCCTCACCACCTCACCCCCTCACCACCTCACTCCTTCATCCCCTTATCCTCTCACCGCCTCACCAACTCACTCCTTCACCACCTCACCCCCTCACCACCTCATCCCCTCATCCCCTCACCCCCTAACCCCTTCAACCCCCTCACCATCTTTCATCCAGTGGAGTGTGGAAGTGCCAGAGTGTGAGAGAGTGTGTGTGGCTGCAGGCTGCTGCTGGGGCTGCAGGACAGCCTGGAGCAGCTGCTGCTGGGAGACAACCTGCTGGGGGACAACCTGAACCCCATCTTCTCCAGCAGCGAGCTGCACGGGCTGGCCGGCCTGCGCGAGCTGGACCTCAGCGGCAACCTTATCAAGGGCCTGGAGGAGGGGCTGCTCAAGGGCTGCGACAACCTGCAGGTCACCTCTCAACTTACAAACACACATCTCTTAGTACAGTCAGAACTTGGAAACGTCGTAACGTAGAATGTCATAAGTTAGAACTATCACAACTTAGAAACACTCAACTTAGAACTGTCATAACATAGAAACACGTAACTCAGAAACACGCAACGTAGAACCACACAACTTAGAAAGCCATAACAGAACTATCAGAACTTAGAAATTCACTACTTAGAACTGTCATAACTCAGAAACACGTAACTTAGAAACACACAACGTCGAGCCATATAACTTAGAACTATTATAACTTATAAACACACAACTTAGAACAGGCATAGCTTAGAAGATTCTATCTTGTGTGTTTCTAAGTTATGTGTTTCTAAGAACTATTATAACTTATAAACACACAACTTAGAACAGGCATAGCTTAGAAGATTCTATCTTGTGTGTTTCTAAGTTATGTGTTTCTAAGTTGTGTGTTTCTAAGTTGTGACAGCACCCCATTTCTCCCTTCCCCCACCCCTTCTCTGTCTCTCTCTCGCTCCTCCACTTTCTGCGCAGGTCGACACGCAGGCGGTAGTCATCAGAGTGTGACGAAAAAGAAAAGCGACTGAGTCTTCTAGTACTTGCCAATCATTTATAAACACCTAACCCTGGTAACGAGCCAAAATTTAAGTGTTTTCACGCTAGAAATAAACTTATAATACGAAATTTAATGTAGGTTAAAATGATAAGCTTTATAAATAAACGAAAAATTGGGTTTTCCACTACATTTCTAGACGCGAATCACACGTGTTTACCGCACCCGCCGCTAGAATTCGCTGCCGGAGCAGCTACCGACGACTGTAGAATCATTCGAGTTGCAGAGCAGAAGGTTTAACTGTATAACGAAACGACTACGATAAAAGCGAAAAAAATTGACGTAATACCAAGCACCCGCTTTGGATCTGATTTTTATTAGTATACAGCCCATCTTGTTGAAATTCATTAAACAGTTAATACTTCAAAGTTTTACTTTTGTCGCTGTTAACTTTGGTTCGCACCATCCGCCACAGATGGCAGCACCGTGGTCACACATTTCCGTTCCATACGACTTCCATTCCGATCACGAAATTACTCCCACCAAATGCCGTATCCCGTATGTTAAATTGTTTACTCGTCAAAAAATGCGTGCGAGTCCACCACGGTGTTTCAAGTGAAACTTCACATATAACAGGAGTAGGAAATATCTTAGGGAACTCAACTATTTTAGACGTTTTATTTGAACCTAGCTGAAAGGTAAAATTATACTAAGAGTGAATTTTTCGCGACTGCCACTTCCAATTTTTGTGATTCTTAAAATAATATTATCATATATAATATAATTAATAAGTAATTATAAATAACAATACTTTTTTTATTAAATAATAATTATTATATATTTAGGCACCGTCATCTACAAGTAGGTTAGAAAATATAGATTCTAATTCAGAACACTTTTTTTTATATAGTTACAGTGCAAATATAGTTTTCGCGGAGAAGAAATTGACATATTCTTGTTTTGAATATCTGGTGTTATGATAAATTTAAAAATACAAAATAAGTTAATTTTTTCCTCTACATATGTTATCTATCAATTTTAGCGACGAGTAGGTACATACACCAACAATCTGTAGTTAATTAAACTATACGTGTTCAGTTCTTTGATGAATTTTTAATGTAGAAGATTGATTCAAAACATCTTTATGGACATACGCCATGGTCTTTTTTCACTGTACACCACAAAGAAACCAATGGATTGGACAAGAAAATTAATACACACACACACACACAAACACACACACCTACACACACACTGAAAATCAAGCCAAAATCAGCCGATGTCAAATTTTGTAATTTTTTTTTCTTTGATAGCTGAAACTTTGCTATTATTTCTGAGAGAAATAATCTTAAGTAATAGGCTAGCTTCTCATGACTCACAAAAAAGTACTCGTAAATGGTATAGACTGCACAACCTTAGCTGTACGTCAGACGCTAAACGTGGTTGGACACTCGTGGTAAAAAACTTCGATCAGTTTTTGTAAATAATGAGATTAGTACGATGCTGAATTTGTTTGGATTTGTCAACTAAACCGATTTAACACAAGTCCGTTATGTTTATTTGGGCACATATTACTACATTTTTTCTCCCGTGAATATTACCCACCCTAGTGTATCATCTGAAGTGCATGTTGCCTACTTGTCAGAAGATTCAAAGTAAGCATCTGACACTAAATGACTCCTTTGGTGAAAAGTCATACTTGAGAGTATTTTTAGACGATCTTTTTCGTAAGTTACAGCTTAATGAAATGAAATAACTCTCGATAAATGGGTGGCAAATCCAATTTTATTCCTGAATGGGAGATTGCATCATTTTTTTCTCATATGTTTTATATCTGGTATTATATGTAATCATTATTTGTTGATTTATTGCTTAGCATAAATAAATTTTTGATATTTATTCAAAGATAAGTCCTAAAAGATAATTTTTAAAAGCATGTCACCCTTAGTAATAATTTTAGGTAAAAACTTAAAAATACGTTTTAGTTTTTTTTTCTCATACTCACCTGTCAGGCGTTGTCAGTTTTCATAAACCTCATATCCTTATACCTATATTTGCTTCACATCATAGCCATTCACAGTAACTATACGCCTGCTATTATTCATTTCTGAGTTTGAAAAGAAATGTCCAAGTATCCGGAAAATTGTTTTAGGGTAAGATACAAATGCACAGCTTGTGTTGTTCACAGACTCTGCGCTTGGATAGGAACAGTCTGACTTCCGTTCCAAGCTCATCCCTGAACGGCCCCAGAGCTCTGCGCAGATTTTCTCTCACTGAGAACCACATCAGTAAGTACTTACTTTCACAGCTGTATACAGCATGTGTATTAGTATAATAATTGAGTTTTAACTCTGCAATACTCATAATTAATTTTATTTAAAATTTTATTTTGTCTCATTGACAGCGATATCAACACACATTGCGTATGACAGAAATTTGGGGTACCATTGGAAAAAAAAAGGTCACAGAATTTGAATGGAATGATTTAAGGAAACAATGTAAAACCAAAATCAGGATGATTATTCACCATGTTTCGAACCTGTGTCATATGTGATGCTATTTCACTGATTAACTACTGCATCAAATATTTTATTCAGTTTTTTGTTTGGCTTTTTTGTTAATTTTTCATCTCTCAAGACAACCCTTTCCTATTCGTTGAAACAAAAATGTGTGTGGCTTAAAGAAATTTTCAGTGACTATCTCAATCTGTCTCTTAACAATGCCAGTAGCTCCTTGCGCCATTTACATTTTATTCGCAACCGATTCGGTGATTATTCTACTTGACTTGCTCAGCAGATCGAGCAACTACCTGAAGCTGCTCGGCTCATTGAATCTAAGTGACAACATTATTGGGTCATTAAATTTAATTACGGCAGTTTGAAGAAGCTACCAGCTATTCTGCACCAAACATTTGCTGTTCAGAGAACTGAATGAAGCAAAACAGCGCCTGGGTGTGCAACTATTTCAGTTTGCACATTCTCTGAGCGTGGTTATCATACAGTGTCAAAACTACCCAAGGAAAAAATTTGCCGACAATGTCTTTGATTTGCTTCAGATAGTTTCCAGATGTGTGTCTCAAAGTTAGGAACAACAACCACCGTATATATGCGTATATATACATAAATATTTGTATATGCATGCATAAATATGTTTACATGCATATATATGTTAATATGTATATATACACGTGTATTTACATATATATGAATTTATGTGTAGCTATATGGATATATAGCATATATACACATATACGTGAATATGCATTTATATATGTTTATACATGTATATTCTTATTCATGTGTATGTGTGTACATGTACCACAAACCGTATCGTCACATTGTGTGTGGTTGGCTATCGACAGCAATGTTGGTGGTGGGAGCAAGGAAAAGGGAGAGGAATGTGTGGGTGGCAGTGTTCTGAAATTCCTCTTGGCAGAAGCTGCTAACCCGTCGCTGTGCTTGCAGGCGCGGTGCACAACAACGCGTTCCTGTCGCAAAGGTCGCTGGAGCAGATAGACTTGAGTCACAACCGCCTCACAGTCATAGAGAGCGGGTCCTTCGCGGGGCTGGACCGACTGCGAGAGTTGCGGCTGACACACAACAGGTTCTCTCGCTTCAACAGCGACGTCTTCCAAGGTGAGGGAAAAGGGGGTGGTCTGCAAAGTCGGTTTACGGGCGATAATTTTTACGTGATAACGTCACAAGAAAACAGTGAAGAAAAATTGCATACTTTTTAATTTTCAAATATTATTTACAGTTTTTGCAAATTTAATTTAAATAATTTGTTTAAATATAATCACGAACAATTAGTTAATAAGCCCGCCTTAACATGTTTAATATTTATAGAAGATTTTCTCGCACGGTGGTTGGCCGATTTCATAAATTTAAAATATGTCCTATACCCAATACACTAAAATGCGCGTTATAAAATCAGAACTTAACTCATTACCAATTTATAAAATATAATTCTTAAATGGTTTGGTTATGAATTTTATACACCTGAAAATTTATTGTGTCTAATTATTTAGTAAAAATGTTTGGACTTAATCAACTAATTTTCTTGCAATGGTAAAATATTAGCAATACCCTGAAATTGTGCGAGCGAAGCCGTGCGTTGGTACCTAAATGTAATACTAACAAAACAATATTAATAAAAAATATTTGTTTTTGCAGGAGCCGAAAACTTGGAGTACCTGTCTCTGTCGGAAAACTTCATATCTGAGATACCCAGCACAGCCCTGAAGGCCTTTTTGAACCTCAAACACCTGAACTTGTCATCGAACCTAATACAGGTATCTGTTTGGAATATGACTATTCATCTTAACCAGAGACGAAGCCAGTGGTTTGGTCCCTGGGGTCGGACCCTCCCTTCCAGATAATATTTAAAAAAAAAAGCTAAGACAGAATAGCAACCTAGCTACATAAGGTTAAAGTGATATTATCTTGGAATGATTTTTTTAAGTTCCTTAGTGTTCTACAATAATGAATATCCTCCCCATTATAGCCCAACATGCCCCCTTCACCCACCCACAAAAGTGGCAGGTATTGTGTTTTCAAATAGTCCATATTTAATTCCGGTGTGCACAAATGTTTTTGTAAGATTTTCATTTGTACAATCTTGACATGAGTGTTTCAATTGTTTCGTGTATTTGATAACATTAATATATGTGTATGACCTTTTAACTAATTATTTAATAATTGACTTAAAACAAAGTATTAAAAGAATTAAGTAAGAACCAAAATATAAAACTGTTTAGTTTCCTTTTCTCAAGCTAAAGCATTGCTTAAAAATTTATGTGTAAACGTTGGAGTTCTCTAAGTCCACTATTCCCAGGGATTTTAGTGTGAGTATCAAATTTCTTTTTAAATTAATCTATAAAACAATTTTCTCATAAAAAAGATATAATGGTCAAACCGACCCACTTCCTTCAAGGCTGTAACCAGGATTTTGTGTAGGAGCAGGTCCAATATAACCATGATATCATGTTTTATGAATAATTTATCTCTATAATTGAATCTTAAAATACTGTCACACTAAAATCTCTGGGAAAAATATACTTTTAGATCACCAATGTGTATAAGAAATGAACTTGCTTGAGAAAAAAACTGAACATATTTTATTTTGTATCATAATAATTTTTTTAAATTTGTTACTAACTCAATTGTTTGTTGATTTCGTTTAAACAAGTTATATAAAATATTTGAATTACACGTGTCAAGTTGGTACGAAAGATATGCGCAAAGTAACATGTGAAAAAACCAGCATTCAACACAGTCTACTTAGAAATACAATCTCAGCCGCATGTACAGCTATAATGGGGGGAAAATACAGTATAGTAGCCCCCACTATGGATTAAAATTCTTCTTCTGAAATTATCTCTGTAACGTTATGAAGCTATGTTGCTGTAATTTTATTATTACGTATTCCCTTGTTAATTTTTTAAAAATCCTGGAAGTAACACCACTCCTCCCTGAAATTACCGACCACCCTTCCCGGATACGTCACTGCCTCCTTTACAAAATCCTGGATGCGGCCTTGTCCCGATGAGCCAAGTGTCGACTCGCAATTCCAGAGCTTGGACGGCGCGAACCTGGTGTCCCAGCCGGAGTTGGAGAGCCTCGACCTGAGCAGAAACAACATCGCCAACATCGCCCCGGGCACCTTCCTCGGTCTCCGCAAACTGAAGGAACTCGACATCAGCGTCAACGCACTGCGAACGGTAAACCGACGACGTAAACACAAGGAGATGCGAGCAAGTCTTCCAGTACCTACTCGCCACAGATCATTTTTTTAAATGTGGAATTCTTTAAAACAATGCCGAGCGTAATGAATACAGTATGCAAATTGTGTTTAATTTAATTTCTGGACGCGAATCACACGTAATTTCCGCTGCTGCCGGAGTAACTACGTCGACTATCGAATCATTCCAATCGCAGCAGAAAAACTTGAAAAAAAATCCTAAAACCCGGCTTTGGAAACAATTTTCGACAAGGAATCTTACTAAAATACTGCCCACCTTGTTGAAATTCACTAAACGGTTAAAGCTCAAGTTTCCCCTTGTATTTGTGAAGTTTGATTTGCGAAATCCGCCACAGATAGCAGCATCATGGTTACACATTTCTGTTCCATTCTCGAAATTACTCCTACCAAATGCCGTATAGCCGAGATCTTAAGATGTTACACAAATAAAAAAAAATTCCTCAACCGAACTGAAGTGTTCACCGGCACATTTAGTATGCATGAAGACACAATCAACATTCCCAAATAATGTTATCAAATGAGAAAGAGTAAACCATCTGTTTCTTTCTTGACTTCGAATGCAAATGGCGTTAATAGCACCGAATCTGCATTAACACTTGGTGAAAGTTTATATATATATATGAGACACACACATTTATTTGACGTTAAAATTATTTGGTACTGGGACTGAACATAAACAAGGAACGCAAAGTAGGGGAACAGTGCGAATGAAGCAGTCTCGGTTCATCTGTGTCACTTCGGAGACCATGTCCCCATGCTCTGAGGAGCCGGTTGCTCTCCTGAAAGGATCCACGTGGTCGGCGGGTGGTCGGGCCTGCTGGCTTCAAGTAGAGACTTACTGACGGTTAAGCATTTGTTTTATGTTTTGTACTTGATGCGTTGTAGCCAGCTAGTTTACTCTTGTCAGGATAGCGATTTCTTCGTTTGTAGCCACCGCGTCTCGGATAGCCGTAAGAGTAACGTTTAATTTGCAAAGACTGCTGAAGCTACAGAAGTGAGTGGATTAATGTATTTTGTGTTCAAATACGTATTGTGTTCTATGCTCAGATCTCGTCTTTCGCTATTCTTTGGTACTTACTGTGACCACTGGGTCGGTCACACATTTTAAGGAACCCTCCCAGAACTTGCCTAGAGTATTTTTAATAGCTGAAAATTAAATGTATTAAATTTATTAGCATACATGTATATGCATAATTTACATTGGACAAACTGATTTCATCACCCTACATTAAATACTTTCTCTATTTGAAAACACATGTATGTAGTTCTCAGTGCAGTTTCACTTAATCTAGAGGAGTTTAAATTTTGCAACAATTTTTATGTGAGAGACAACTTAGATCTCAGTACTGGATATCATTTGATAGGAGTAATTTCGTGAAACGGAACGGAAATGAAGTCAAATGAACGTAAATTTGTAACCACGTTGCTGAAGTGGCGTAACAACGTATAGCAACATAAACCGTATATAGTAACTTTCATAAACATTGGGGGATACACAAAACGTATTGGTGTGCCAAATGAAACTTTATGATAGTGAAACTACGCTGGTATATATTTTGTAAATTAAAATAGTTTAGTAAAAAGTAATTACAACTTTTAAAATACATAAGAAAACTAGCATTTCAATGATTATAACCCATATTCTTGCAAAATCTCAGAAGTCTCGGTAGCACAGCGATAGAGCACGCGCTTATAAAGCTCAAGGGTGAATTTTTGACTTGGTTCAATCCTCATCACTGGGAAACATTTTTTTACCTTTTTTAATAACGTAATTGTAATATGTTATGTACCTAATAATAATGTTGAATAAGATTAAGGTTTGTTTGTAGGAAGTATTTACAGACTGATTTCAGTTGTTTAAGCAAAAAAAAAAAATACATATACGTATTATGTATTTTTTAATGTTTTAGGTTAATATTTCAGTAATGTCATGGAAGTATAACTTCTAACGTGTACGAAAACTTTATAGTATTAACTGTTAAGTGAAATTTAAAAAAAACTGACATTATTATTATAACATTTCCTGCCGAAAATGAGGTCAAAGGCTGGGGTTTAGGCTTTTTTTTCAAGCCTTTGTCGCTTTTATCAGAGTCGTTTCTAATACTTTAAAATTTCCGTCTTTTTTCGTGATGATATCTGCACGTGATGGTGGCAAGCAATGTTTATGATTCAGGAGGTGAATTCTAGCGGCGGGCGCAAAGAGTATGTGTGTGTGATCCGTATCCAGGAAATTTGGTAGGTATTCAAAAAGCGAATATTTTTTTAGTAGTATATTTAACACGATCGGCATTATTTTAAAGAATTATACTTTATATTTCGTATCCTTGTTTCAAATAATAAGTTTATATGCAACATGAACAACATGAGAACACATGAATTTGCTGGATATCGAGGTTAGATGTTACACATCTCTGGCGAGTACTGAAAGACTTTCTCACATTTCTTTTCTTTATCAGTGGAAAATCATACAGAAAAGGTGCATGCTTTTTCTAGTAATTATATATTTAAGCAAACAGTGTTAAGAAAATCACTGAAGGAGTTATACATGTACGGCAATACTTACATTGGTGAGAGACAGTCTAATCCTGAGTATCAAGTCATTCCAGTTTCCGTAGGGTTTTACCCCTAGTTTTTCTTTGGTAACCCGACTCTCTTAGGCTTCTGCCCTGTCCGTCCCGGAGCCCTCACGGGCGTGGATACGGATACGCAGTATACGCGAAACAGGAGAGGTGTTTGTTAAGAGATCCAGCTATGTCCAGAGGCCGAGGCTACCCATCCCAGTATAGACACCGTCACCCCCCGCCTCAATCAGCTAACCAGACAAGTGGCTGCGTCCTTAGCTCTTTGACGTTATCAGCATTGCTGGTGCCTACCCCATTCACACTGGTCAGGCCCAGTCCAGCTGAAGTAAGACCACTTATGAAGATGTTAGTGTCTAACGAAAGCATGTAATACTCTCTTGTCTGACATGTTTGTATGAAACCTCGCCAACACGTGGACAAGAGGCGTGTGAATGCCGGCAGGTGGAGGACGATGCCTTCGAAGGCCTGGACAACCTGGAGAGCCTGTCGCTGCGAGACAACAACATCCTGCTGGTGCCGGCGTCGGCGCTGGGCCGCCTGCCGCGCCTCGGCCGGCTGCAGATGGACTTCAACCGCGTGGCCGCGCTGTCGGGCGACATCCTGCGCGCGGTGGCCGGGCAGGTGACCGCGCTCAGCCTGGCGCGGAACGTGGTGCGCGAGCTGCCCGCCGCCGCCTTCCACGAGTTCCACCGGCTGCGCGCGCTCGACCTGGGCGGCAACCTGCTGACCGGCCTCAACGCCGCGGCCTTCGTGGGGCTGGAGCGGAGCCTGCGCGACCTGCGGCTGGGGCAGAACCAGCTGGCCGCCGTGTCGGGCGACCCGCTGGCGCTGCCCGAGCTGCGCAGCCTCGACCTGTCGGGCAACCACCTGACCGAGGTCTCCGCGGGGGCGTTCACGCGCGTGCCCTCGCTGGCGCACCTCAACCTCAGCGGCAACCCGCAGCTGGGCGCGATCCCCTCGTCGCTGCTGCACGGCGTGCCCCGGCTCGCCCGCCTGGACCTCAGCCACACGGGCCTCAGGGCCTTCACGCCGGACATCCTCATGCACTGCCAGGCCCTCCAGCGCGTCTCCCTCAGGGGCAACGCCATCCAGGAGATCGCGGAGAACACCTTCAAGAACCTCCGCAACCTGACCTCCATCGACCTGTCCTACAACAACATCGCGAACATCAGGACGGGCGCGTTTTCCGGCCTGCAGAACATCAAACGGGTTTCACTACGAGGAAACAGACTGAGTGCGTTCAAGGGAGAGTATTTCAGATTCACAAGGGGCAGCGATGGGAAACTTGGAACGACCCTTGAAGAACTGGACCTCTCGCTCAACGAGCTGAGCTATTTGTTTCCATCGTCATTTCGTGTTCACCCTAGACTGCGAAGACTTATAGTTTCGGACAACGAATTTTCGTTCTTTCCTGCTGAGCTTATAGCTTCACTTCAGTACCTGGAGTATGTTGATCTCAGTGGCAATGCTTTGAAAGCTGTAGAGGACTTGGACTTTGGGAGACTTCCAAGGTTGAGAACATTGCATCTCGCTAGAAATCAAATAGAATCTTTAAGTGAATCTGCTTTCCACAATTCAACGCAACTTCAAATTTTGAACTTAGGTGACAATAAACTGGATCGCTTAGGGGAAAGAACTTTTGAGGGTTTAGCTCGCATTGAAATGCTAGATCTTTCAAATAATCAACTGAGCGAACTACCAGATTCGATTTTTGAACGCACGAAGATTCAGATGCTTGAAAATATAAATCTGTCTGGTAACAAGTTTGAAGTTGCGCCACTCAAATCACTGCAGCGGCAGTACTTCTTTTTATCTTTAGTAGATCTGTCCAGAAATAATCTGAAGGACATTCCACCCGAAGACAGCATTATGGTCAACATTAAGAGACTCGATCTATCTTTCAATCCCCTGACCGAGGAAGCTGTGAACACTGTACTTAATGAACCAAAGACGGTCCGGGAACTGAATCTTGCAAGCACAGGAATATCCAAAATCACACAACTCGAAACACCTTTCCTCAGACACCTAAATTTGTCCCACAATGCCATCACAGAGTTATCAGACAGAGCATTCGAGCGACCAACCTTATTAGAAGTGCTAGATGTTTCTCATAACCAGCTCTCAGAAATGACAAACACCCTTTCTCGAGTGTGGCCACGACTTAAAAACCTTCACCACGTAGACATTTCTGGAAATTCATTTTCGACGATCGTGCAAGGTGATTTTGACGGCTTGGATGCACTTCAGCATCTTAAAATGCATGATTTGCCAAAATGCACGAAGTTGGAGAAGAATGCATTCAAGGCACTGGGTAACTTGGTGCAACTGACTGCTTTCGGATACCCACGGCTTGGCTACTTGGACGTGCACGGGATCCTACAGAACCTGCCCACGCTGGAAGTCCTGGACATAGAAGTGAAAGACCCGGCGGTGAGCAGCGACCAGCTGGCACCGGTGCTGCATCCTCGACTCGAGGAGTTCAGCATCAGAGGCGAGAGAGTGCGGAGCCTCTCCTCCGGCATCCTAGCCGGCCTCAAAAGCTCTTCTGTGGTCATCGGGCTTCGGAACACATCCTTGACCACACTTCCTCCTGCGCTGTTCTTCACGATGCCCCGTTCCAGCCTCATAACGCTCGACGTCAGCGGGAGCAAACTGTCCACCCTCAGCCCCCAGTTGTTGTCGGCGTTTGACGAGCGGCGCGGGGACCTCAAACTCGTGGGCCTGGCTTCGAATCCCCTCGTCTGCGACTGCGGTGCCAGGGCATTGCGCCGGTGGCTTCCCGGAGCTGGGATGACCGGGATACGGTGCTCGTCCCCGGCGGATCTGGCCGGCAGCCTGCTCATCGAGATCGCGGACGACGCCTTGACGTGCGACCCGAACCGCCACGCCCTCACGTCCGCCACGCCGCCTCCCACCACCGTCGCGCCGCCGACCAGTCCCAAGCTGATGACCGAGCCGGACATCATCTGGTCCTTGCCGCCGGCCAGCAAGACCAGCACGCGCGCGGCGGGAGCCAACAACCCCGCCAGCAAGACGCCGCCCACCGTCACCAGCGCCGGCCTCAACAATGACGACACGCTCATCATAGGCATCGTGGGCGGGGTCGTGGCCTTCATCGCGATCCTCATCATCGTGATCTGCATCGTGCGGCTGCGCATCAGCAACAACCAGTACCGCGGGGGGCCCCTGGCGAGCGCCGCGGCGCTGTCTAGCGGCCACCCGTCCTCCATGATCGCGAGCAACGCCTGCTCCTGCGTGAAGCCGCCGCCCCTGTACATGGCCGGCCCCTACGCGACGCTGCCGGCCAAGATCATGGGGCCCGCCTCCTCGTCGGCCGGCCACAGGCCCACCTACTCCACGATGGGGCGGCAGCCCTACTACCAGTCGCCCCCGTACTTCATATCGTACCCTCCCGAGGAGAAGGAGCACCGGTAGCATTCGGTGAAGTTCGCAGTGAGCAGCTTGTGAACTGGCCTCACTGCACTGCCAGAACACTTCTGAGTGTTGTTCTACAGCCTATCACAGACATTCGCAGCTATCAGAACATGAGACTTGAAAGAAGATGTTATGATTTTAAAGAACATAGACTGACACTACACTACATCTTGCAGATGCAAGAAACATATTGTCTGCTAAGAAATTTCTCTTAAATGCATAAACACATGTGTTAGCACAGGTATTAAAAAAATTAACTGTAAAATTTCCAATGTATGAACGATTTTTAGCATGTAGTTTCTTGATTTTTTTTTTATTTTTTTTTTTAAATCTTTTTTCAAAGAAAGCTAATAATATTTCTAATTGTAAAATATAGTTGTTATAGTGAATGTATAATCTACTATACTGATAAAGTATTGTGTAACAGGTATTCTAAAAATGTTAAAAATTAATTTATATCAAAAATAACACAGTAATGTAGAATCTGGAAGAGTAAAGCTTTAGAATATAATAACTCATAAAGTACAAAACAACCCATACTGTAGCTTAAATATGTGTATAAAATTTTTTTGATGATATTTAACTTCCCATTAGAAAACTTCAGTTAAAATATTTCTGTACCGTACCAATAACATAAAATAGCGGAGTTGTCATATGATAGCACTTTGTTTGAAACAATCAACCAAACTACGACTTAGTGATGTTAATTAATTAATGTCAAAGATTAAAGACATCTGTGAGTATTAATTGTAAATAATAATTATGTTTTAAATAGGCGGCTAGGTATTTTGTCATATACTGTTAAAAGGTTAAAACTTTAAAGAAAATGAAAACTTTACAAAAATTATATATCATTGAATACACATACTTGTATAAAAATATTTGGTAACTGGTATTACACTGTGAGTATTAATGTATAAATACAAATTATATTTTAAATAAGTGACTACTTTACTGTCACATAATGGTATTTTAATCTTTAAAGTGAACACGTTACAAAAAAATCTGTAATTTTAAATACAAATTCTATGTACAAAAATAAATTGTAGGTAACAATTGCTTGAGTAAATGCTTACCTAAAACTGTAAATATCAAAGATTCTGTATTGGATTAAAGGGAAATTTGTATGATGAATGTACATAACTGTAAAAATTATTTCAATATTTATTTGTTTATGCTACTTTAAGATTATTAGTGAAAATGTATACGGCTAATGCAAGAATTTGTAGTACTGTAAGTATATATTAAAAATTAATAATACACTTATTTTTTGTTTGTTTTAAGTTCTTAAAAACTAATCATAAATCAGTGTGGGAAAAAAGTACACTGATCGAAAATACTCTCATTAAAAACTTATGTAGTTATATGAAAATAAAATATATTTATTTCCATGTAAATAGATCAGGTTAAGTTACAATAAAACTTCTTTGAAAAAAAATTTGTGGAAAAAATGCTGTATGCCTATACCATATTTACTTTAATACACTTCTTAACATAAATTTTAAAGTTACTACTACAAAGGAGTCGAGCATTATTTAAATTTATGTATTTTCACAAGGTACAAATTATTATCAATGTAACTATCCTGTATACTAATAACCTGCTTTACACACCTAAGAACTCAAGAGTAATCAAATCTATAATGTATGCCATTATGGTGCATCTTTATTTCTCTATAAAATTTTTTAATACCCGACCAATTCAGCATGAAGAAGCTGTGAGAAAAGATTAACACCATACCTAAAGACCACACAAGTTAAGAATATAGGTAAGCAATTAGGGAGTCTAAGTGAAATAAATAAGACCTTTGAAACTTCACACAAGGATGAAAACCTGTTATACTTATGTCCACATCCAAATGAATAAGAATTTTTAAATTTCAGTTTATTTTTCATATTCAATGAAACCTTAAAAATTTCATTAAATTTCCAAATAGGTATATAACTGACTGACAATGCATGTAAAGTTGAATCTACGTTAAATATGAGTCTAGGAACAAGATGATTTTCAGAAATGTTATTGCAAAGTGTAATGATTAACTGAAATGCACTGTATTATGTTAAAAAAAATGGTAAATACATTTAAATGCATGGTTTCATATCAAATGGCTTGGTAAGATTTTATTGAAATCCTTGAGCACTTATTAGGTGATCAAAAATTTTATTCATGCCAGGAGGTAGTATCAAATCTGCGACAACTGTGCTGCCTCGACGATCACGGCCAACAAGAAACTGAAGCAACAGGCACTCCAAGTATATGTGTAAAGTTATAAACAATCTTCTTGGATTACGAAAAACACAGGTAATAAAAAAAAACACCTTGTTTTATTTTGGTGTACAACAGAACCTCAGGCAATCACTGCCAATAAAAAAAAATAGGATTACAATGCAACAGCTAACAGTGGATAAACCTAAACAATTGTGATGTTAGGTTGATCTGCCCACAACCAGTTTCAGTCTCCAGTCATTACCATCGGGAGATGGCCGTGGGCTCATGGCATGACTGTGACATACTAGGCGAGATGAGAGCGCGATGGTAAAACTCACTGCCTTCTTCAATACAGAGGTGAAGTGAAAACACTACATACACCTTGTCCTGAACCCAGGAAGGACTTTAGAGCACGTCCAGACGGGCGGACGCAGTTAACGGCAATACAACTCCACTCCAGTGCTAGCCTGCGAAGCTAGTAAGAGCTGGGCAGGCTTCGGCCGGTCCACAGGCTCTCTGGGTCGTCTGAGAGGTACCAGAGCTGTGATACACTTGATCAACCACAGGTTAGCTGAACGGGTTAAGGCAGAATGGGTGGCAATGGTGCTGGGACTGGTTGCCTCAGCCTCTCATTGTACGAGGCGTGTCCGGAAAGTAAGTACCGTTTTATAAACACTAGCATAAAAAACGTTTTTTTCAACAAAAAATTTATTTTTACTTGAAAGAGCATTTCTTAAACTATTTTTCTACATAGTTACTACCATTGTTCAGACATTTGTCATAGCGGGAAACCAACTTGTCTATACCCTCTTCATAGAAAGATGCCGCCAGCGAAGCCAGCCACTGCTGAACAGTTTTAGGCATTATCACTGTCAAAGTGCCTCCCTCCTAAAGCACGCTTCAAGTTTAGGAAGGAACGAGTGGTAGCCTGCAGGTGTTTGTTCACGGCTTCACACTACTGCCGAGTAATTTTGATTAAATTTCGAGTTTTATTTATTTAAACTCAACATAGGTTAGTTATTTTCGAACATATTCAACCATACAGTGCAATATTATTATTTTTAACCCAAAATGAAAAACTTGCCTAAGAATCATACTACATTTTTTAAAACTAAAATTTGGCATACAATGTGCCCCCATACACGAGTGAATACGGTACAACAATAAGGTTTTAATCATATTAGATGCCTTCAAATCTGTATTATGAAATGGTGTGCATTTTAGGATTTTCTGAAAGAAGTTAAAATTTTAATAGGCAAGTTAAATTTGAATTGTTAAGTAAAATTTACGTAAATTTGTTATTTACAGAAGCAAAAGACTACTACAAGTGTATAAAAGGATTTAAAAACTTTACGAAAAAATACCAACGTGGGGTAATAAAACAAATATGGTTTTCAAGCAATTTAATAAAACAAACATAAATAATACCTGCATACAAGCACACTCATAACACTGCTTATTGCTTCCTCCGTAGGCCCCCTACGACACTGATTACAACACCAAACTCTAACCCAAGGTTTCAGGTTCCGGGGAAAAATCATTGCAAAGATGAAACCTAAAGGAACTGATGGAATACAAAATTGACAGGTGTTTCTTGTTTGAAAAAAATACCAACCTCAGTTATAAAAACAAGTGCACAATCAAACAAAGTAATATTTCATCCCTTACACAATTTCGTACAAACTTCATGCTTAACCAAAGATATACCGTATTGGCCCGAATATAAGGCGACCCCGAATATAAGGCGACCTGCAGTTTCAGGAGGCCAAACAAATGTAAAAGTAATTTTTGGTAGAAATTAATGTGAAAATTCATTAGACATACATTTTGTGTTGATAAATCGTTTTTGAATTTATGTATAACAATTAATTTATATTTATCACATTACTTATTTAAAATAAGTTTGAATGGCCTACCCTAAAAGTCAAAAGAAAACAATTAGAAAATATTTACATTTTTAAGTATTACACTATAAATTTTTTCGTATGTTTACTCTAATGAAGCTGCATAATTGTCATCTTCAGAGCTGTTTATTTGTCTAGACCTCGTTCCCCGCCATTCCACTGATGTGTGATTGTTCATTTTTCACAGTTTACTGTATCTACGAATTTAAAATTTTTACAATGGCTATTAATCACTCTTAAAATACAGCAATTAACTTTCCGTTTGACTTAAGCTACGTATTACCACAGAACAAGGCGTATTACTATTTTGTAGTGTGTTAAACGTAAAAAAAGCAAACAAAGAATGCATCTTGCCGGAACAAAACAAGTGGCTAGCTGACATGATGAAGCATACGGCCAAGAATAACTTCGGTTACGTGACCGCGTATATTTGTCCATATTACTCTCTGACAGAGAGAGTCTGTTCTATGAATTTGAAAGAATAATCTATTATAATTATGAAAGGTTTTTACATAAATAAGGAGTGGATTATTAAAATAGCTTTTGAAGCAACGTACCAAATTCCTGTTAATATGGCGTCTTCGTGCGTGTTCGGCAATGTTCGTTTTACAACAAAGAAATATTGTGGAAAGACAGTTGGCAGCCGTGAATTTCCATACATTACATCCGAAATGTTTGTAAACGTAAACAATCGTTCTGAAAATAACTGTGATATTTTAGTACAAATATTTCCGTTAAAAATCTGAAGATAAATTACCGTAAATATTAACACGCGGTTGTACACAAAGTACAAATATGAATTGTGAAATAAAAGGTTGCCATTTTGAGATGCTTCAACATTCACGTTTTTACTCAATAACAAATATTTTAATTTTCAACTTCAAACAATTGTGAATTACTGCAATATTAGGTGGATTTATCGTTTTTCTCCGTGTGAGGTAACAAAGTTTTAGTTAATATAAAAAATCGTGAACGTTTTGTTAAACAATGTTTCTACTGTAGCTTTCAGCTTGGAACTAATGTTTGCGGTTCTGGCGTCTTGGGTGCGAAAATAAGGCGACTTCCAATTTTTGCATCTCTCGTTTATGTAAAAATGGTCGCCTTATATTCGGACCAATACGGTATTAATTTTATGATTTTAGTTTCATTTCAAATGTGAATAGAGCTTGCATTTCTGTTGTTACATCTATTTATTAAATAAAGTTGATGAATTGTTCTAATGAGACATACCTACCTATATACATATGCATGTTTCATAAGGGTAATATGGGTATTGATCAAAAATCCCTACATTAGGTATATGATACCTGATGTAGGCATGCAATTCAAGGGACCGACTTTTTTTTATACGTTATATCAAATGTATGTTTATGAGGGTGACATTAAAAGGACAATTCAATGTACGATGTTCATAAACAGAAAAAAAAAAAAAGTACACGAGTGGTGAATTCACAAGAGGGTAAAACACCAGACCTGGAAGAAGGAAGGACCGATCTGGCAGAGCTCAAGCTGCAGGTGCTGGGCGGTCACTGCTCGAGCCTCTGGGACAGCACTGACGTGGTGTCCTCGCCGGACAGCACTGCCAGGGGCGCCTGCAGGCCGTCGTCCATGAAGGGCAGCAGGGGCTCCAGGTTGGGGAAGGAGGCTGGGGGCGAGAACATGCCCGGCTTGTCGGGCGCCGGCTCCGAGCACAGCATCTCGTCCTCGCAGGCGATCGAGGCGATCAGGGCCTCCAGGTTGAACTCGTTGGGGTGCATCTTCCTGGCGTGCTGGCGGCAGTGCTTGCGCTCCTTGTAGCCCTTGCCGCAGGTCGAGCACACGAACGGCCGGTCCGTCCGGTGGCTGCGAGCGTGGCTCTCGTAGTGGCTCCGCTTCATGAACTTCTTCCCGCACGTGTCGCACGTGTGCGTGAACTGGCCCAGGTGGGACTTTCTGAACAAAATAAACCACATGCTAAGACATTTTGAACACAAATTTAAATATTTCATACTAAAGAAACTTAAAATAAAAGCAAATCTTAAAAGAGTAATTGTAAAAATTTTTATATAACAGAAAATAAAAATGTTTATAAATTAATGATTGATAAAAAAATGATCCGAAATAGTAAAATTTACTTTATTTAACAGCAGCATAGATATTTTCATATATTGAACAAAGCATGGATTGATTAATATTTTTTTTTAATCCACCAATACAACGAATCTGATACTCAAACAGTCATATCATAAATTAATGTTCCATGAAAAGCTTGCTCTATTTGATTAGAAAAAAAGAAAAGAATCATAGAGGTAAAAAGAAAAGAATCATAGAGGTAAAAAAAAATGCTAAGTAATATATGGTAAATATAACTGAGTTATAATGAAAAAATTTATCAGTTTGAGATGGATGCAAAATAATTGGTATAGAAGATTTTTAGGATAAATTGTACAATAAAAAAAATAAACAAATTGACGATAGATGTAACTGAATAAAATTAGCATTTAATTTTCTCGTCAACATTGAGGTTACTCGTAAGAGAAGGGTGAATTGCTGAGATGAAGACATAAAGGAATGCACCAGTGGGGAAACAGGCATGACTAAAACAAAGCCACAGGCTCACTGCAACATGAGCTGTGTTTACTAGTTTCATATATTCTGGTTGTTCTGCTAAGAAACATTTACATAAATAGCGAGAAGCAAAGGCGTCGCCAGCCGATGGCGTTGGGGGGGGGGGGGGGGGGGAGATACAAGTTGTGGGAAAAGTATGTATTTTTTTGCATTTGGCTACATTTTTTTGAATCTCTTAGAGCTCTGGGGGGGGGGGGGGGGAGGGGCAACTTCCCCCCCCCCCCTGGCGACACCCTTGGTGAGAAGCAATCATCATTTTGTACCTCCCCCACCTTTTATTACATTTCTACAACTAACTTTTTGCAAGCACAAAACATTACAACAAGATTCACCGGTTGTTCCGTGGTTTGCAACCGCAGCGAAAGTTCTCTCTGGGTACGCACCATGAACCAACGCGAGCGCTACCTGTGCAAGTTGAAGGAGCTCTTGTGTTTGAACAGCTTGCCGCAGTCGTTGCAGCACAGCTCCTTCTTCGGGGAGAGCCCCGGGTGGGTGGCGAGGTGGGCGCTCAGGTTGGACTTGAACGTGAACGCCTTCCCGCAGTGCGCGCAGCTGAACGGCCGCTGGCCCGAGTGGGTCAGCATGTGCCTGTCGTACACATCCTTGCGGTGGAAGGAGCGCCCACAGAGTTCACACGCAAAAGACGGTTCCTGAAAGAGAATACGACCATCAGGCACAGCGATGATTAATAACCAGCTGTAACACACATACCTTCCGTTGTAGAACTACGTTAAATTACGAGGTGTATTTCAACATAAAATCCGCAATACAGAGGAACCACTAAATAAGGAAAACCTTATTTGCTATTGTACTACCAAACTTCAACACAAGTAGTAAACTGTACAAGGTATAAGAAAAGCAAATGCTTCTGCATTGAAGAATGCCACAAAGAACAAAAAATACTCCTCCAGACATTACCAATTTTTTTTTTGTCATCTCATCATCATGTTTCTTTAATACAGTAAAATACAAGTGACATTTATTATTATCCGTTCCTGAATATCATAAACTTCAAGAACTACATTCATGTTCCAGATGACCAACCTAACATAAGAAATGTGTATGAGCTATCTACTAGTTTCACATATAGGTACAGTTGGATCACCTTTATTTGAACATTTTTGGAACTACAATCGATGCATACCCACCAGATGGAAACATTGACATGAGTGTAGTGAATTGTATGTATGCATTGATCACGTTTAACTGTGAAATAGTAATAAAACATCAATATCATAGTGTCATGCCAATATCAATACAGTGAATTATCTTAATGAAGTATTTGATGGGACCAAGAACTAGGATACCACTTCATAGAGGGTACGGAGAGGTTTTGCTAAATTGATGCCATTGTTTTAACTTAACAGTTTATTTAAATTTGAAACACTAATACTGTGAGTATATTGTTATGTGTTATGGAAATAATTTTAATTGATACTTACATATAAAAAAAAATACTAAAAAAATTGAAAATTTTAGGTAAAACAATATGACAAGAGAAATTTTTTCCTCTTTGTGTGCAGTTTTTCTCTATTTTCTTCCATTTTTCCTCTGTTTGATATGATTGCTGCCAGTTTCATTGGGGCAGTGAAAACATTTTGCCACGCCTAACATTTTGCAGCTTTAAGAATTTTGAATTGTAGCAATTACAATGCTGAAATTTTTTTGTTAATCATGATGATCACAGTGTCTAATATGGCATAGGTGCAAATAAACACTTTTTTTCACCTACATATTTTTTTACGAAATCAATTGTATTTTTATGGCAATGTCTATGGGTTGGACTTTTGTTTAGTTATGGTAAGAGTCTCTACAGTAAACGTTAAAAAACATGGCTGCCGCCATAGTAGAAATGCGAAATCTTGAACAGGTATGAACTAAAAGAGAAAATAAACTTATCAAAACACTCCATGATCATAACTGTACACAAATATTCATTCTTTGAACACAAAACAAAACTAGTGTTATAAGTGAGAGAATATTATACAGAAAATCAATGACCTAAAAACAGTGGAACTAAGATGACATCTTTGGGTTCCTATTTCTTCCCAAAGTTGCATAGAGTAGTTAATAGTTGATATGATAACCCTACTTATTTTTAAAACAAAAAAAATTTATCACATAAACAAGCTTAATATTTACAGTTAATTTGTAAATGAGTAAGAATAAAAAAACAGTTACATTCAGATTTTAAAAAAAAATTGATGAACCATTCTAATGTGACATATAAATGTAGGTTTTATCAAAGTTATATGAGGATTGACCATAAAATATATATATGTTATATGTAGTGATGGGTCAGATCCCAATTTTCTGGTATCTGAAACTTGATTTCGAAACTCAACGAGTGCCTTGAATCCACCCCTTGAATTCGAATCCAGGTTTCAAGAGTCAAAAATGAAATAATGTAAAGAAATAAAATTTTAAATTGGTAATTTCTAATGATTTTACTTATTTTAAATGTCACTTATTTATGGCCACCAAAATATTTTACAATATTACTTTATTATATTTATACCTAACTTAACCATTTGATAAAATAATAAACTACTTGATAGTATTTTTTACAAAAAAAAATTTTTGGGTTTCAGAAACTATCTCAAAAATATACATACAAACATCTCCATAACTTTCTTAAATTCTACCAAAAAATTTAAATAACTTACCGTTGAACCATTAAATCAAGTGGTAAGTACTAAAAGAAGCAATACAGCAACTCTATCTTTTGGCATAAACAAGGTATAACATAAAAAATTTCTAGATATTGTAATAACAACTGTAGTAAATGTAAACATGGGTATGGGGCTAAACTTGTGTTAAAACACATTGTAATAGGTCTTCACATACCATTAGAAAGTATTTCTTGGCTTAACCTGTAAGATTTATAAAAGGTTAAGTGTCAACAAATGAGATGATAGGTTAACAAAATATAATTTTTCAATTTCGTTTGGACATTTAACGGGAAACCACGTTTTTCTCCATGAGAAAAACAAAATTTTTGTGTTACATTAAGTAATGAAAGAAATATACATAAACCAGATATAAATATAAAATGTGTTGCAGCTTTTACTGTAAACAAAGCTATTCTTTCTCCCTACCCCCTCCCTTTTTTTTTAAATAACCATAGATAAGAAGATACAAATTGTACAAACACATCACTAAGAGCAACTTACCACATTTGTGGAATCCAAAAATAAAATTGATGGGCTATGTAGTAAAAAATACTACATTCCAGATACACTTAAATACTTTGTTGGTTAAATTTGTTTCTGGTGTTAAAGATCTATGACATTCTGCATGATGTTTTCAGAAATGGCATTGATCAACTCACATAAAAAGCTGTGTTTTGTGTCCAACTTTTTTTTTTCAAAAAAAAAAAAAGTTGAGAAATTTGAGGAAAAACTTTAAAAACAACAGAATATTGTAGTTTTTCTGCAAATTTTGCATTTCACCATAGTTTTGGGTCCCTAAATATGACAAACTAGTATACATTTATATTTGTTTCATGAACTAAGTTTTCCAGATGAGTACAAATATGTATATAATTTACTTAAATTATATTAAAAGAATAATATTGTGGGGAACAGTAATAGAATTAGTACAAAGATAAACATAAATAAGTCTAGTAAACTTAAGAGTTTGCCGGTGTTGAATTTTTGAATTTACTATTTTAACTCTAATATTTTTCTTAGAATCTTTACCTCAAATCCCGAATATTTTTCCTCGAATCCAGAATCCTTTGAATACTGGATATTCGGTGGGACAAGAGGATTCGAGGATTCAACCGGCCCATCCCTAGTTATATGGTAATATCCCCAATGATTCATGCAAGCAATTCAAGGGGACGACGTTTATATAAGTTACATCAAATGTGCGTATATAAGAATGATGTTACGGTGAGAAGTCAATGTACAATGTTCATAAACAGAGAAAAAAATAGAACATAAGTGGTCAACCATTTTTTTTAAAAATATTTTTAATTATACCCATTCAATGAGGCTTTAAAGTTTTAGAATATTTTTCTTGATTTGATACCTCATTAATGGGCTGCGAATATGGGAAAGTTACAGGCGGTAACCAGCACGAGCACGTCACCTGCAAGTGGGTCCTGAGGTGGAGGTTGAGGCTGCTCTTCTGGGTGAACTTCTTGTCGCACAGGTGGCAGCAGTGTGACGGGCCCCGCTCGCTGCCCGGCGCGCGGTGGGACTGCTCGTGCCTCCTCAGGCTGTCGCTCTTCCGGAACTCGTGGCCGCACACCGAGCAGAGGTGCTTCTCGCCCGACGCCTGCCCCGGGGCCCTCCTGCCCCTCCGCCGGGGGCTGGCACAGGCCTCCCCCCCGCCGGACCCGTGCCGCCTCGCGTGCACCTTGAGGCCCGACACGTGCCTGAACACGGCCCCACACACCTCGCACTTGTAGGGGCCGTCGCTGTGCGCCTGGAACAGTCGAGAGCGGTCCTCTCACTTGCTCGTTCATCACACGGTGAGCGCACTGTGGCTCACATCGGGAGGTAAATAATACATGTGATCTCCCAGGAAGTATTTTAACTATTTACATAAAGGTTAAAATGTAGGTGCCATATTGTACTTGTTTATGATTATAGTTTTCATACAAGTCAAGATGAATAATACCAAATCACCATATAGTTTAGCTTCTCCAAAGCTAACTTCTTAACTTAGAGATTAAAAACCTAAATTGTTTAAGTTTTATCTGATCATAACAATAAAGAGATTATTCAACAGTATTAACCAAATAAAAACTGTTCTGTATGTACTTTTACTTTCAACCTTAACCTTCTTGCCATACGAGGAATCGCTTGCAGAAAAATGAATTAACTATGTTATAGTACTTGTAAGTTCTTTAAAAATGATTCTTTTAATAGGAAAGAGTGATTAAAAATTTTTTTTTTGGAAATACTTCAATGGATTAAATTTTAAAAAAACACGGTAATGGCATATGTCCCGAAAAACATTTGAAAGTAATTCTAAGCATAAAAAAAAAACTTTTTGAACATCTTATCAAGTATTTGGAAAGTTTTTAATTCAGACTATCCCACCAGATTGAAAAAAAAAATTCAATAGAGGAAAAAAAAAAAAAAAGCCTCTTCCATGAAGGATGGCTTGAAACGTTCCCGTGCCGAACTGGAACCTAAGAGTGGTACCTTCTCATGCTGGGCGAGGCTGGAGCTGGAGTAGAACGCTCTGGGGCACCGCGAGCACCGGTGCTGCTTGTGGTCCCCGTGGACGGCCGCGTGGGTCTTCAGGACGTCCTTGCGGTGGAACTGCTTGCCGCACACGCCGCAGCTGAACCGCGGAGCCTCGTGCTGGTGCATGTGTGCGTTCAGCAGGAACTGGCGAGGGAACCCTCTCTGGCACAGCTCGCACTTGTAGTCGTACTTGCCTGCAGCACACAACACATATTAATGGACCGTCTCCGGGTAAAAGGTAACAAGTCAACAGTTCACTTTTTGCAGGAGAAACAAAAAAACTCTTAGATAAAAATTGAATTTAAATAGGTACTTAAATTTTTCTTGCATTATTCTTTTATTTACCAACATAGTTGCCAATGATTAAAAATGCATTACATATCCTAAGTATACTTAAGAGCTTAAGTGACTTGTTGACTAAAAATCACCAAAATGTGACTTGTTACCTTTTACCCGGAGACCGTCCTTATCTTTACCTGGGGAAATGTTACAACATATACTTGATTTTTTCCTACATTTCTTTGAACTAAACACATTACACTTAACAATGATGATTAGAAAAACTGTTGTCATTTAGGGCCCTGCCCACCAGAGAAAACATACATTGATGAACTCAAACCATTTAAAAACTGCTAAAGATATCAAAGTGGCGTCTGTTTAAAAAAAAAAATTTAAGAATACGTATGAGTAGTTCCGTTGCTGTAATTTGTTTTTAAACTGAATTTTTATAAAAGTGAAAATGACTAAAAATGAATGTTTTCAGAATAATTTTGAAGCATGAAATGTCCGGTGCAGATTCTTGCATTATACCTTTATCTTCGTCTCCCTATCCATGTCATGTTAAAGATACAACTTCAATCTAATAGTTACCCTGAGCATGATGTGAAGACTGCATGCCAAACCACAGCCTTGTACGTACTTAAAGATGATATTGCGCTAGATGCACCAGCGAGTGTCGTACTTAGCCTCCCGCCTCACGTACACGAATACAACCCTGACCAGGCGAGCTCCTTAAATAGTAGTCCATTGAATGACTACGTACAGAGGCTGAAGAGAGCATAGTGGACTCCAAACTACTTGGACATCAACTCTGTGCTGAAATTTTTTATTAACACTCAGGTGTTGGAATCAGATCCATAGCCCTCACTACAAAGCGTGACACCTTAGTGATCACAGCTACTGAGGATGCAAGTAGTCCATGGGCCCATGGTCTTTTTATTGTATGATTATTTGTTAAAGAATGTAAAGCATTAATGATTCAATATTGTAATCTGTAATGTCTGGTGGGGAAGAAACAACAAATTTAAAAAAAAATGCTGTTAAGATTATGTAGGACAATGTATTAGTCACATTAAACTAAAAATGTCAATGCAAACATTACGCCATTACTAAGCTGAAATAAGATTTTATGGTTATATTTTAGTTTCATTTCATTTTTAAGACCAGAGATTTTGGTTTTATTGTTCTTATTTTAATAAATTAATTTTATCCTTAAAAACTGCTTATCATACAATAAAAATTACATGATCATGTTTCTTAGTACTTGTTTCACCAAAGTAAAGTAATTTTGACTGATGCATGAAGCATTTATAAAGTAAAATAATTAGTAATAAATAAGCATGACTAGAAAAAAATTATTTAGAACATTATACAATTAATTGACAGGCATTTATGTTTGAAAACTTTACAAACGTTAATATTATAAAAATAAGTCAAAAATCAATAATGGATATACAATCAAACAAAGTAAATATTTTTTTTCACCTTGTAGAATGTAGACCCTCATTTTCCCACGATTCCGGTGTTGTGGCCCTTTTTTAGCTGAGCATGCTTCGCATTGTCTACACCAAGCCTCCAAAGACTTATTTGATCATCCGTTGGCACTCCTAGGTTACAGCTTCTACATGCCATTCAGTGTCCTGTTCAAGCTGAATTACCTGTTCTTCCTGTTTTGCGAGATGCTGTTCCAAACACTTGACTTTACTCTCGAACAGAATTCTGGTTTCGTCGAATGTATTCTTCATTTATTTTTGAGTAGCAACTATTATGTTTCGCATCTCTTCTTGACCCATCTTAATTACTTCTTGGATCTACTTCATGTCTTCAATTTTAGTCTTCATAGCATTCTTCATCTCCTTTTGGCAGTTCTTCCTTCATTTCATTCTTCATCTCTATTATCAATTTTTTATTCTTCATCTCTTCTTGGTTATTGTCAATTTTATACTTAATCTCTTCTTGGTTACTCTCCATTTTATTATTCATCTCAGCCAAGAAAGCCATTATGTTTTTAAGTTCGTCGCTGCCATCTTTCATAACCACATACACTACCAGCCTATTACTACTGTCTTATGACTACACTGAAATTTTCCCTACAAGCTAACCTACACCTCTACTAAAAACTGAAACTAACTTTACTACTACTACTACAATACTCAAAACTAACTACAGTTCCTAAATCAACTCAATTCTCAAGTAACTAAATTTGTACAAATCTTTTTATTTTTTTTTAATTTAAGTAAAAATTTACTGTACACTAAATTTATTAATTAGGGGCATCCCACTTCTGACACCAAAAATATTACAAGCTTATGTGGGGAGAACTGGGTTTGTAAGGGATAGCCCAATTAAGATTTATTACAGTTTTATTAATTACTAATATTTACATTACTAATAAATAATTGCACTTAACCATTCACTTGCACTTAAAACTGTTTGTTCCCAAATCACTCAATGTCTGTCAAGTTCCACTGTTTGCACTCCTCACTGGAGCTAGGCTCGACAGAGATTCGCCCCTTAAACACTATATCCTCACACAGCTTCGCGCCACTCAGTCGCACTCTCACGGTCCCGTCGCTCCTCGTCGCGCCACTTTCGAGGGGGTCCCAAGTCACGATCTCCAAGCTAGGCGGCATCCTCTGTAGACCCGCGGAATTCCCAGACCGCTAAAACTGTCAGTGAAAAAAGTCCGAGACGGGACAGGCAGCGGGGAGCGGAGTGGTATGGTAGCGAGACCCTTGTGATCCGGCCGGGCACGTGTGGCATGCATGACGTCAGCGCCCGTGAGGGGCCGCAGCCAGACTCGCTGGAAGGCCCGCCCAGGTCCCTGGCATGCGTTACGTTCTTGCCTCATGGCACGCATGTAACACTACTATACACAAATGCCTTTATTTAGAAACACTTCGAAATAGAATTACTTTAAATTAAATCACTACATTCATAATAAGCATACATTGTAATATATTATTTTAAACTTCAAACATCAAATGCATTTAAAAGGATTATACTATGCAATAACATTGATTTACATGAGCCGGGAGCCAGGCTTCGTTATTTTCGAAGTGCCAGCCGCGGGACGACTGTATTTTGTTTTTGAACTGAGCTCTTCCCCTCTCGTTCAGTGTTACTTCTCCCTCCCTTCCCAACTGATTTGTTTCCTTCCCCTGCGCGCATGCGAAGGAGTGATATCGTAGATTTGATTCTGAGGGCAGTATGACATATTGCCTCTTCGTTGTCGAGATCTTGAAGCAACATGAATTAGTAAGCTCAGCTGAAAGTGAGGTTGATCATTTTCGTCATGATCGAGAGCAGGATATGTCTCCTGTAACCTTGTTGAGTGGGGTAAGCGCTATTCGCCTTAATCCTTTAGTGTTTGAATTGTAAATGCTTGCTTATGATGGTTCAGAAGCCTTATAGTTTGTTGTTACTACGCTTTGTTTGTGACAGTCCTGGGTTCACTGTAGAGTATTGACGTGCTCTACGATAGTATAACCTGTGTACTAGTCCTTTGTGTCACGATGTTGTGTCACGATGTAGGTGATGTTGAGTTTAGCATTCACAATCTTGTAATGTTTAAGTTCTAAGACAAGTGATTAGAGGATTTGATGTTAGTCATTGCTTGGACATGCTCGTCAACAGGCAGTCGATGTCAAATTTAATTTGTGCGATTTAGCTAGGTTCGGGGTCGTAGCGAATTATGTCCGATGTACGATGTACACGGCCGACCATATCTTGACCTTGAACTTGTGTTCCGCTATGAAAAACTGGTAAGTTACTCTTTTTGTTGGCACTTCATGAGAGATATTATAACAATTTCAATGCTAAACTTTTTTGTAGATAAGTCAGTTTAACAAACATGTGTGGCAAACTAGGCGTCAGAGGTTTTACATGGCGTGTGAACCGTAATCATTTAAATAATTCATTGTGTTTCAAGATACTTGTGGCACTAGTTGATTGTATTTTACAGCGTTGTCCATCAGGTCTTGTAACAAGTAAAAGGTTGTGTCTAAAATTTGATCTTTAAATGTCACAAACAAATTTACAATATTACACATGCATAGTGTATGAACTACTTGCGTTTATTTCAACGTAATTTAAATAAGAAACCAAGGCATGGGGACCTCTTGGTCATGTGCTTATGGTTACAAATCTGCGCAACTATGCTAGCAAGTGTTTTTAATACTGTGCATGTTCTTGTTTCATGTGAACACGAGCAATAATATGTTGGTGTCCTGGGTGCATTCCATGAACAAGGCAGATTTTTTTTCAGTTTCTGGCAGAGGCAGGCGGTTCCGCAAGAGGATAGGGACAACGTCCATGAGTTAAGGCGAAGTGCTGTCCAGTTTCTACGCTCAGAGTTGTCCGCGATACAAGCAGAAGCTTCATCCGTGAGTCCAGATATTAAACCCTTTTCAGAACTTAAAAACTGTTCCTGAAATCTTTTGGCACTTTGCCCATGCTAGCCTCTGTAGAACCAATTAAGGTGTTAAGACTTTCTGGTGTCGGCGGGGAAGCTGTTTGAATTGCAATTGGTTAGTGATTTTGTCCATTCATTGCTTACAAAGTTCTCAGATCATTTTTTTCCGCATTTCATGCGAAGTCATCAAAGTACATGGAAGATATGCGGATTTCGTGAATTCGGTGTTGGACTATGCATGTCCGCCTCGCGTTAGGGAAAAGGCCGATTTAGTTTTCAGGTTCCAAAGGCCGAACGAACCTATGATTGTTTTTGACAGTTCCGTGATCGATTATTCTACTGTGCTAAACTGTAGTGGATATTATTGCGGGGAACTTATCTCCATTAACTTTGTAGCAATGTAGTTTCGTCACCGTTCCTTCAACGTACACGCAAATGAGGGCTTTGGCGAGCGAGATAGAAAACCGACTGATCGCAACGAAAGAGTATCAGGCGAAGTTTGTTGTGTATACCTTGCGCCTGCCTCTAGCGGGCGTCACCACTCCGCCATATGACCGGTCACGCCTGAATGCCCAGTCCAAGTTACACGTTGCAACTCAGGATCTTGCCAAGTCACCTGTACCTGTTGCGGTAGTTACTACTGCGTAGAGTAGGCGATATTCCAATCGTTGTACGCACGGGCATTATACTAGTGAATGTCCGCAGCCTCGTCTTGCCTTTGCGGAAAGATTGTGTTTCCGATGCAAGCAACGAGTTCATTTGCGTGAGAAATGTACGGGAAACGAATATTATCCGCCCACGTGAGGTGTGTGAGCGGAGTTAAAAAAATCCAAATCAAAAAGCATTTCGTGTTTGTCAAATATCTCTGTATCTGTATGGAAAGCAGGTTTCAGCTCTGGTCGACACGGGGGCGACTCACTCAGTTGTTAATCAATTCTTTTTTGATGCTCTGTCGGAAGATTTTCCGCATTTACACAGGAAGACTGTAAACATAAAAACTATTAACTAATTCAAAACTACAAGAAATATGTTTTTCGTGCCTTTTTTTAATGCAAAATCACTGATTACATCTTCATAGTTTAACGACCCAGTGAGATCAGGCTAAGGCAAGCAAGCTGAGCCCACTAATTCCTTCCTGAGACATTGTTGATCAGTGTACAAATTTCATTTCCTTCTTTTGGTTGAAGGACCTTCCGGCTTAAGCATATGTCACAGGAATTGTGTAGAACTTTCGAACAGAGATACACACGTTTAGAAATAAAACAAACTGGTTTTTGTCTCTGCAGTGTGTTGAAAAACTGGAGTGGTTTCAACTGGCTTGGACCTATCGTTGATTTGAGATTTTTTTTTCATCAGATATCTCAATATTTATGTCCTCAGCATCATGCAGATATCTAAATGTTGTGGTCCCTCATAACCAGGTAGTGCTACAAAACATTTAAACATACTACTGTTAACTTCTCTCGTGACAGTGAATTGTTCAGTCATTCCACTAACAGGGTCAATAAGTTTGTGAAAATCATTCACCCTGAATTCCCATTCTTCAATTGTCTCTTTATCATTAATTAAAGACATTGACCAGTCTTATTTTATTTCATCATGGAAATAATTTTTTTTTCCCCTCCATTCTTCTCTTAAGTATCGGTCAGCAAATAAGTAGTCATACCACAGCTACTACCTTTTCTTTGGTTAGAAGACTTGCTTTAGTTCAATCAAACTACTGGTATTTGCGACTTCTACATTGTCACATTTCGGGCTTTAAAACTATTTCTGAAATCAATTGCTACGATAATTTCCAACAAAACTAGCCGTTAAACTACATTTAAAGGATTTGAGATATTTTACAATTCCCATTAGTTCTGTTTTCAATTCAGCTGACAAATTCATATCTTTGCATTTATTTGGTGCACACTTAATACGGGTCAAATGTTTAGCAAATGGTTTCTCGCTATCTACTCAAATAGACCATCTTGTTAGAAAAGCTATGCAAAGAACAACCAATCTATCTCTGCAATATCTCCCATCGCTGTGGGAAAGAAATTAACTTTTTGGACCATTACGAAAAACGTAATAACATATTCATAACACTCGGTAGCATTCAGACCACACAAATTTAAGCTATGTGCACCACAGTTTGAAAATATAGCAAGCTTATTCAATCCAAAAATAAGCCTGTGCACTATTGTATATGCCAGAAATGTTGGCCCCATTATAGGCCTATCCCTGTCCCCTGCAGTCAGACAAAGGAATTTTATGTTTTTCCAGCTCACTAATGATCAAATTTGCAATGTCTCATTTTTTTACTGCAAGCTACAAAACTCAAATCTCTCCACTATCATAAATGATGAATCACAATCTAACACATATCTTAAAACAAAAGTTGCCTGCTCAGCATGTGCTGTATCTAGAGTAGCATTTACTAGTAATGCAAAATATTTCATTTTTTCTCTCTTTGCAAGAATTGCTTTAAGAATCTGGGTATAACAAGCATCCAAAAAATTATTTTGTAAGTCAGGAGAAAGATAGAGAGCTTGTAGCCTTTTTCCTGCCTCTTTGAGCTTTCTGTATTTTATTTAAATGCTTTCTTAGCAGTAGGTCATACTGAATGCCAAAATGTTGCCATTATTGGATACCCAATTTTGCTAGAAGTGCCCTTAATAGATACAATTTTACAATTTTAATAAATTTTTTCTGTTAAGTATAAATTTCCAAGTACTTTGAAAAATTCTTAACAGGGATTTACTCTTATCAGGCATGTTTCTGCTACTTTTCATGATATTGGTTTCATACAAAAATCACTTACCGCATTGAGAAGAAAAGAACATTGCTATAGAAGAAAAAGTACTGAAACACAATATGTAAAAAGTTTATGTTTCTAAGTGCATTGCTGGATATCCAGGTAGGCCACACCCTTAAAAATACCACCAAAAAAATAGACTCACTAGAAAGTTATCTCAGTAACATTTTAGCTGACGTGTAACAAGCATATTGGTGTACATTTCAGGATAGTCTTATAGCTACACAGAAACAATCAGAAAGTAGAATAATGGACTATCTTATACTTTTAAAAAGTCAGATAAAAATGTTTTGCTGTACATTTAAAGTATATTATGAAACATAAAAAAAAAACTATGATTGGCCAACAGCCCCAGCCAATCACAGAAGCCAACCAGATGAAAGGAAGACTCTGATTGGCTAATAGCTGTAGCCAATCAGGAAATACTTCTCTCTCAGGCGAGAATTTTGAAGGCAGGAAAATTTCCAAGAACCTCAGTATTAACTGCTACCCTGATGGCGATTGCAAGGTCGACCCAAACCTGAAATCCTACCTTTTATGTAGCTCCCAACCCAGAAGCAAGCACCTCTTGTCCAGAATATGATTACTGTGTTTTCTCGCATAATCCTCGCACATTTAATTCTAAAATCAAGTTTTAAAAGTAGAGATGCAACAATTATGCAGAAAATTTTTTTTTGTTAGATAAAGTTATTCATAAACTACAAAACCCATGCATGGAAAGTACTTTTATTTAAAAAACGAAGTATAAAACAGCACGCCAAAACAATTCAAATTAATACATCAAAAACCTTTCTTCAACTTTAAATAGAAAAACTTCTGTGATCCAAATACAAGCCGAACAAACGCGTAACTACCGTAATACACAACACGAAAGAGTGCGGGCTATCAATTGTAGTTAACTCTACACCTAATAGAGTGTGTGTGTTGCATGCAATCGGCGAGATATCAATATTCGGCTACGTGTGCGCACTCTATATAGGAAGCAACATAACCAAACATTAATGATTGCAACGAGCGCTGGCTACATTTTTGTAAGCGGTACACCGCGGCGACGCTGACGAACAGATGAAGGTTATAACGTTTAAAAAGTCTTTAAAAGATAATTTACACGTCAGACAAATTTGTATTTCCGTTAATTAAATAAGTAAGTGGTAATGTCCGAATAAATATTAGATTTCTATTTTAAAATACATTGTTTTATACGGAAAAAATACCCACACAAAGCGCTCGGTATCTAATAGCGGGACCAAAAACATCATGCGACGTTTACGCGAGAGGTTTTTTTAATCCAAATTTTGACGCTCTAAAATATGGGTGCGACGATTATGCTATAAAAGAGGGTAGTCTTATCTCTGGTTTAGCTTGTGCATCGCTGTATTTTTGTTACGTTGTCTAGATTACCTGCATATTTTGCATCATCGTTGGTTTTGTCTGTTTCTCACTGTGTTGTCTAAGGTCATTGTTTGTATGTATTTTCTGTTCTTGTTACAAATGTCTTGCCATTGTCAGGCCACTGTGTTTGTCTGTGTCGTGATATTTTTCCAGAATAATTCCTTTCATGGAATTTCCTGTACTGTCTATGCATTTAACATTAGACTTCAGGTTATTTGGACATCTTCTACGTACATGCCAAGATATACATATCTGCCTAAACATTACACATTTGACTTGATACGAGGTAAGAAAAAGAGCAGTTAGTTTTTTATTTACCTGAGTGCTTCACAAGGTGAATATCACGAGATATTTTTTGCGTGAAAGTTTTCCCACAGATTTCACACAGGAAGGACTTCTTTTTATGCTTCAGGAGGTGAACTTCCAATGCATTCTTCTTCACAAACAGCTTTCCACATTCGGCTGCAAGAAACATTTCACACACACAGTTACTTAATTATATATTATTTACTGATTTAACAAACTTGCTTGGAGACCAAGCAATGGGCAGAGATTTCATATCATTCATTATATAGTAAACCCTTCTAAAGAAATCCTACTTAAAATTTCCTGCACAAAATTAAAAAAAAATTAGCACTTGAACTATTTATAGGTATATACAATTTTACCATTTCAATAAATTTTGCCTGTTTATAAATATATATATATTTCTAAGTAACTTGAGAAAATTACGAACAGGGATTTACACTATCAGGCATGTTTCCACTACTTTTCATAATATTGGTTTCATATAAAAATCACCTTGTGCATTGTGAAGAAAGGGACATTGCTATAGAAGAGAAAGTATTTAAACACAGTATGTAGAAGGCTTATGTTTCTAAGTGCATAACTGGATTTCCAGGTAGGCCAGCCTCTTAATAATATCACTATATATATATATATATATATATATATATATATATATATATATATATATATATATATATATATATATATATATATATATATATATATATATATATATATAAATAACAGAAAGTTACCTGAACATCACATTTTTAACTGATATGCAACATGCATTCTGGCATACATTTCACATAAGTCTTAAAGTTACACAGAAACAACTAGAAAGTATGAAAATGGACTCTCTTACACTTTAACAAGGCTGGTAAAAATGGTTTCCTGTACATATAAGGTACATATGTAACATGAAAAATATGTGTCCTGGCCTAGGTATAAAATTGGAAAGAATTTTTATGAAATAGGTATTTTAAATGATATGGCATGGTGAAAATTCCACACAATGCCATTAAATTAATCAAAAGAATAATTATGGAAATTTTTACTTTAATATTTTCATATATGTAATTTTTATGTAAAATTTTGTCTACTACCATAGAATTGCATGATTTTATGATGAATCTCAACATTCATACACACATCCTACATGCATGCTCTTGCCCTACATTTCTGCAAACAAATTTGACACATACTAAAAAATGTTACATCATCCTAATTTGCAGGTAGGTAGGCGTGACAACACTCTAAGAGTTTGTCATAACAGATGTTGGTTTTTCTCACAAATTACACCGCACTGAACTCCTAGAAGAACAATAATTCTCACACGCTTGCTTGAAATATAATTACTAAAGATTTTTTATTATTACTACCACAAAAATTAAGACCAACTTGTATTGCATAACTAACTAGCCACTTATATATTATTTTAACCTCACATAACTTCAATTCTAGATCAAATACTCACGGCATGGTGTTGCAGAATCCAAATTCACATTGTGTTGCCGAACCAGATGAGACTCTAGACTTGTTCTTGAAGCAAATATTTTGTCGCAATAGTTGCAAAGAAATTCTTTTCCTCCTGTGTCAGAAATAAAATACAGGCAAAATATAACACACATAAAGTAGTACAAAAATCTCTCATTTTTACACTTTTAAATTGACCAAGAAAAAAATAAACACACACAAAAGCGTAAGAAGAGGTAAGGTTATATACTGCATTAGAATTTATACAGGAGTAGTTATGAAATTTTGAATATTATTAACTGAGAAGATTTTAAAATTTTCTTACACATAAGTACAAAATAGTAAGTACATACAAAATTTTAACCTGTAGAAAACAGTTATAGGATTAAAATTATAATTTATACTATTTTAAAAATATTTTATTGTGTTGCTTTATGTGGTAAATTTTGTTTACATGGTTTGTTATACACACTAACTTATATATGTGTGCAGACTCTAAACTCAAAACTAAAACACACATCACTACTGTTATTGTTACCTAGGTTGGGTAAAAAAAAAAGCAAATTAGCATTTATAGGCACACTTTAGTGCAAAATAACTGCCAAAACTGTAATTATTTTTAATATTTTAACTGTGTGCAACTTGTCAGTACACAGAATGTCTAAAAGTACCAAATGAACCAATTTTAGGACTTTTTTCAGGACGTTTCATAAATTTTCTTACAATGTTTTTACATTGCAAGGTAGTATTTTTTATACATAATGAACAAAATTAAACACATGGGAATGTGCTGATTTTTAAGTTAGGAAGCTAACACCTTTTCAAAGATATATTTCCACACAATTTATGAAGACAGTTTCAATTATTTACTTTAAATGTGCAACTACGAATTGAAGTAACATATCAAAAAAACAAAATGCAAGCTACCAAAAGGCACCTGGAAACTAAGGTTTCATGACATACAGCACAGTCACTGTTGATTTCACGGATTTAGTTTGACTTTTGTAACCAACGCTTAAGTTTCATTACTTTTTTGTGACTTCCATAACCCGTAGACACTCTGGTACATCCACACACCATTTAAGAAACCTTACAGAAGACCAAACTGCTAACCTGTATGAGATTTGCTGTGGCGGTTACGGGCAGATTTACTCTTGAATGATTTATCACATGTTGAACACAAATATGATTGCTTTTCACCCCCATCCGGCTAAAACAAATTTTCACAACTGATTATTTAACAAATTATGTTAATTAATTATCAAATACTTTATAATGCTTTAAAAATGCCTGCACATTTAAGGAAATAATTTTTCTTTTTATTTTATAACTTGTACATTAACATAATTAGAACTTTTAGCTAGGCAGCCATTTACTAGCAAATGATAACATTGTTTTAATGCTTGGTGTTCTAGCAACTATTTCTATTTTTTGAAAATATAATTACAGAGCTAATCTTAGCTGCCCTTCAAGGATAAAGCTGATGGCAATCAAGCTTTTAGATATTCTGCACAGAGAGAAGCTATAGACTGATCAGCTATCAAAGTCAATGGACAAAAATTATTATTTTAAAAACTGAGTGTTTGTATATGCACTATTTGAAGTCTGCATAACATAAACTTCCTTATAACTGTTTGCCAAGTCCCAGACAAAACAGTAAATAACACAATACATTTTCACTTCTATATAACACATGTAAAAAATATATATATATTTTTCTTTCAAAATACCAAAATTTATTAATATTTAATCAATTATGTTTACCTAACAAAAACTGTTTAAAATATTTAATGAAACAATAGGAATAAAGAATATTCATATTTAAATACTTAATGTTCACAACAAAATTCATACGGTACTGACACAGTTTAATGGTATAAGTGTGACGCTCACTGTTGCTACTAGAGCAGTGTTGCCTCTAAATGCACAGCTCTGAACAGTCACACAGTCTTGTCGAAGTGCAAAGGGCAGCTATGAAATTTGAGCGGTGACCATAACATTAAATGGCACAGAAATGAATACAAAAGTGTAATGCAAGGTGCCAAGAATCTTTACCGAGCATTTCATGTCTAAAAATTATTACGTCAAAAAAGCAGAAGCCCTTTTAACTCTCCCAAAGCACCGTTTAAAAAATTAAGTACGGAACCAGAACCACCCATTCGCCACCACCACCTCACATGGTCGGCCGGGAGCGTATGTCTGAGACACCAGGAACTATGCATTCTATTAATTCACTTTGTGGGATGTCAATATAAAATTATGACCATATCACTCTGTTCAAATCATTAAAAAAACAATGGCGGGGCACAAAGTGTCCAATTTTAAGATTAAGAGTGATTCATGGTCCAGAAAAGGTAAAAAAAAAAGAAGCTGTTGCTTGATGCTTGGCTCTACTTTTAAAGGTGTAAATGTTAAGCAGGGAGAGTTCACCCTATCCCCTCAGTTAGTTGGCTGACATGCATGACAGTGTTGTGATGTCTGTATTAAAGGCTTGTTAAAACTACTACCCATCTGCCCTCAGCACGTTCTTAAATGCTTTTTGTAAACATACACCACTCAAATATCTGGAGCGGTTTTCAAACTATGTGGTTTTCCCTGAAGCACTGCACACTGCACACTGCGGCCTCCTTAAGGAGGTACATACTACATGTCAATGGGAAGATAAACATCACTCACAACCACTACAACACAGCCATATGAACACATACCTTAGTTCCGATTGGTGTTTCACTTCTTTGAATGTTATTTCTAAGCTCCAAACTTTGCACCACTTTGCTACTAGTTGACTTTGGCTCTGAGCTGACAGACGCTGGCTTGTCTTCCTCGGCCGTGTAAGTTGTGCTGCTGCAGTCATTGAAGTCGAACCAGTCGTTCTTGTTTTCTTTCAAGGCCTCGGGCAGGTCTTGCTGAAGCAACATCTGTCCCTTACACTTGTCATCATCACTGGGTGTGAAGTAGCCGTCTTTATTTATTATGTTTGGAATTAATGCAGCTGTTTCTTCAACTATTTCTACTCTCTCTTTATTTACAAAATAACTGTCCCCACTTACTAGATCTGACAGTAGTTCGACATTTTCTTTGCTTTCTTTGGCTTGAAAATAGAGAACATCTTTATTTAAATCTGGCATTAATTCGACATCTACTTCGACATTTTTACTTCCTGTGGTAGTTTCAAAGTAACTGTTTTTGTCCACAAAAGATGGCAGCAACTCCAGATGCTTATTCCTACATTTTTCAGCTTTTTTATGTGTGAAATACCCACTTTTTTCAACAAATTCAGAGAGAACTGCAACTCCTTCCTCGACTGTTTTTTCATTAGTCTTGAGTTCATAGTAGTGATTATTTCCCATTTCAGACAATAACTCAACTTGTCCGACTGACTTTCCCTGTTCTTCGACTGTGAAATAGCTATCTTTGACCAATATCTCAGGAAGCATTTCTGTGCTGCTCCCAACACAGCTATCAATCTTTTTGGCAGAAAATATATTGGTTTTCTGAACCAGTTCCGATAATATTTCCACTTTTTCTTCATCACAATTATCATCTGTTGTAAAATAACTGGCTTTGCCCAACTCTGGAAGCAATGTTACCTCATTCTGAACGTTATTTCCATCATCTCTTGTAGTGAAAAAATCATCTTTCTCAACAAGTTCTGGCAATAATTCCACTGCACTCACATCTTCAAGCTCACTTTTCAAAGTAATGATATTAACTTGCCTCCAGCGAATAAGAAAACTCTGGAAATAAAAAACTTCATTAATAATTATAAACTGATTGAATCAGCAAATAACTGTCTGTACAGAATGTGAGGAGCATAGTGGGTTTGGATAATATCTTACGATTTAAAAGCAACCATCTATGTTAAAATATTCTTGACGAAAACTGACTTTCTGTAAAAGGATTTGAGATTAAATGACTAGGCAGTCAAATGTTAGGAAAAAGCTCTGCCAGTTTCATTCGCTCATCTACTGTTAAGAAAACAGCATAAAAGCACTAGGTACTTACATGCACAAATATTACTTCCCTGCTACAAACTTTTCATTGAAAGCACAAGGTTAACTTACAACTGGAGCTCTTGTTAACAGATAAATTCACTGGGTTTGAACCTGGAAACATTTTAAGTAAGAGGTGACCATCCAATTGCTCAACTGAGGCTGCTAGCTACAAGGCAACGTAAAGTTGGAATAATAAAATGTGATGAGTTTCGGTGACCACTCAGGCCACCTGCCAAGGCTCACGTCACCCACTACATTAAAGCTATTGGTTGAAATTAATAGCTACATGTTGAATATTATTGCAACTGTACCGACTCCGATAAATGGTACTGTTACCCCAATACCACGCACTCTAATGTCACTCTAGTAAATAAGTGCCTTCATTGGTATATGGAACAATATCATTTTTAGAATCATACTTCAGGTGGTTACAATGGGTGACGGATCAGATCAGTTTGATTCCTGATGTGGTTAAATTCATATTTTTTTTCAACAGTGTACATAGCAGACAGTTGGTAGGTTTTCTCAAACTACTCCTGTTCCCACCAACAAAGCATTGTGTTGCTATGCCATTCCTTTGTTTCACCTGTAATCTATTTACAATGATTTCACTGTATGATAATGAGACATTCTGCCATCAAATTTGCACGGTTTAAGGCAACCTGATATACACCCATAATTTGTGTAGACCCTGGAAAACTAAGAAATAAGCCATATCCAGTGGTTAAGGAAACAATGGCATCAAATATGGTGGCCGTATAAATGCAGTGCCCTAACTCAATGCGGTGCATTTGGCAGCGATCTGGTAATGGAAATTTGCAGTGTAGGTGGACAGTAAAAATGGCAGAGAATGTGTTCCATCTGCCATTGAAGGCTATTATTTAATACCATGTTTTCAGAAAATTTCACCATTTCTACGTTTTCCATGGCAGTCACGTCTCAGTTGCATAATGTTCTCAGTAGAGCGACAGTAGAGTGTGTGATATTGAGGTAAGAGTACCATATTTATCAGAGTTGGTACAGTTGCAATAATGCTCAGGATGCAACTATGAATTTCAACCAATAGTTTAAATGTAGTGGGTAATGTGAGCCCTGTTAGGTGGCATGAGTGGTCACCGAAACTCCACATTTGATTATTCCAACTTTAGGTTGCCTCGTAGCTAGCAGCCTCAGTTGAGCAAAGATTAGATTAGATGGTCACCTCTTACTCAAAATGTTTCCAGGTTCAAACCCAGTGAGTTTATCTGTTAGCAAGAGCCCCAGTTTTAAGTTAACCTTATACTTTGAATGAAACGTTTGCAACATGGAAGTAATATGTGTGCATGTAAGTACCTAGTGCGGATGAGGGCATAAAACAAGAGTTCCAGACTTCGTTCAGCTACTTGTGGAATGTACAGAATTTATGAATTGTAGTAAGCCCCAACGTAACATACAAACAAACAAATTTTGATGTATACATCAAAGACAAGTGTTAGAGTGAAATCCCTGCATTATTTACATCACTGCTTAGTGCTTAGAGTGTGAAGACATCACAAAATTTGCAGGGACATCTACTTAACTCTTGGAAAAATTTTCCAAGTTCCAGACTCTTTGGCGGGGCATATACCGCCGAGAGCTGTTTTTGGATACTTATACACAGAGACTATGATAAATTATATTTCTTAAATTCAAAATAAAAGGCAGTAGCTTGGGTATCAAAACTTTGTTGGTGCACTGTATGAGAGGCGCTGTAGCGCCACTGAAAAAGTTGCGTGGTTGGTTTCCCAGTGGCTCGTGCAGGTGTATATGTAGTTTGACTAGGAGCAGAGGTTGCACTGCTTGAAAATTGTGTTGTAATTTTATTTCCAATGTGATCATGTCTTGCTGGTTTTAAGATTATAGTAAAAAACTTGTATGTAATCAACTACATGCAAATCAGAGGCAATGTGAAAGAAAAATGTTGTTCAATAACATCTTACTGTTAAAAGATTTTTATATTCTTAATGGTTATTATTATTGGGTGATGTGAGTATAGGGGTTTCAGACAAAAAATTACAAATAACATTTTCCAATAACCTCTGCAGCCATAGGTTATTGGCTAAAGTTATTGGTAAATTCTTGAGAATAGTTAAGTATAATTTTATTTATTTACATGATAACTGAACCATTTTATTGCGACACCACATAGTATGCGAGCAAAGATCTGGCAACACTGTATTTGAGCTTAGCTAGTGGAGGTCAACTGTCAGCACAATTATTATAGCAGTTTCTAGTTTTTAGTTAAATAAAGTTTGTATCAGAGATAAAATTTATTGTTTCTGCTCTAATTTGCAATCAATCCTTTTAGCACTGCTTTGGTTGCTAGTAGTTTAAAGCATACTCCCATTTACCAGTTTTCGAAAGAAAACTTCTTTCTTAGGTTTCTTTAGTTTTGGGTCACTCCCAGCTTAGTGGCGAGTTTTCCGTGCCTCCCTTTGAGAAGGTGAAGGGGTTGCAATATATTAAAAACCTAAGTCATGCATTCAGTCAATGCCACTTCCATGAGTTCCAAGTTACTTGTCTCTAAAACTATTTATGGAAAATTACACATACAAATATTTTTAATTAGTAATTATCCATATCCAAAGAATCCATGCCTGAAATCTGCTATATTATAGTTATTTTAATTTAGAAAAAGTATGTTCCATATGATTGTTTAGTGTCATGGAACACACACAATTAATCTATAGATCAATATCTTACTTTGCAAAAGTGGAGACAATGTGCAACTAACTCTTCCAGTGTCTGAGTCAAGATTTAAACTAAATGGTGTGCTTTTCAAATTCTGTACATTCCCACTGTCCAAATTCAGATTTAGGTATTTACTTAACAAAAAAAATTAATGTTATTTGAGATAGTTTTCAAAAATGGATTGTAACCTATATCTCACCACTCTGGTGTACAAGTTTATGTTGAAGAATTATAAAATTATGCTTTAACTATTAAAATATGTGAATATTATAATCACTAAAAAACTTATAAGTTATACTTCAATAAGATTATAATTTTATAGTTATGGATTTGCACACAACTTAACATCAGGAATGATTTGGATAACACTTAACACTTCCAATGAATTATGACATAAATAAAATTTACTTAGTATTTGACCAAATACAAATTTTTTTTTGTTGCACCAAACATAATCACATGCTAAAATTTTACCTCTAAAATTTAAATATATAAAAAAATTTAAATAAATTTAAAAAATAAAAATTTTCCAACATTAAAAATTATGAAGAAGTATTAAATAACTAACTCTCCATTGCAAATACTTAAAACAGCTCAAACATTAATTTTTAAACAAAAAAAGTCTTTGTTTCCAGTATTCAACAAGGCAGAATTCATATTGTTACGATCGCGCTTGGCTGCAGTGCTTGGCATCGCCGTGCTCGTTCGGCCTGTCTGCGCCCCCTTCCACCCGCATCCTCTCCCTGGTATCTCGTGTCATACTGTCTCGCAACATCCTGACCGTCGCAGCGCGCACCTGCCTCAGATCGAGTTACTTAAAAGAGGCCGCACTGCGGCATAAAAGGACTCAGACATGTTTATCGGCGCGTTTTGTGGGAACCCGATGCTTGTTGCGTTTATCGGCGTTCTTTGAGCAGCCGCCGCGTCCTTCGAGGACTCACGACGCGTTTCTGGGCATTTCGACGGCGAAGGTCGCGCGATATCTCGGAGACATGCCCGATTGTTCTGGGCGGGAACCCAAGGGCTATATAAGGAGGTTGGGCCGACCTTCGAGGAGTTCAGTGGGGAGTTCTCCCGCAGCGGAGTGTCCGGGCGATAGTGCCGCGGGGCGAAGTCCTTGGACGAAGGTTCCAGGGCAGGGAGTGAGTGAGTTCAGTGGAGTCGGGAGTTTCCGGGCGATAGAGTCGCGGGCGCGGCGGAGTCCCGAGTGAAGTTGCGAGCGAGTCGTCGTGTGGGATCTCGGCGAAGGATGTGACGGCGGCGGCGGCGGCGGAGTGCGGTGACGGAGTCCCGCGGCGGAGACCCACGAGGGGTGCTGCGGCGAGAGTTGCGCCGGAAGTGCGGCCCAGCAAGGTGTGTGAAACGAGTGACTGGGGAATTGACATTTCTTTACGTGTAATTAATTATCTGCTAATTTAGAAGATGAATTGTAAGTGACAAGTAGTGGTAATAAATAAAACTGTGTGTGTGAAATAAAATCTATTAATTGGGCTATCCTTTACGAACCCGCGGTAAATCGTAACATTTTGGTGTCAGAAGTGGGATAGCCCTAATTAATAGATTTAGGATTCAGTTACATTATTAGAATAAAAGTTGAGGATAGAATTTAGTTTTTGAGTATATAGTTAGTGTTTAGAACTTTAGTGAATTTGGATTTTTCTAGAGTTTGAGTATACTGTAGTCAGTGTTAGTTTTGAATGTAATAGAGTTATTGTTAGTTTAATTAGAATGTTCGGCTAGGTCATTTAAAATTAAGATCAGTATTAGAAAAAAAATTATTTAGGTTGTTTAATTAGTAAATCCTTTAGAGAGAAATGGCTGCTGAAGAGTTAAGTGTAGAAGATATCGGGAAGATAATGGTTGCCCTAGAAGAGATCAATAATAAAATAGAAAAAATGGAGGCCAGTGTGAAGAAATATAACAAAGAAATGTTAGCGAGTATGAAGAACTTTACAGAAGAAATGAAGAGTGAAAGGAAGGAGAGTAAGAACCACCATGAAGAAGAAAAGAAGAGTGAGTCAAATAATAGCCTAGAGGAAATAAAGAAGGGTCAGGAGGAAATAAAGGGTCAGGATGAAATGAAGAATGGCCAGGAAGAAGTAAATAATGAAATGAAGACCGAAGTGAAGATAAGCCTAGAAGAGAAGAACAGCGAAGATAAGAACAGAGAAGAGACGACCAGCGAAGAGAATACCAGCGAAGAGAAGACCAGCCAAGAGAAGACCAGCGAAGAGAAGACCAGCGAAGAGAAGACCAGCGAAGAGAAGACCAGCGAAGAGAAGACCAGCCAAGAGAAGACCAGCCAAGAGAAGACCAGCCAAGAGAAGACCAGCGAAGAGAAGACCAGCGACGAGAAGACCAGCGAAGAGAAGACCAGCGACGAGAAGACCAGCGAAGAGAAGACCAGCAAAGAGAAGACCAGTGAAGAGGAGACCAGCGAAGAGGAGACCAGCCTAGAGGGGAACAGCGAAGAGGAAATTAGCCAGGACATGAAGATGAAAGAAGAGCTGAAGAAAAGAACAGAAGTAGTGAAGATGAGTTACAAAGTAAGGAACATTGAAATAGAAGAAATGAAGATAAACGAAAGAGAGAGAGGAAAATGCCAAGAAAAGCTGAAGAAAAGCCGAGAAGAGAGTCAAGAAGAGATAGAGAAGTGCAAAGAAGAAACGAAGAAAGACGAAAGAGAGAGGGGAAAATGGCAAAATAAAACCTGAAGAAAAGCCGAGAAGAGAGTCAAGATGAGATAGAGAAGTACAAAAAAGAAACGAAGAAAGACCAAGAAGAGATGAAGAAAGACCAAGAACAGGGGAAGAAAGACCGAGAAGAGAAAATGAGAATTCAAGGAGTCATGAAGAGGGTACAAGGAGAAAATAAGTGCAGTCCAGGTGAGACACAGAAGAACCAAGAGGGCACGAGTAACCAAGAAGAGACGAAGAAGAGCCGGGAAGAAATGCTGTGCGAACAAGTAGCTGCGAGAGAAGAAATGGAGAGAAAAAGGGAAGGAACAAAGAAACTGTTGGAAGGCAATAAGCAATGCACTCAAGAGTATCGGGTCCGTCCAAGGCATCGGTCAGCCCGTCTCGGGCAGCTGGCTGAACGACATGGGGCATCTGCGACGCAGAAGTGTCGCCGGGTGACAAGAGAAGCTACATCTAATGAGAGAGAGGGTTATCTGGTGAGACTGTACAGCCCGCGATGGAGGAAAGGCAGGAGGCCTAAACTTCGAGTAGCATGGGGACCTCCAGGAGGAGATGCATTACCTGTTCGGGACGAACAGGTTTAAGGAGGGGGCAATGTTACGATCGCGCTTGGCTGCAGTGCTTGGCATCGCCGTGCTCGTTCGGCCTGTCTGCGCCCCCCTTCCACCCGCATCCTCTCTCTGGTATCTCGTGTCATACTGTCTCGCAACATCCTGACCGTCGCAGCGCGCACCTGCCTCAGATGGAGTTACTTAAAAGAGGCCGCACTGCGGAATAAAAGGACTCAGACATGTTTATCGGCGCGTTTTGTGGGAACCCGATGCTTGTTGCGTTTATCGGCGTTCTTTGAGCAGCCGCCGCGTCCTTCGAGGACTCACGACGCGTTTCTGGGCATTTCGACGGCGAAGGTCGCGCGATATCTCGGAGACATGCCCGATTGTTCTGGGCGGGAACCCAAGGGCTATATAAGGAGGTTGGGCCGACCTTCGAGGAGTTCAGTGGGGAGTTCTCCCGCAGCGGAGTGTCCGGGCGATAGTGCCGCGGGGCGAAGTCCTTGAACGAAGGTTCCAGGGCAGGGAGTGAGTGAGTTCAGTGGAGTCGGGAGTTTCCGGGCGATAGAGTCGCGGGCGCGGCGGAGTCCCGAGTGAAGTTGCGAGCGAGTCGTCGTGTGGGATCTCGGCGAAGGGTGTGACGGCGGCGGCGGAGTGCGTCGACGGAGTCCCACGGCGGCGGAGACCCACGAGGGGTGCTGCGGCGAGAGTTGCGCCGGAAGTGCGGCCCAGCGAGGTGTGTGAAACGAGTGACTGGGGAATTGACATTTCTTTACGTGTAATTAATTATCTGCTAATTTAGAAGATGAATTGTAAGTGACAAGTAGTGGTAATAAATAAAACTGTGTGTGTGAAATAAAATCTATTAATTGGGCTATCCTTTACGAACCCGCGGTAAATCGTAACAATATGAATATGCTACTTAATGGGGAAAAAATCTCTCAGGTAACAAAAAAATACAATTATATCTATGGTGAAATTGTATCACAGTATGACTATAAAAATGTCAGAAAGTACCTACAAAAAAGGCATCAGATATTTATTTGATATTTTTCCGATGCACCTTTCTTCAAGACCACTACCTAATGACCATGCCATGGAATGTGAAATTATATCATTTAAAACTCTTTGCACAAGTCAAAAGTAAAATGATTTATTGGCAAAATAATGTATATTTTTTTTTGTTAATTACCACTTACCATTTGAGTTAAGATTTGTAAGAGGTAATTCAGATTTCTAAGTCTAGGTGGGATATACATTTGAGCTAGATGAAAAATTAATTTTGGTTTTAATTATAGCTTTAAGTACTTAGGTACTTAGTACATCATATTTTAATTTTCAAAATATCAGGGGGAGAGATTGACATAGTTTTACTAGCATTTGATATAAAAAGCTAAGTGGGAATATAATGTAACATTTCGAGAGATATTTCCGAATCTTCTTGTTAAATTAATTATATTTTTAATTTCAAAACTTTTCATATATATATATATATATATATATATATATATATATATATATATATATAAAATACAATGACTTTTAAATTCTTACAAAATGTTCCAATTCTATAATTCTAAGAAGTCATATCATCAAAATTATTTTAAAAGCCTAAATTTATACTTATAGCACTGAACATAAATGAACACTTAAAGATTAGTGCATAACGTTTAGTTATGCTACTTCGACCACTACTTACACCAGAAATTAAATGACATGCAATTATGAAATATGTAAGTTTGTGGCCAAAATAAAAGGTTAAGGCTTTTTTAAAAAGTTGTTCTTCCATTACAATCCTACGATCAAACAATTATCATTTAACAATCTACACGGTTTTGAAACTAATGAAATAAAACATAGAGCTTAGTTACCTTAAGATCCACTTTTAAAGAAGTAAGTTTCAAAAACACTTTCTCTTCTTTTTCCTTCTCCCATGCATCTGTTGCAATGGCATATTCAAAACTGTAGGATACCAAAACATTGTTCTCCTTGAACTGAAATACAAAAAAAATAATCAGGAGAAAGCATGTATAGGTATCACAAATACAATTATTCTTAAAATAGCAATGAATGGGTCAGCGAATAACTTTGGAAAAAACAAAATCAGTTCGTTAGATAGAGCAGAACAAGAAAACATAGAAAAGCCCAAAGGAAAATAGGTAGGCATCAGGAACAAGTCTAATTTATTTAGGAAGTACAACCACCCCCATAAAATAGGTTTAAGATAGTGAAAGGGTGAATGCTTGTTATTAAAACGAATCTGTTAAATGGTAAACCATAAATAGAATTGTTAGTCACAAAAAGAAAACAGAAAACTTTAAAACGTAGGTAAGTTGGCCATTTTGGGATGGAAGAGTTAATTAAAATAAAAATTAATTAATTAAAAAATTTCCTAATTATAATTAATCAAACAAACTACTACATATAGCAATGTATAATTGTGCAGGGTAACTCGGTCAACCCTGTGATTCGTACCTATTACAATGAACACAGACAATAAGAGCTAAACAATGATCTGCAAGTTGTATTCTCAGCCAATTCAGTGCCTTCAGCCTGATGCACATCTGCCTAAATGATGACCAATTAACAGAGAAAAAAAAGTGTTTTTGCCCTGTATGTAGTAGGTATAATAATAATAATAATAATAATAATAATAATAATAATAATAATAATAATAATAATGAAGAGTATTGTGTGTGGTACCAGTATCATTAAAAATAATTAATATATGATAATAGTAGTAAGATAGCCAATAGCCATAACTGGCTAACTAGACAGTTAATAGGGTACCTATCAAAGGAAAATTACAAGTAAAGTGAAATTATTAAATAACATTTTATATAAGTTAGCTACAAAACCATGAACATAGACTTAAATAATAATGTTTTGAAGGGTAACATTTTTTTTGTATTTAGGGATGGGCCAATAAAATCTTCAAATTCCCACCAAAACCTTTAATACAAATTATTCATTTGATATCAGAGAAAAATAGTTTGGAGAAAAATATAGAGGAAATAAAGTATATTTAAAAATTAAACACTGATAACCTCTGAAATTTAATACGTAATTTTTTTTCTTCATACCGATCAGTTATCATTCACCAAGACAGTGTTCATTGAATCTGTAGTTATATAAATGAAATTTCATTATGTATTTGTTGAAAGAAATTATTTTGTGAAACAAACATTTAAAGAGTTGAATGTTTCAGCACCATATTTAATATTTTTCATTTATTGTACATTATTTTATTTATGACCCTTGACACCTAGATTTGGATCCGAGGGGTTTATTCGAGGAACTCTCTGGGATTAAAATTTGAGATTCTGATTAGTGTGTGAAAACCGGGATCTGAACCATCACTAGTTGTAATGTAATAATTTATTTAAGTCAAATGTTTACGATGGGACACTTTGGTGTGGGGCAGGGATAAGAAACAGCGGAGACCATTCAGTTGATCCCTAGCAACTCACACGCCGAGCTCGCGCTCTACGATGAGAAACACTCATGACTTCTGTTATAAGATTTAGCTACAAAAGAAATTACGAATGTCCTTTAACATGAATGATATTTCTCCTGATTCATTATTACACCTGTGTAACTACAGCATGGTGGAGCTTCGATATCATCCCCCCCCCCCCCCCCCCGAGGTAGGTATTCAGTGCATTAAGTATACAGAGTTGTAAAATATTTTCTGTTTCACAAACCAATTGGTATAGCGAATATTGCACTGCAGTTTTAGTGACATTTAAAATTACACGTGTTATGTTCAAGAATAGTTAAAAATCTTTCATCATGAACTTACCTAAACCTTGTTTTGATTCACCTTTTTATAAACAGCTCCTCTATAGTAAAAATGCAAGTTGTTGAAGTGAAAACTTTTATGGGAAGGTTTGGATAGGGATTAAATTCTTGTAAGTCGTCATCGACATGGTCACATGACGTGTTAACGATAACACTAGATCTGTTCCTATAAGTATAACTTATTGCACTTTTAGATATTAAGTATACGATTAGTGTGCAGTAAAATGTGAGTATAAAATATATTATTATTCTCACATAGATATATAGTTTGAATAACGAAGAAAACTGAGTCTTTGTAGCAATATAACCTAAAAATTAAGAACATTATTTTTTTTTAATACCTACAATTACTAAGCAATGCATATTTTATAGTAATTTAGGAGTTTTTTACTAACGTGATAAAACAAATTTGCAGTGTGATATTTTTTCATAAAAATTGTGAAAGATTTTTCACTTATGTCGGCAGTCCTCATGACTGCTTTGAATTTTTTTTTATATATATTGAGGTTTTACTGCACTAACATAGCCATAAACTGACAACAAGAATGTGGAAGTAGACAGATGTGAGCATATTGCAAGCGAGGTTTGTAAAAGGTTTCTAAGAAGAAGATATTTTGACAATGTTTGAAGAAGAGATTGATATATTAACCAAATAATTAAGGATGTATTAGGCTGAAGGTGAAATATAAACTTGCTAAGGGCTTCCCCTATCTAGGCACACACAGTGTGTGCAGAGTATCAGAAGAAACCACGTGATTTAAAAACTGCTCAACATATCAAAGTGCAGTCTCTTTATGAAAAAAAAACTTAAAAATACACTGCGGGTGGATGAGAGGTTCTGTTTCCAAATTTAGTTTTTAAACTTTATTGTCAAGAGTGAAATATGGGGGAAAAAAAAGTTTTTTTTTTTTTAGAATAATTTTTTGACATTACTTAAATGCAAGGTATAGATTCTTGAAAGCACTCAATAGTCTTGCATCACACTTTCATCTTCATTTCTCCACCATATAATGACATGATTACCGCTTCAATTTGATATTTGCCCTATGCACAATGAGAAGACTGCGCTCCAGTTCAAATCCTTGAGCTTAGAGGAGATTTAAGTATGTACCACAAATGTTTAGCAAGACAGTAATATTCAACTCTGACCTAATTTTTTTTAAATTACCACATCACATCTTTAAGCTGGATTCACAATAATCTGCAAATATGTCATAGTATTTTTTTCTCATTGGATGCTTCCAACAACTATTCAGCCTTATATTATAAACAAAATTTCTCTTGTAAAAATGGTAAATATGTAGTTGGGCGGTATTTGCGAAAAAAGATGTTGAAAATCCGAAAATACTTTTATTCTATGCTCTTTAACTTCCTCTTTTCAATAAAAGCGGTGGAGGTAATAAATTCCAAATACTTTAGTAGATATGGAATTTTTAAATTTCATCATATGTAGTTGAGCGATATTTGCGAAAAAAAATGTTAAATATCCGAAAATAATTTTATTAGATGCTCTTCAACTTCCTCTTTTCATTAAAAGCGGCGGAGATAAGAAATTCCAAATACTTTAGGAGATATCAAATTTTTAAATTTCATCACAATTATAGCAGTGCGTTCATGTGGCTTTCACAATTGTTTCTTGTTTACGAGCATCTATTTTTTTATTGAATAATGATGTCACGTGATTGTTCGTGATAGGCCAGAATTCAAATTAACCAATAACTTACGTGATTATTTACTTCATTTATTGTTTAAAACTGTATTTCATTACCGCCTCCAGCTTAGGCGAGTTTTTAACGTTTCTAATTTTAAAGTCTTATTTTTTATTGTTGCGCAAGTAATAAGTAACAAAAAAATTTTACGTGAGTTGTTTCTGTTCATCCTTTGTCCCGGTTTGTTAGGTCAGGTAAGTTACATTATAAATACTTTAAAAATAAAGAACCATTGAAATAATTTCATATTATTTCTAATGTACGCTTAGTTTCAAAGCATTTATAATGTAACTGACCTGACCTAATCAACCATTTTCATTAATTAGGCATTCACAAACACACGGCAAAATAAAAAAATGGCCACGGTCGAATGATAAACACAGGTCTTGTATGCAAAATAAGAACGGCGATATCTCCTAAAGTATTTGGAATTTCTTATCTCCGTCGCTTTTAATGAAAAGAGGAAGTTGAAGAGCATCTAATAAAGGTATTTTCGGACTTTTAACATTTTTTTTCGCAAATACCGCTCAACTACATATGATGAAATTTAAAAATTCTATATCTCCTAAAGTATTTGGAATTTCTTACCTCCGCCGCTTTTAATGAAAAGAGGAAGTTAAAGAGCGTCTAATAAAGGTATTTTCAAAATTTTATCATTTTTTTTTCGCAAATACCGCTCAACTACATATTTACCGTAAAAATTTTCCAGTCTGATGATCATGTACGCTAGGTAAGCAGTTATAAATGATTATACAAACTCTAAATTATTAATTTAAATATTCTGAGTCTCAAATATTGTTTCAAATATTAAAATCGAAATGTACTTATAGGTAACATAAGAACATAATACGGAAGCAGCTTAGCAAATAAACTTAAAAAAAATAAAAATAATGCTTTATTGAGGGTATAATATTGTCTGTCCGTCGAAACCTTGCCAAGCTTATATGGATGGACGGACAGAATTGTTCGGGCCATCTGATTGGCTGAATGTCACATGATTGACGGACGGACGGATTAGACGAATATTGAGAGTTCACCTTTCCATGAAATAATTAGATCTACAGGTTATGTATGCTTAACTCATTAATTGCACAGGCATTTATCAGATCATTCATAAATATTTTATATTTTACGGAATGCATTGCTGACAGACAATGCGTTATTTTTCTAATTAATACATACAAACCACAACAATTCCGAAAAATAATTCAAAAATTCAATCATCAAACTTCTTAACGATGACATTTGTACGTTTTTTCCCCCACACAAAGCAACCAGGGTAATCCACTCTATGGGGTAAACAACTTAAATTGTATTTTTTTTTTACCAATACATTTTAAAGTGGGGCGGGGGGAGAGAGTGACCTTCAGCACGAAGCCCACAGCCATAGTTATTATTCTCTACTGCAATCTCAACATTATTTCGTGTTTAACAAATATAAGCATGTCATAGTTACATTCATGCCTTACCTAGGACTCGAACCCAGAACTCCTCGTACCATAAGCCGGTGTGTATCCGACTAGGCTATGGTGGTTAGCATTGTAACAAACGACAAACCATAAACAAAAATAATCTTATCTCTAAATTGACGTCGTACCGACCATGGCCGTTAAGCCCGTGCTCCACACCGCCAGTACCGTATCCCGTTTTCGGAGCGCGCCCCTTGCCCAGCCGGATTGAGTCAAGCGAGCGCCCCGGGCGTGTTCTCAATTAACTGAATTAAACATCAGGACACGAAACCCCGGGGGCTCGACTACGGAAAACAATGAGGCAATAGGACGAAATTAATTAATCACAAGCAGTGAGCAAGTGCGTCGTAGAGACTCCGTGCGTGCGCGGCACGCATGGAACAGAAAACAATCCTCGTTACTAGCCACAGCGACTACTGGCCTTGATTAATTGGCCAATGATAATGGTCTATCCAAACTAAGGGAATTCAAACCCAAACAGTGCTCATTGAGACAATTTGTAGTTAAATTTACAGTCGCCAACTTGGTGCCGCTTTTAAAATTAATAAATCAATTAAAACATCTGTTAAACCTTAAGCAACTATTTACCAGGTGCAAAGTTTTAATCAAGCACCTGGAGTATGTTTTTTACTCATCATATAACAAATTAAATTATTATAAGTTTTTGGTGCCGACTCACAAAGAAGAGAAAGTTTCTCTTCCTTGCGAGGCGGCCATGTTCGGCAGTCTCCAACCACTCCGCGCCGGTAACAGACGTGTGTCTGTGGGCAGCATTCAAGTTAGTTTCATTGATTATTTTTTATTCTGCACTACATCTTCAAATTTAAATCCTTTTATTAATTCACTGCTGCCCACGTCGACTCGGTGCGTATTTTGCGGAACCGGGCCCATCCCGACCGTCTTCATTGTGATACCATGCTGCGTATCGTATCACGGAACTTATGGTACTAGCCGACGCCAACGAGAGTGTTTTTAATTAAGGACGCCGTGCATATGCCTGCCGGCTGTACTCACGTAAGTGTTTCTCCGAACATAGGAGCCTGCTCATCGAGCCCCCCATGCATCCGTTAACTTTCGGCGCTGGCCGTCTCCAGCGAGCATCGACCCACGTCCGCGAGTCTGCCACGGTAACCATTAGTGTCGCGTAGTGTTGTGTGTTTTTTTGTTTATTGTGTAACCGCTAGACGTCGCCAAGTGTTGGTGAGAGTTTTTGTAGCGGGACTAAATCAAAGGTAATTCTCACCAACTCGCGTACAATCATTTTTCTTAGTCTTTCGTCCTCCACACGGCCGAGCGGCCTTCACAGCCAAGGGAGAACCATTTAGGTTGGATTCAATCCGTGTACCTGGCGGGGCACACGGGGCAGAGTACCCACGACCCAACATCAACAGCTTAGCAGCCCGCTAGTCTGGCGCCCCTCCGAACAACCACAGCATCGCGACGCCCGTAGCACCCGTCAGGTACCCCCGGGCCTTTCACAGAGGTTGGGTGACGGCAAATGGCGCCCTTGCGTTGGGCATAACGACAGCCAAAAATTACGAAAAACGCACCAAGATCAGACAAAGAGGACAGAAGATGGCCATTTTGGACGCACGCAGTGGAATTTGGCGCACAGAGGAGCAGTGACAAAGGGACCACCCAGAAGAGCGCTTCACCGCCCGCGCCGACCGTACGTCAACTTTCACTTTCACCCCCACCCCTCCCCTTTGGGCCTTCAGCGAACATCCTCGCCCGCACACCACCCCCACCCCACCATCACATCCACGCACTCTCCGCTTTGTGCGGCTGTCCGGGCGCTTTTGGCCGCCGCTACACATGGCTATCCGCATCCCCCCTTCGCAGTGGCCAGTCTCGGCTCTCCCTTTTGTGCAGCTGTCCGGGCGCCTCTCGGCCAGCGGCCCTAATCAGCGCACGCGCCAATCCCCCTCTCCCCTCGTCGACCACCAGGAGTCTGTTTGTAAACAGAGCCACGTGTGTGCACGAAGCAGCTGTCAACGCCGATGCGCCGTGCGATGCAATGGCAGACAGACTCAAGATGAACACCTGTCGAGTCTGCTAATGGCCACAGGGCAGGGACCTGGTGATGGGGAAAGCGAACCCTCTGCAAACCTTTAATGCGCACCGGATAACAACTTGCCGGCAATCAAGGTAGAAGCACTCATAGAACCGTGGCATGACAGCACAGAGACGGAATTACAGGTGCGAACACCACTGGTAGACCACACACCCCTACCGGGCCATACCACCCCGGCCATCACCGCCCCTCCAACCACCCACGCCAGCGACTGGAGCTCGCGAACTGGCCGCGCGACGCATGCGCTGGACATCACAGAGGCCAAGTGCATGTGGCCCGGCCTAGAAGACCTGTCACGAGCCCTGCCGCCCCGCAGAGCAACTCTGCCAGAGTTCGCCGGAGCAACGCACGAGAACCAGGGGAATTCCTGATGCAGTGCGAGGCGCGCCTAACCAGGTGCCGGACACACCAATTGGAGTGGACGGAGCGGGTCAGCAAGCAGCTGCGAGGGACCGCTCGGAGCTGGTGCGGCATGTGGGGCCGGTTTGCCATGCCATGGGGCGAGTTCACCGACACTTTCCGACACTGGTTCGACATAGGATCGCCCCTCGTCGAGTGTTCTGCCAATTTCTATGGGGCGAGGCAGAAGGACAGCGAGGCAGAGGAGGCGTTCATCGCCACGAACCTCCAATTGTTTCGCCGCATCTCGCCCGGCACCCCCCTGTCTGGGGCACTGCCCATCATCACGGGCTTAGTGAGGGACGAGCTGCAGCCCTTTCTGCGTCGCTGCCACACCGGCGGTGTAGCTGAATACGTGCAGGAGGCATGCGAGACGGAACACAATTAACAGCGAGCCTGCAAGCGCGGCCCGACCACGAGCACCCGAGGTGGTGACAGCCCACCGGAAGCCCGGCGGAACACCACACTACGGAACTCACCCTCACAACAACACCGAGGACTACGAGCCATCGAGGCGCTGCCAGCTTGGCGAGTGGAGCGACCGCGGGATGACGGAGCACGGGAGCAAGTCCACCTGTGTCGCTTGGGATGCCCACATGGGGAACTACACTGGCACAACGAGTGCCCGCGGGGATTCCGGGCGGCGCGACCCGCCACACTGCAGCGCCAGGAGGCGCACGCGATACCACCTCCGCCACAGCGTACCAGCCCGGCCCAGTCGGGAAACGGCCCACAGGGGGACCGGGATTAAGGCTCCCCCCCGCACCGACCATCAACCCCGCGCCAGGCGGTGTGTGCGCCCTCCCGACCATGGGACAGCTGGGCCGCCCGTGGGACAACCTGTTCCGCATCCCAGCGGAGGTCAACACCCAGCCAGCTGCCGTGCTCGTCGACACGGGAGCGAGCGACGTGTTCGTACGCCCCGCATTTGTGCCCGCAGGCGTGTTGCGTCCAGGCAGCAGCGAGCTGCGCCTGGCTACCACCACACACACCGGGCGGATGCTGGGGCATGCTGAGATCGTGGTGAGTACGCAGGAATTAAATAGTAGTGTGTCCGTAGTAGTCGTGCAAGACTTGTGTGAGGAGGTGGTGCTAGGACTCCCCTGGTTGGTCCAGCAAGATGCGGTCTTGGAGCTAGGACCCCCCGCCTCAACCTGGGAAGAGCCGAGAGGTACGTAGTGTACGCCCTAGGACAGACCCCCCCCCCCCAACAGGACACGGTGCTGACCCTGGCGGACGTGTGCCACGATGTCCCTCCCTTCTACCAGGCTGAGGTAAACAAGGTCCTCGCCGGCCGACCCGAAGTGTATGCTGTGCACTGAACCTTGAGGCGGACCACCGTCACCGAACATTGCATCCCCACCCTGACTGATGACCCAGTGTTCGACCCGCCTCACGGCTACGGGTTTCGCGAGCAGCGAACCATCCAGGCGCATGTGGACGAGATGCTGCATGACGGAGTCATCGAGCCGTCCCACAGCCGGTACGTGTGCATTGTACTGGCCACTAAGTAAGACGGGACAAGCCAATTTTGCGTGGAATTCCGGCCGTTAAACTCCGTGACCGTCAGCGCCCCTCCCCCCAGATTAGTGTCGAGGCCGCCTTAGCCGGCTTGGGAAGGGCCCAGGTCTTCAGCACCTTGGACCTGAAGTCCGGTTACTGGCAAGTGCTCATATGACGCGGGGACCGGGAGAAGACGGCGTTCACGGTGCCCGACAGACAGTGGTTCCAGTTCAGAGCCATGCCGTTCGGCCTAAAGTGCGCCCCATCCACCTTCCAGTGCATGATGACCCGTGTGCTGGAGGCCACCATCGGGCAGTTCGCTCTAGCATACCTGGACGACGTCAAAGTGTTTCAGACACCTGGGAGGACCACTGCCGCCATCTGGCCTTGGTGATGGAGCGGTTGGCCACGAACCACCTGACGGCCAACCCAGCCAAATGCCATCTCGGAGCCGCCGAGGTCGACTTCCTGGGCCACTTGGTCAACGCGGAGGGGAACCGCCCCCAACTAGGTCACCTCCAGCAGATCGCGATGGCAGAAGTCCCACGCACCCGGAAGCAACTGCAGCACTTCATTGGGCTACTGAACTGGCTCTGGAACTATATTCCGAATTTTTCCCAAGTTATAGCGCCTCTGACGGACCTGTTGTCTCCCCAAGTCCGCTACCACTGGGGCTCGCCCATCCCAGACGGCATTCGAGGCTGTAAAGAGTGCGTTCACCCAGTGCCACACACTGGCCCGCATCGACCCCGAGTGCCCACTCGTCCTCCAGACGGACGCAAGCGCCCTGGGAACCGGAGCTGTGCTGTACCAGGTGAACGACCGCGGAGAACGGCAGGTGGTGGACTACGCCAGCGCGAAGTTCGGCGCGGCGGAGAGGCGGTACCACAGAAACGAACAGGAGTGCTTGGCGGTGGTGTGGGCCATAAAGAAATACCGTCCACACCTGGAGGGCAGGCATTTCACCCTCCGCACCAACAACCGCTGCATCACCTGGCTACACACCATGCAGGGGAGGAAGGGGAAGCTAATCCGCTGGTCGCTGCTCCTACAGTCATTCGACTTTACATTAGAGCACGTGCGAGGTGCGGAAAATAAGCTCCCCGATCTGCTCTCGTGCGAGCCAGGTGGCAGACGGGAGGTGCTGAATGAGGAGTGGGACGAAATCCTGCCCCCCTCCCACACCAGCACGACTGCCGACGGGCGCCTTACCTGCACCTGCCTCACACTCAGCGTATAAGGGACCGAAGACCTTCCCAGTACCGAGGCCGACCTGGAGCGGCACGCCCTCACAGCCCAGCGCCGCTCGCCGGACGCCGACCGGCACCACAAGATAGCGCGCGGAGGAGACCACCCCTCCTGGCAGCTCAGGGACGACCGGGTCATGAACAGACTGCCGGGGGAAGAGGACGAGTGGAAGACCTACATACTGCCCGAAGCCCTCGAGGCAACACTGACGGTTCTATCATGATCATGACCTTCCCAGGCTCGGACCAGACCCGGAGAGCCGTCTGCCGGTACTACCCTTAGGGGGGGGGGGGGGGTGAACCGGGATGTCCGGGTGTACATCCGGGATTGCGAAATCCTGCGCCGCAAAACCCGCCGAGGCGACGGCACGCAGCAACAGCAACCTCGCCAGCTGTCAACACCGTTCCAGACACTCGCGCTGGACGTGATGAGGCCGTACCCCCGCTCGCCACAGGGTAAGCGCTTCCTAGTGGTCGTGACAGACATGTTCACCCGCTGGACAGAGCCCTACCCCTGCGGCAACGCACTGGCGACTACCATCATGTAGGTCCTGAGGCGTGAGTTCCTCACTCAGTTCGGCTACCCGGAGTCCATCCTGACGGACAACGGCAGCCAGTTCCTGGGGGCCCGTTGGAGAGGGTGGTGCCAAGAGGAACACACCATCCACCACACCACACCCTCCTACCACCCCAGGGCCAATCCGACGGAGCGCAGGAACCAGGATCTGAAAGTTCAACTGCGGCTGCACCTAGAGGATGACCACACCCAGTGGGACCGCCACGTCGCCGACGCACTGTTTTGCGTCCGGCGGCGCGCGAACGCGGCCACTGGGATGACCCCTGCTGAGATGATCCCGGGGCGTAACCTGCCACTGCTCGGCGAGCTGGCAACACATGGTATTCCGCACCCAGGAAAACAACCGGCGGAGCGCGACGAGTGACAAACCCAGAGCACGACGCGGCATGCGCAAGACAAGCCCGCTACAGCCAGCGAATCACGCCGTAGACCGCACGACCCCCGGCACAACTGTGGGCCGGGATCGGGTGTACACCCGAGCGTACCCCCTGTCGGCGGCGCCGCGCAATTACTGCGCCGGACTCGCCCCCCGCTGGGAGGGGCCCTACACCGTGATGCCGTGCTTAGGGGCGACGTCATACATGGTGGACGTGCAAAAGATCCACCGGTACCACCAGCCAGTGGCGGCGACCCCCGGGGAACCACTCCCGACCGAACCCGAACATGGGGACACGACAGACGGACCAGACATCAACCTTGACGCACTCCCTCCTGGAGGACTCGAGCAACAGCGAGAGGCAGCCGAGGACACCGCTCCAGACGAGCCCGAGCATCTCACCGATGGGGAACTGGAAGCGGACGCACCCCATGACCCCGGCGAGGCACCCCGTCCCGCCGATACTGCGCCACGAGGGGAGGCCCCGAGAGCGAGCTGCCCCCGAGGCATGAGGAACCTACGGAGACTCACACCACACCGCTCCGGCGGAGAAGGTGCCAGCCCCGCAATGCCCAGTGCCGGGTGACGGAAGTTGCGGGGGACGACTCCGAAGACCCCGCCAGAGCGACCCCTGACCCCGAACCCATCATATCCGACCCAGATGAGGCCGAAGAGGAATCGCCACCGAGCCCGACCAGAGGCAGTTGGGGACTCGCGGCCTCCCTTGCCGACACAACTTTCCGCGTCACTGTCACACACCCACGCGAGGAGGGGGCTGGACATCCCCGTCGGACACGATGCCGACTAGCGAGGCTGCAGGAGTTCATTCTGGACACCACCCCGGGGCGGGGCTCATCCAGCCCGGCGCTGATAACCGAGCGGGAACGCCAGCCCTATTGATGACAAGGCCTACGAGCCGGGAGGAAGGAAGCCCACGAGAGCGCCCCCGATGGGAACGTCGGCTTCTGGTCCGCCTGGCCCAGTACGGCTCGTGGCACCGCCACCCTTGCCGACCGAGCGCCGCGGCGCTGCCTCCCGGCCCAGATGCCAACATAGCGAACGTGGCAACGTCCGCTTGCGCAATCTGTCAATGCCCCACGGTTCCACCTCCCGGCCCAGCTACCCACGCAGCGACCGAGGCAGCGTCCGCCTTCTCCATCACTCCACGCGCCACGGCGCCGCCTCCCTGCCCAGCTGCCCATGCAGCGACACAGGCGGCAACCGCCTGCTCCAGCACTCCACATTCCGCGGTGCCGCCTCCCAGCCCAGCTGCCCATGCAGCGACTGAGGCAGCTTCTGCCTGCGCCGACACTCCATGCGCCACTGGCGCTATGGCGCCACGCGCCATGGGATCTCGTCACGAAGGGTGCCGGCTGTGCTAGGGGTCGTCGTACCGCGGGAGCAGGAACACAGGCGGAGAAGGACTTCCGCTGGGGGGGTGGGTGGGTCGTTTGACATCGTACCGACCATGGCCGTTAAGTCCTGTGCTCCGCACCACCAGTACCGTATCCCATTTTCTGAGCGTGCCCCTTGCCCAGCCGGATTGAGTCAAGCGAGCGCCCCGGGTGTGTCCTCAATTAACTGAATTAAACATCAGGGCACGAAACCCCAGGGGCTCGACAACGGAAACAATTCCCAAATGAGGCAATAGGACGAAATTAATTAATCACAAGCAGTGAGCAAGTGTGTCGTAGAGACTCCGTGTGTGTGAGTGGCACACACAGAACAGAAACCAATCCTCGTTACTAGCCACAGCTGCTACTGGCCTTGATTAATTGGCCTATGATAGTGGTCTAGCCAAAATAAGGGAATTCAAACCCAATCAGTGCTCATTGAGACAATTTGTGGTTAAGGGGACCGGGAATGCCCTAACTTGACAGTGTTAAAATTAGCATCTTAATGTTCCATTTTCTCAGGTACCTTTTGTCACAGCATGTTATAATTTGATTTACGTATTCATGAAGCCTTAATTATGGAATAGACATAAGGAAATTGTATTGTGTTTTGTTATAATTGTGGGGTAAAAAGTTTAGTTTTTTAAAATTTTTTTACAAAATTTTATTAAATTTTTTCGCAATAACATTTTTTAAAATTAATTTAGAAAAATAATCTTGTGTTAACTTCACATAATCATATGAGCAATTTATGTTCCAAGTTTCATTATTCTATCTCGAATGGTTCCTGAGAAAAAGGGGCATTTGCAGAGAAAACCCTTTATTTTGAGAAAAATGCATTTAAAGTTGACGTGTCCCAGCCAGAGACCGTAGGTGATGGAGGGATTTAAGGTGGGGGTGAAAACCCCCGAGGTGTAGCGGGTTCAGGCGCTACCGAAGAGTTCCTGCAGGCGGGCAGTGAGTCTGGCCGAGATGGGCTGCGGTCGAGGGTCCTGGGGCTGGCTGCCCTCCTCATAGCGCTTGGGTGGCCGCCGGTCCGGAAGGGGGGGAATGTCGATGAGGAGGAGGGGGGGGGCCGGACTTGATGGGGGATATCAGCTGGGGAGGATGGGGGAAGAGGGGCGCTGTAGGGGGTAGGCGTTCTGGGGAATAGGGGACCGATGGAAAGTCGAAGGAATGGAGGGGACTGTAGATCGGACTAGGCGCCACTGGGCCTGAAGAGAAGTAGCCCAGATGATATTCCTGCCCTGGCTTCACCTTCTCGTCTGGCTGGTGATTGCCCTGCCTGGAATGTCGTCTGCCTGCCCTCTTGCTTGGCATGAGCGAAGATAGTGGAGAGGGGGGGGGAAACCGGAGCCTAGAGCGAAATCCCCGAAGGGCCGCTCCAAGGGGGCAAGGGAGTCTAGAGCGTAATCCCGAAGGCCGCTCCAGGGGAGGAAGGATGCTAGAGCGTAATCCCGAAGGCCGCTCCAGCAAAGGATTCCAGAGTGTAATCCCGAAGGCCGCTCCGGAGGAAGAGAGAGAGAGAGAGAGTGAGGAGGGGAGAGGGTAGGGGGGAGAGGAGAGGAGAGCAGTAAGTAAACAAAACACCAATCCAATATTACAGCTGTATTTCCCCAGATGTCTCTGGGGTAAGGATCTCTGCCAGGTCAAAATTGCTGGAGTAATATATCTCCCAGCCTGGTACAATGGTCAGTGGCATACAGTGGCAAAATACAGTTACCCATAAGATCTCGGCACACTTCCCTAATTTAACACATACTTTACAACATTGCTATATTACACATGAATGCTAATTGGTGCCACAGTTTAATAGAGGCCAAGACACACCATTGTTTAGTCTGTATGTGTATAAATTATAGTTGCCATCTATCTGCGCTGGCTGAACTAACATTCCATAGAAGCACCAGGTCGGAGACATGTACAATGTCTTTCAGACAAGGGTCTGTTCCCGAAAGAGGTGGATTTACTGGCCGAGGCCAGAATAATGGGCACGACAATTCGCCCCCCTCCCTCTGTGGCCTCGGCCTGGATCGTCGCACTTGCCAGAGGTCAGCAACCTGGGCTTCAGTCCCAGGTTGGACCCCTCTACACTGGCCACTGCACTATGCTGAGGTTAGCCGATAACGGGCCGGTCTGACCAGACGCTCCCGTGGTCGTAGGGTCCTGGAGGCACGGTCTGGACCTGCTGGAGAGGGGCTAGTAGGTTTCTGGGGGTTCGGGTGTTCGGTGGCCGGGTCCTCGAGCGGTGAGTTGGTAGGAACATCCTTTTGGGGTACGCCGGACATGGAGTCTTGATCACCTTGCGGGGATTTATGGAGTTCTTGTTGGTGGACCTTGATAATTTTCCCAGGCTTCTGCTGCAGATAGAAAACTTGTCCTCGTTTTTCCACCACTGGGTACGGGCCCTGCCAGCGTGGAGCCAGGCTGGCACAGAAGTTGTCCTCCTTGGAGGACAAGGGGTGTGTCTTCCAATATGCAAGGTCCCCTACTTTGAGAGATGAGGCTGGCTTATCTCTGGTAGTGGTGGTTTGGGTCCGAATATGGTACTGGGCTTGGTGTTCTCTGGCAGCTTGTTGCCTCGCTTCGGCTCGGGAGCAAGGACATTTCTGTGGGACCTCCTTATCTGCGTTGGTCTGGGCTGCTGGTAAGTCCCACTCCCCTGGTCGCTGGAGGTCGTTTCCCATCAGCATTCGGCTGTGGCTGCAACCTATTACCTGGTTGCATCTGGCCCGGAGTGTGAAGAGGATGGCCGGAATGTGTCGGTCCCATTGGCGATGGTCCTCGCGGAGCCGTAGGCGTATACCCTTCTTTATTTCTTGGTTGCGCCTTTCGGTTGGGTTTCCCTGAGGATGGTATAATGCGGTAGTCCAAATTTTGACCTGCCATCGTTGACAGGCATTGTTCCACTGTCCCCCTGTAAACTGTTTCCCATTGTCACTGAGGATTTGCCTGGGGAATCCCCAACGAGGAAAGACGTCAGTCTCCAGTATCTGTATCACCTTCGATGCCTTAGTAGTCTTCATGGGGAAAGCTTCCACCCATCGAGAGCATAGGTCAGTCACCACTAGCAGGAATCGGTTTCCCCGGGTGCTTTTCGGGTATGGTCCCATCAGATCGACTGCCATGGTCTCCCACACTCGTTCGGGTTGCCGGGGTCGTAGCTGCCTGTATCCATTTGGACGATGTGCTTTGGTGGTGTTGCATTGATGGCACCTTCCCACGTATTCTTCAACATCTCGTTTGATTCCTTCCCAGGTGTAGCCCTTTTGTATGGCCCATCGGGTTTCGGCCATGCCGGGGTGGCCGGCCAGGTCTGCGTCATGGTATTCCCTCAGCACCTTTTGCCGTAAATCCCGGGGAACGATTATTTGTGGAGGGTCTCCATTCTCGGGCCACCAGACTAAACTACCCGAGTGGAGGCGATGAGTCTGGAAGAAACGTTGGTCACCAGGGGTTCGTTCTGAAGGCAATCGACCTTGCAGATCCTGCAGGTGCTGTACCAACGCGCATATCCTGGGATCAGACTGTTGATTCCTTATTACTTAGTGACAAAGATTTTCCCCGGGTACCTCGGTCTGTTGGAGGCTTATCTCTGAATGTCCGGGGTCTTGGAGCTCGTTAGGGTCCAACAGCATTCTATCATAATCCTAAAAATGGTTTTCCAGTAGTGGTCCGGTGGGGTTTCGGGATAGCGAGTCCGCGAGTTCATTTTCCTTCCCAGGGCAATGTTCGATGGTGAAGTTGTATTCCTGCAGCAGCAATGCCCAGCGTGCGAGTTTGGCTTTACTGTCCTTCATGGAGCCCAGCCAGGTGAGTGCCCTGTTATCAGTACGGAGTGTAAAGTGCCTGTCTTCAAGGTATGGCCTGAATCATTTGATTGCCCACATGATGGCCAGACACTCTAACTCATTGCTGTGGTATTTCTGCTCAGTGGGTGAGAGCTTGGCACTGGCGTAGGAGATGACTTGTCTATCTCCGGACGAAGACACCTGGTACAACACGGTTACCAATCCTCGTTGACTGGCGTCTGTTTGCAGGCTGCCTGAGGTCGGGTCTACTCAGCTTGTTGAGGTTAGAGAATCTTTCTCGAAGATCTGCCAGAGCCTGAGCCTGTTCGCTGCCCCAGTGGAAGCGTACTTGTGGGCTGAGTAGCTGTGAGATGGGTCCACAGATACTGGAGAAGTGTGGGATGAACTCCCTCATCCAATTGCATAGTCCCAGAAATTTTCGAACTTGCTTCACAGTGCGGGGGGTTTCTGCCTCCATTATGGCTTGGATTTTCTCCGGGTTGGCTTCATTCCCCTCAGCTGACACCAAGTGCCCTAGGTATTCTAGCCGTTCTTTTCCGAAATGACACTTGTTCAGGTGGCACGTCAGGTGATGTAGTTGGCACCGCTCCAGTACCTGCGCCAAGTGTTGGAGATGTTCTTCCCAAGAGTTGGAGAACACTATTATATCATCTAGATATGCAAAGCAGCACCGGCCGATGAGGTCAGGGAGGACGTCTTGAGTCATCATTTGCTGAAAGGTGCTGGGTGCGTTCTTAAGCCCAAAGGGCATAACCTTAAACTGGTATCGCTCTCCGGTGGGTGTGGTGAATGCAGTAAGATGTTTAGAGTCGGGGTGCATGGGGATTTGCCAATAGCCCGACTTAAGATCCAAGGTTGAGAAGACCAGCCCTGTTCCGATGTCCTTCAGTGTCTCATGAATGTTCACGGCGGGTGGTGCAGCGCTGACGGTTGCATGGTTCAGAGGTTGAAAATTTATGCAGAATCGGGGTGTCTTGTCTTTCTTCTCTACTATTACAATTTGGGAATTGTAGGCTGACCGGCTGGGTTCGATGATGTCCGCTGCCCTCATTTCCGCTACTTGATCCATGATTAGTTTTCGCTTGAGATGAGATGGGGCGCGGGGTCGAATGTATATGGGTCGGTCATCCTTCAGGATCACCTGGTGGCAGGCGCTGGCGGTTCTCGGTAGGTTTCCATTGGGTTTAAACACTGTCCGAAAAGGCTGCAGGGTCAGCAGGAGTTGCTGTTGCAGTGGTTCAGGGAATCCCTGTTGGAGGTCTTTCAGTGTCAACGCGGGGACCTCCTCTTCGCAACCCCGCTTGGTCACCCAGTAGAGGGACTGGCGAGGTGCTTTACCAAAGTATATTCTCTGGGCCTCGAAGTCCATGATGGCTTGCTGCTCGACCAGCCAATCTTGTCCCAGGATTAGATCCTCATGTAGATCCTCTGCTACTAGACAGCTTATCGACACCTCCCTGTCTCCGATTTAACATTGTAAGGTCGTCCGCCCTTGTAGTGTCAGTCGGGCGCCTTGATGTGCCAATTGGGCCTGTTGTATATGGGCAGTGATGGATCCGCCCATGCTTCTGACCAAGCTGGCTTTTACATAGCTGTTTGTAGCCGCTGAGTCTAACAGGGCATAAATTTGTTCGTGCGCAAGCTGTACTGAGAGGCGGGGAAGAATCTGAGGTAGATCTTGAAGGATGCTGGTTATTTGTCCAGCTTCCTGGTTGCCCCTGTGACTGCCATGAGGCTTTTTATTTCTATCGGGAAAGATGATGGGGGCTGCATTCCTTTCCCTTAAAGGTTTTCCTGGTTGGTCCTCGGGTTCCGGGGTGTTGGTCCTTGGCCTCGGACCGGGCAGTCTGCATTCAGGTGTCTTCCAGGACAGAACCAGCACTTCGGGATCTCTCTTTGAGCAGCAGCCGCCTCCTTTTCCCGCGGTGGTGAGACATGGTTCTTGTTGGCGTTCGTGTTTCGAGTTTCCTGGTAGTCTCGTTGTACCGCCACGGCTCGGCGACATAGTTCTGACCAGTCTTGTAGTATTGGGTGCTGTAGGAATGGCCGTAGATTGGGCCTAATGAGTTCTAGGACAGTCGGGAGAAACTCCTTGGCATCCCTGTTGGGGTGCAACCTCTTGAAGAGCCTCTTCTTCCGCGTGATAAAGCTCTCTACATCTTCGCTTTCTCTTTGTTTGTTACCAAACAATTGTGACGTGAGTTCAGCTATACGGGTCTGACTGCCGAAATCGCCTATGAAGCTGGAGGCGAAGTCTTCCCAGTCGTCATACAGTCCTTCGTGCTTCTTCCACCACCGGGCTGCTTCCTCTAGTAGTAACTCCCCGATATGGTCAACCCATTCGGCGTGGGGGATTCCTTGTGATCGTAGTGCCTTTTTTCCATTGCCTGATTTGTTGATGCGGATCCTCGTGGTCTTGCCCCCTAAAAGGTCTGAGGGTAACCTTGGTCTCCGTCCCCTTTAGTGCTCCGGGACTTGGAGGGTTCCTGCACTCGTCACACTTGAAGGATAGTTCTGCCAGGTTTAGTGGGACTCCTTCCCAGCCTAGACAAGAAAGATGGTACTCCCGAGAACAACTCTGGCATGTTGTCAAGAGGATTGCAGTCTGTGGACACCCCGGTGCGAAGCATCGCCGGGGTACTACTGGTGTGGGCTTCTGATCTCGTAATTGTTCTTGACAGGAGCGGCAAATGTAGAAAAAGTCTTGGGAGTTGTTGTCGAGCTTGGCCTCCCTTACACTGGGTTGGTGGAGAGCGGTTACGCAGCATACACAGCTGATGTTGGCTCTTTCTTGGGTGCTGCCATCGGATGCGGTGTTCTGTGATGTTGCCATCATAGTAGTGGGTGGGCGCCACCAGGTTTTTGCTGCACTCCTGGAAGTGGATGTTGGTCCGGCAGTGATGCGAAGCTCTAGCAGTGGTAGGTCGTGGTCCTCAGCCTATCCAGACTGTTGCTGGCCCCACGTTGGGTGCCAAATTGGCGTGTCCCAGCCAGAGACCGTAGGTGATGGAGGGTTTTAAGGTGGGGGTGAAAACCCCCGAGGTGTAGCGGGTTCAGGCGCTACCGAAGAGTTCCTGCAGGCGGGCAGTGAGTCTGGCCGAGATGGGCTGCGGTCGAGGGTCCTGGGGCTGGTTGCCCTCCTCGTAGGGCTTGGGTGGCCGCCGGTCCAGAAGGGGGGGAATGTCGATTAGGAGGAGGGGGGGGGGGCCGGACTTGATGGGGGATATCAGCTGGGGAGGATGGGGGAAGAGGGGCGCTGTAGGGGGTAGGCATTCTGGGGAATAGGGGACCGATGGAAAGTCGAAGGAATGGAGGGGACTGTAGATTGGACTAGGCGCCACTGGGCCTGAAGAGAAGTAGCCCAGATGATATTCCTGCCCTGGCTTCACATTCTCGTCTGGCTGGTGATTGCCCTGCCTGGAATGTCGTCTGCCTGCCCTCTTGCTTGGCATGAGCGAAGATAGGGGAGAGGGGGGGGGGGAAACCGGAGCCTAGAGCGAAATCCCCGAAGGGCCGCTCCAAGGGGGGAAGGGAGTCTAGAGCGTAATCCCGAAGGCCGCTCCAGGGGAGGAAGGATGCTAAAGCGTAATCCCGAAGGCCGCTCCGGAGAGAGAGGAGAGGAGAGGAGAGGAGAGGAGAGGAGAGGAGAGGAGAGGAGAGGAGAGGAGAGGAGAGGAGAGGAGAGGAGAGGAGAGGAGAGGAGAGGAGAGGAGAGGAGAGGAGAGGAGAGGAGAGGAGAGGAGAGGAGAGGAGAGGAGAGGAGAGGAGAGGAGAGGAGAGGAGAGGAGAGGAGAGGAGAGGAGAGCAGTAAGTAAAACAAAACACCAATCCAATATTACTGCTGTATTTCCCCAGATTTCTCTGGGGTAAGGATCTCTGCCAGGTCAAAATTGCTGGAGTAATATATCTCCCAGCCTGGTACAATGGTCAGTGGCATACAGTGGCAAAATACAGTTACCCATAAGATCTCGGCACACTTCCCTAATTTAACAAATACTTTACAACATTGCTATATTACACATGAATGCTAATTGGTGCCACAGTTTAATAGAGGCCAAGACACACTATTGTTTAGTCTGTATGTGTATAAATTTTAGTTGTCATCTATGGGCGCTGGCTGAACTAACATTCCATAGAAGCACCAGGTCGGAGACATATACAATGTCTTTCAGACAAGGGTCTGTTCCCGAAAGAGGTGGATTTACTGGCCGAGGCCAGAATAATGGGCACGACAAAGTAAATACTGTATACAATATATCTCACCCAACATTCTTATACATTCCAGCTGCATATGATGTCTCATCCAGGTCTTCTTGCTGCTCATACAGATCCTCCAACTTCCGTTTTGCTGCATTCCTCTTCTGCCTGGCTTTCATTTAAATATTTTTCACCACACGCTTTGCTTCGTTTATTCTGTAGCTGTCTAGTCTCTTCATTGCTTCCACACAAATTTTACCAGGAGGGAACCCAATCTTTCATATACATATTACACCACAAAATTTCCATCATTGAATGCTGCAACAGCATCCCATACTCCAAAATGCAAGGTACAGAAACCAACAAATGTAGTTTTGGGAAGTCTGTTCCAGATAACACTTTTTACACTCTCATTTGGATTTTGTGTCCTTCCATGTAAACATTTCTTCAGTATCTCGGGCTCACTTTGGTCTCTAAATATGGTTTTTTTTCTTCAACCACGACATGAGGAAGGTGACATTCTCCTCTACTCTTTGCACGCTGATATTTACACAAACTTTCTGAACCCTTAGGACAGAGTCCATGCTGGGGTTCTTCATCCGATGATGGTAAATGGAAATACTCTGCCCATACACTCTCTCTCATTCCTTGAAGTTTATTTGAATTTCTTCTTATTGCCAAACCATAATATTTTTGAATGTCCGCTATGGCTGAATCAGTAACTCGTCCTCAGCCGCCAAAAACTTTGCCATCTTCTAGTTTATTTCCCTGCAATTTGGTTTAAAAATTTTTCAACCTAGTGCCCATCCTCTTCTGTACATGCCCTAAGCATTCTAATTTTGATACTGTTTTATAGACATAAGGGGCAGCCTGAAGAACATCATTGTGTCCCTTGCAATCACCATCAACTAAACACAGTAGTTTGTATATCGTACTGACGCCACTCCTTCTGCCTGTCTAAGTTTTTTAATTGATTATTAATGTTGAAAGTGATCTCAGGGGTTTTAACGGGGGTTCGGCCTCGTGGCTGCAGGCAGGAGCGCGTCGCGGTTCGAAACCTACCCGGGCTGTTCAGGCCACCCAGGACACCTTATAAATAACTGGTAAACGATTTGACACGACACTGCACTTTATTCAGAACCGATACACTTATTGGTCCAGGTACTGGCCACTTCTGTTGTCTGACCGCTGCGACACGCATATCTGTCTACGTAAAAGGTACGCGCGACCAGGATAGGTTGCAAGTAGTGGACACGGACTTATACAGTGGCCGATTATAAATGTGAAAGGTGTGGCGGATAGCCACAGATCTCCTGTGCTGCAAGAGCTTTTACAGGCAGTTACGTTAACATGGAAAACAGCACATACAAACGGACGTTCCAAAGTTATTCGCAATCTTCCCTGTGGCGAAATATTGAGGTCCCGAAAAGTATGTAACCCGGTACGCTGGAATCATACACGTTACAGTCACTTTCTAATTGGAAATTACTCTGTTAGATTGCACATTACAAGTTACATATTTACAGACGATGCAAGTTAGAAGGCGAAAGTTAGCGAGTAAGAACTCGACACACGTTGCTAAGAGTCTTCGATGATAACAATTAAGTGGCTGTGAAGCCGAAACTGCGTAACTCAATTACGCTGTCCTTAATCTCTGGACACGAAATTACGTAGAAAATGCAAAGTTCCCTGTTGGGATAAAATTAATTAGTTACGAGTCGCACGAAATATCGTGCGACTGGGTGGGGTCGGCGCAGAATTGGTAAAAGGATTTTAAAACTTACACTATTGCTGATATGTGGATGTAGCGCGAAGTTGATGGCTCTGCGTTCGCGGAGCGTCCGACCCCTGCGAGCTCCCGACGGTAACTGCACTCGAGACCGCCCTGTGGCCTCGCGCCTAAACACGCTGAGCGCGGGAAAACAGATTCGGCCAGTTTTGGGCTTAAAAGACATGTTACCAATATATGATTATAAAACAATTAGACATAATTTACCTTAGACTAGTTATATTTTAATTGTTATTATTTAGTTGTTTTTGATTTAAAAGAATAATTGCATATTTAATTAGGCGCATTGCCACACCCGGCCGGGCGCTGTCGTCACTTTGGTGTTCGTCGCGGCGCACTTTTACACACTCGGCGGACATCACGCTCGGGCGTGTTCGATGCACTTAAGAGTAAGTGTTGTTGTGACATAACGGCCTGTGCGAACCAGAGGGAGCACCGGCGGTCGGCGTCAGTACATTGTACTGTGATATGGATCGATTGAAAATGTTTGCAACACCAGAAACCTCCATGCCACCACTAGAGCCTTTGTAATTTGCAGTGCATGCTTCTTCATGCTGACTTTTTAGTTTTTCCTTGCATGTACAGTGCTTCGATATAATGTCTACATCTATAACTTTACCAGTATCAACACTCGTACATGTTACAACACCATGCAGTGAAACATGCCCTCTATGATGCCATGACCCATCAAGGGCAACCGTCAAATCACGATCTTTATATATTTAAACACTGCTTCTTCCATAGCTGTTTTCATTGAGTCTTTGCATATTTATTCTACAGCAGAACCTAAAATGCTTACATAGCGTTGAAACCTCGATGGAGGTTTGGGTAAGTTCAGGGCACAAAGCTTCTCACCAGCTCTTCCTCCTTTCCCAATACTATGTAACCCATAAACCAGTCTCAAATTAATTTCATCATAACTTACTTTTTTGTTTCTTACTAATAGAAAACTCTAGTTTCTCCTCACACACACTACAATGCAAAACAATTTCACAGGCAAGGCCAACACCTCTCTTTGAACATAGAGAAACAATGCCACTGCAACTTTTACTGACAACAATCTTCTGAATAGCTTCTTGTAATACAGATAAATTATTAATTTCATTTGAATCACAGTTATCTTCAAATGTGTTGTAAATATCTATCTAACTATAAAAGTCCCAATATAATAGCATTATAAAATTAAAAAAAAATTGAACATGGAATTTTGTAATTGTTTTCGTGCTTTGATATTTTTCCCCCCTGAAAATCACAACTTTTAAATTAATATTTTTAACTAAATTGTATTAGTATTTACTCTTAGTATAATATATCATTTTAAAGCTAACATTCTGAAGAAAAATAACCTGCAAAAACATAAAAAAATATTTTTTTAAACAATTTCATGATTCCCAGTCCCCGCCAACTTGGTGCCGCTTTTTAAATTAATAAATCAATTAAAACATCTGTTAAACCTTAAGCAACTATTTACCAGGTGCAAAGTTTTAATCAAGCACCTGGAGTATGTTTTTTACTCATCATATAACAAATTAAATTATTATAAGTTTTTGGTGCCGACTTAGAAAGAAAGAAGAGAAAGTTTCTCTTCCTTGCGAGGCGGCCATGTTCGGCAGTCTCCAACCACTCCACGCCGGTAACAGACATGTGTCCGTGGGCAGCATTCAAGTTAGTTTCATTGATTATTTTTTATTCTGCACTACATCTTCAAATTTAAATCCTTTTATTAATTCACTGCTGCCCACATCGACTCGATGCGTATTTTGCGGTACCGGGCCCATACCGACCATCTTCATTGTAATACCGCGCTGCGTATCGTATCATGGAACTTACGGTACTGGCCGACGCCAGCGAGAGTGTTTTTAATTAAGAATGCCGTGCATATGCCTGCCGGCTGCACACACGTAAGTGTTTCTCCGAACATAGGAGCCTGCTCATCGAGCCCCCCGTGCACCCGTTATCTTTCGGCGCTGGCCGTCTCCAGCGAGCATCGACCCACGTCCCACGAGACTGCCGCAGTAACTATTAGTGTCACGTAGTGTTGTGTTTTTTTTTGTTAATTGTGTAACCGCTAGACGTCGCCAAGTGTTGGTGAGAGTTTTTGTAGCGGGACTAAACTAAAGGTAATTCTCACCAACTCGCGTACAATCATTTTCCGTAGTCTCCCGTCCTACACACGGCCGAGCGGCCTTCACAGCCAAGGGAGAACCATTTAGGTTAGATTCAAGCCGTGTACCTGGCGGGGCACGCGGGGGCAGAGTACCCACGACCAAACATCAACGGCCTAGCAGCCCGCTAGCCTGGCGCCCCTCCGGACAACAACAGCATCGCGACGCCCGTAGCGCCCGTCAGGTACCCCCGGGGCCTTTCACAGAGGTCGGGTGATGGCAAAATGTATTGACTCCACGCGTCGGTGCTCATTTCGTCGCACAGGCCGTTATGCATCAACACCTGCCCAGAAGCGTGTGCGACGAATGCGCCCGTGCATGCAGTGTTGTACAGATGTGAGCAGTTCGCGAGCGCTACGAATATAGTGCTGCTACCGGCCACGTTGGCGATATCACTCCGCCGGGTGTGGCAAGACTCTTCCACCGAACTAGGGAACAGGGTTTATGTACCTATTTCTTTTCAGCGACAAACTAAAACTTGTAGCAGCTTTCAATTACTTTCCTCATAAATAAAAATTATTCAACGTGCGACTATGTCGTAAAACTTACTGCTTCTGTTTTCCCAGGCTCTCTGTTTTTGGTGGGAGTTAACGTCTCTCTCCAGCCAGGCGCTGGGGAAACAAGTCAGTCATCTTCGGGAGCATACATAGGTCGGCACTCTACATGCCACATGGAAACAGGACTTTCTTGCACAAAAAGCATGATAGTGGAGACGTCCGCCATGTCGGCAGTATAGTACGGAACATTACGCGCACACTCAACACGACATAACGACATATACGCCTTAAGACAGTGTCGGAGTTAATGTATGTATTTTAGTATTGGCTTCAGAGACTTTTTTAAACATGGAAACGTCTACCATGGTAGTATAGTGCTGTACACCACATGCACAGTCAGTACGAAAGCATTAATGTCTCTAGTAAAGTGTTAGGGTTTCATCTACGTATTTTAGTATTAGCTTCGGGAATTGAGTTTCACAGCAAACGTCCGCCATGTCACCCGTAGGGAAGAGACCTTCACTAGCGACATAACCAGTGCCGCCACTAGAAGGGGCCGTGTAAGTGCAGAGATATCTATCCAATAACAGAAATGGCCAGGAGTACGATTGCACTGTGTACCTTGTGCCAGGGCTAATAAGACTATTATTTATACATGTATTCTTCATTATTTAATACGGTGTCCTGGGTGGCCCTAACAACTCAGGGAGTCCTTCATTTGACATGCCTCTGCCTCCAGTCACATGGCTGAACCGAACCCTGAGACCCACTTATTTTCCTTACAGACTTGCAATTTACTACAGGGAGGCAGACGAAGCTGTGTCAAAATAGTGCCCAACATGGGGTCAACCATACAAAAAATCGAATAAACAAGATTCCAAAATTTATTTTTTCTTTGGTGAATAAGGATTCGTGTAGACAGGCGACAGAACGGCGCGAAACTGGATTGGATATGTGGATAAGAGCAGCTTAAGTCCCACGCCAGAAGCAGTGCGACTGTGGGAACAGCACTCCCCTCCACTTACGCACCCATGACAGCCGCGAGACGTCAGACCACTGGGCTTCCACATGGGCTTCCACGAGACAGGAAGCGTACGAGCACGGGACACTAACTCGATGCGATGGGAGCTGCTCCCATACCTGTAGGGGCCGTCGACAGAGGCCTCGAGGACTTCGTCCAGCTGGCCAAGGAGGTCGAACGTGTTTTTCGCCTGTCACCTCGACCACGACATGCCTCAGCCCGACATCAAGGGACGACGCCCACACAAGATTTGTTGGCTGAGGACGCCTTGGCGGTGATACCGTATATGGTATCTGCAATTTCAGACACCACCAGATGGCGGCCCTGCAGCATTGGGGACCCCGAGCTTATCTGAGAGACCAAATGGACGAGCGCGGTAACCAAAACTCCAATGGACAGCAAGACAGAGTCTCGCACTGCAGGTACTGCAGTGAGGAGACATACCACTGGCATGATGTATGCCCAACTTGGGCCACGCTGTGGCAGACATGCTGACCGGGAGGACCTCTGGTGGGAAATGCTAACTAGAGAGCAGAATACCAGCGGGCTACTGTGACCAGATTACAGCACTGGCAGCACCTGCAGGGTCAGCCTGCACAACTCAGCCACCTGCTAGACCAGGCGGTGGCACCACGCACCACCCATTCCAGCTCCACACCGGATCGTCGGCGAGCAACGCCGAGCACCGGGTGTCACCGACAACCCTGGTACCACATGCGAGACTGAGCGACATATCATCTCGGCTGGGATGGGCAGGTGACAACCCAGGACTGCTGATCTGGGGGCCAGTCATGTTGAATGGCCGGCCAGTCCATGCCCTGGTGGACACAGTGGTGAGTCACACCTACATCATGGCCCCTTCTGGTGCTAGTGGAATACCTGGAGCACAGCGAGGAAGTCATCCAGATGGCCACCCAGAAAACTTGCGTGCTCACATCTGGGTGTGCCCAGGTAATAATCACCGTTCGAGTCATGTATAGTCGTACAACAGCCCTGGTGTTGCGGGACCTACCCTGGTATCGTCCAGGAGGATGCATGTATAGATGTTAGTAAGGGTAAGCTGCATGTGAAATGCCAGGGTCGCAGGATGCTGTACAACATTGGCCGTGTGGTGATGCCTCAACCCACACCTGCTGTCATGTTAGATGACCTTTACAGTGAGGGTTCTCCAGAATACACCAACTTATACAATGATGTCCTGGCACAGCAGCCATAGGTGTTTGCTGCCATGGACAGGCTGCAGCGCACCACAGTGACCCAGCACACCATCCCAACATGTCCATAGGGGCCTCGCTTTGTCAAGCCGTTCAGTTTCGGACCTCATGAGCGAGAGGCGATCCAAACACAGATCGCAGAGATGCTGCGCGATGGAGTGATCATGCCGAGCGAGTCGCCCTATGACTGCCTGGTGGTGATGGAAAATAATGACTGCTCATTCTGGTTCTGTGTAAATTTTAGGCTAATCAATTCAATCACCATCCCAGCCCCTCCACCACTAATCAACATCACAGATGCGCTGGCAGGGCTGGGATATGCCCACATTTTCTCCTCCCTCGACCTCAAGTCTGGGTACTGGCAGGTGCCCGGTGCCTGCCTGCCCCGAGGACCGACCAAGACCGCTTTCACCACGCCCGACGGCCGCAGGTTCCAGTTCTGCGCCATGCAGTTTGGGCTGATGGACACCCCTGGCACCTTTCAGGCCATGATGATGCACGTCTTAGATATGTTTGTGGGTCAGTTTGCTGTGGCCTATCTGGACGACGTGATCATCTGGTCGTGGATGTGGGAAGAGCATGCGAAACACCTTGGTCCTCGAGCGTCTGGCCAGACACAGACTGACCTGTGCGCCCCACAAGTGCAATGGTGAAGTGGAACTGAACTTCCTGGGGCACTTTGTGAATGTGGACAATTGCTGCCACCTGCTTGACTTAATATAATCCAAACCTGCCCCTTGGACCTGAAAACAGCTACAGCAACTAGAGGGCCTGCTGAACTGGCTCAGGAGCTTTATACCGAAATTTGCCATAGTGACAGCCTCAATGACAAACCTGCTGTCCCCTAAATTCAAATTCAGATGGAACCAAAGGCAGACCGCACATTAAACACTGTCAATTGTATGTTTAGTGAGTGCCACTCCCTGGCCAGTTTACAGCCCATGGAACACATTTACCTACAGCGGACGCCATCCAGGAGGGCTTGGGCGCGGTCCTGTACCAGTTGTGACCGGAGGACGAATGGCGCCCGTGGAGTAAGCCAGTGCTATGTTTGGGCCAGCAGCACACCACTACCACATGAACAAGCAGGAGTGCCTCGCAGTTGTGTGGGCGGTGGGCAGGTATCGACTTTATTTGGAAGGCAGAGCATCCACACCTAGGACTGACAGCCAGTGCAAGTGGTTGGACTCGGTACAGGTGCATAAATCGAAATTTATTCGGTGGGTTCTCACATTACAGAATTTCATATTTCATATAGAACATGTGCCGGGACATGAGAATCAATCGACCGACGAGTTATCTCATCACCCCGACCCCGAGACAGTGTACCACGAGAAGGGCAGTTGGGAGGACCTATTACCACCACTAGGGAATTGGTCTGCCCCACTGGGGGTTGACACACCCGCAATCCAGTATACTTCTCTGCCTACTCAAACTCCAGACCCCAGCCTACCCGAAACTTTAGCCAATCTCGCCAAGATCATACGGCAGGCATAGCAGGCCGACGAGGCAGTGCATGCGGAAATAGCCATACGTTGGATGCAGCACCATCCATTCTGGAGATGCGTTGACAGGGAATTTCAGACACGGGTACCAGAGGACATGGATACCTGGTGGACGTACATGCCAGACTCCGTCCGGCTGACGACACTCTAATTTTTTTCCGACCACGACCTCGCGGGGCACCCAGGCACTGAGCAGACCCAGGAAGCATTCCACTATACATTTCATTGGCCCGGGGTCAACTGCGATGTGCGGGATTACGATTAGGGGTTTCAACTGTGTCAACCGAGGAAAGCGCGTCGGGCCGACGGGGTAGAGCAACAGTGGCCTCGCCGGCCATGCAAACCATTACACACTCTCGCCCTAGACATCATTAGCCCGTATCCACATACGTCCAGAGGGAAGTGCTTCCTGGTAATTAATACCGACCTGTTCACTAGATGGGTGGAGGCATTTCTGGTGTCAAACATCAGGGCTGGCACCATCACAAAGCTGCTGGAAAATGAAATCTACACCCATTACGGGTTCACAAAGGTCCTTTTAATGGACAATGGATGCCAGTTTACAGGGAGACGCTGGCGATCGGGCTGTAGTCAATGAGGTATCGCTCATCATACCACACCCACCTAACACTCCCGTGCGAATCCCACAAAGCGGAGGAACCAAGACATAAAGGTTAATTTGCCTCCACCTGGGGGATGACCACTCGCCTAAGCTGTTGTACTGCTTACGTAGATGCACCCATGTGGTCACTGGACACTCCCCAGCTGAACTTTTGCAGGGACAGAATTTAGCTCTGGAGAGTGCCGAGTAGCGGCTGCTGCCACCGAGGACATATGGGGGGGGGGGGGGGGACGAGTTGCATCCTCAGATCGCCGCCATGCGGGAGCAAGCCCGTTTAAGACAGGCTTTTTAGGAATTTTCGTTCGTTTAAAGATAACATTATTTTAAGGCACGTCGAATTTTGAATATTTATAATTTTTACAGGGTGTTTTATCTCAAAATAAAATTTTTAAGTTTTTAATATGTTTTGGTAAAAGTGTTTTCCTTTAAACTGGAAGTTTTGTCGAGGTTTGGCAAATTTTTGGAAATTTGCCGCTATTTTGAGACTTTTATTTTTGGCAATTCTAGAGACATTTTAAGGTTATGGTCAAAGATCAAGGTAATGGTTATCCAAGATGGACACCATGATGACATATTCCAAAATGGCAGCCGATTATCCCAATCGTTGCTCTGTCGCCAGTCCTCGGATATACTTTTATAATACTTCTCCATAGTCTTAATTACCATCACTAGTCTCATAATCTTAATCATCGCCATCATCATATCATCATCATCAAAACCATGAGCAATATTATCTCCATTTATTTTATCAAACCGTATCCACCTTTTCGTTCTCAGTTTTTCAAAATGTTTTTCAGTTTTGTCTTCTTTACGTGCTGTAACCAACTCGTGTCTAATATGTTTCTATGTGTACTTAAATGCAAAAGCTTGGAAGCACTGAGCAAAAGTTGGAAGCGAGCGCGAATACCATACAATATCCCAGAGGTGACACAAGCGGAAACAAGATGAATTTAGAGCACTCACTGGAGAACAAGATGAGTGTTTGAGGATCGACAAGGCAATAAAGAATCTTAAAGACTAAGGTGGTAGTTTATAGCATATTCATTTTATTGTTGACATGGGATTATATATTAGATCAAATTATTTCTCCCTTTTTTTGTAACACAGAAATTTCCATTATTACAATGCAGTCTTACTTTAAACTTGTTTATACATCATTTGAATATAAGTGACATCGTATGATTACGAAGTTACTCTCTCGCTAAGTTACCAAATGTTGCAACTTATCCTAGCCCAGCCGGGGATCTAACGGAAGTTAACATACACTATAAATGTAGGATACAATATCGAATTTTAACATACCAACTCCACTTGTATCCTTATATTAAATTATTTCTGAAATTACATGATTATTTAACCATGCTAAACAATATCAATTTCGATACTGCTGTCATTTACAATTTTTGTTGTAAACTATAATTTCCTTAGCAATGATTACAGACTAATTTCATAGTCCTGTTGGCTGGCGCATGTCGTCAAGAAGGTGAATAATGGTGGCAGAGAAGAAAGAGAAGCCTGCTGCAGGGTCGCTGGTGGAAAGGGTTGCATCGGTAGTTGAATTTGGTACTCGGGAGATGCCCGGGGTGGTACTTAAACCCACTGCACAGAAGCACAGTGTAAAATTAAGATATTGGAAGTTTTCAACTATATAAAAACAAAAGGGGAACGTCAGACTAACTATTGTGGAATGAGGCGTAAATTATTACTCACCGTCGTGGGTTGCAACTCGCAGATTAATCCATGCAGGAAATGTGACACGACCGCGGGTGTCGAGCAAAACTACGATGCACTTCCGGCACTACCAAATACTGCTTAAAATCAATAATGAAAATACAATATTTCGGGAACACTCCCGGATCACAAGCGACTACATACTAAGCAGCCAACTGGAGAGATTACTGGAAACAAAATCTAACTAGCGAAATAATACGTGGACGAAGTTCCGGGACACGATCTGGGCTTGGTCGAGACAGAAGGATGAGTTCCCTCACCATGGGAAGCACAGTACATTAAAATGCCGAAAGGCACCAGAGCTCTGATTGGCTGGTACCCCGTCAGTTAGGGGCCTAGACGTCAACCGGGGGAAGGGGGGTATGTATGTATTGCAGGTGGACGGCAGTCCAGAAGAAACTTGTAGAGGGGTGTAACAGGCCGGGACCGGGGGCACTCTCGTAGCGAGTTACGGAACTAAATGCTGTTGGTTGCCGAGGCCGCCACGAGAGATCGCGGTGGAGGCACTGCACATAAGCTAGGACCAAAGGGGCGACACTGGCGCTCCGAGACGAGAGGCTGGGGAAGTAGACTGGCTTGTGGTCGAAACGTAGGTCGCAGAAAGCGCGAATGTGCCGCGCTCAGGCGGGTAAAGACGGGATTGAGATTTAAACTTTAGTTCACGATACCACCTAGAGGTACCGTTTGGGGGTATGGCTGCGAAATGGAAGACCTTGGTAGAAGCACTTCTCGGAACAGGGATGTTGATGAAAAGGGGGGGGGGGTATTGCACAGTTAGTGGGAAACCAGGGCTCCGGCCCGAGGCTACGTGCCTGGCCGGGGTGTAACTTGGGTCGAGAGGCCTGACCTAACTCGCCTACCGCAGCTGAGTCTCAGGTCGGAAGCCGACCCTGAGAAGCTTGCCGAAGCATAGAACAAAACGCGAGTTCGAGACAGAACGGATCAGGAGGTACTAGATAACATGCCAGGGCGTGTTCTGGACGGTGGGAACTAAAGCCTGTCCAGCAGAGTCGGCTGGACACAGTTATCCTGTGCTGAGGGAGCCTGGGAAAGGACTGCCAGCAGTTTGGCAAAGTTTAAACGGGAGTGAGCCTTCGAAAGGAAAAGTTTAAATATGACAAATATTTAGGAGAATCAAAGTAAATTTAAATTGAAGCAAAAGGTTTTTGAAATGGTAATCCGAGGGAATTTTTTGCACAGTGCTACTATATTCTCAAGTTCATGACTAGGTATGTCAAGATAACTTTTTAAGTGCTTTTTAATTTTCTGTAAATCTGTTGCCAAGGTTCCCAGTATTAATTTTAGTCCTCCACTTTGGATCTCAACATATCCATCACTGATACACTAGTAGCAGCCAATCCCTACCAACAAATGATGTGTACTAAATATGGCTACCCTCGACGACAGCGCACCTCGCAGGTGACACTAGCACAACCAAGCGAACCATCGTGCAAGAGTGCGGATAAAAATAAAAGGTGAATGTTGACGAAGATGTTTAACTAGGTCCCGATCATAGGCAACGTGCGAACACTGCCGAATACTCACGATTGGCAAGCCACAACTGAGTATGCCACCAAATAGTAGTCCCATAAGAAATACATTGTGAGAGAAAATACATTTACGTACTAATTTTGACGCCAGTCCAACAAACACGACCACACTCCATTGCGGCCACAGCATAACTTGCTACTCACAAAAGACACTGCGAGTGAGAAGAGATTGAGGTCACGGCCCTCAGGGAGCAGCACCAAACAGCCACCATATTATACAGATTGCTTTCTGCAAATTGAAAGAAATTCAATGCTGTGTCCAAACATTTTTTACATTCATGTTTTTTAAACAAAATCCATGGCCTTGGTTGATATTGTTTTATTCTAAAGTATGTAATTGATATCCAGCTAATTGTGCAAAGTTTAAAACTTTAGAATTTTTAAAAATATTTAACCTTATTTTAATTAAAAGTGAATGAAGTTAAAATTTTTCTATTTATATTCATCCGAAAAATAAAAATTCGTTACTCATGCAAATGTGTTTACGGAATTATAAGAAATAACCACCGTGTTTTTCTTGCATGGGATGGGACTACAGAACACTTAAAATCTGACACCATAGGTATTCTTTAATTATATGCACTCGTAATTATGATAATGTAGTACGTACCAGTGCTTTGTATATGGCATACATAATTGAAAGAATGTGCTTAGTACTTAAAAAAAATTATTATGGAGTGTAAGATTTGACATTTGCACGCATAATTTTTAAATAATTATTAGTAATATTGTTATATGATGAAATAAAAATATTAATACTCTGAACACAAAAAAAATTACTAGTGTAAATATGCAATTTTGCCGTCTTTAGAAAGATACTCAACCCCAAAAAAATTCGTTATTTTAACAAAAGAAATTTGAAATATTAGAGTTTTAAAGTGAAATATCTATTCTTGACTTGAACATGAACATGAAAGAACTTGTGCGGAAACCTTAGCTCTAATTCACGGATTAACATGAGAAGGTAAAGCAGATATGTCAGCCTTCGTTCCACCCCATTTCCCACATCCCGCCACCTAAAGAAACCTTTAAATAATTTCACGGTAGAGTAACTCTTCATCTACTGTAAGTAATCCTTTTTACGCTTAGTTCGAGGTAGTATTTTCTCAGCCTTACAGTTTTTTTTAGAAGTTTTTGTTTTGGAATACATAGATAAACGTAGTGGCGTTCAAAAGATTCGGTATTAGCTTGATGGCTGAGAAACGCAAGTTATCAGCCAGAAGAAATGGTAGCCTCATATGAGTTGAATAATACGGCGGGCAACGTAACAGAAAAAGCGATAAATATTCCGCACACAGTGCAAAAAGAATGATTTACGCCAGCACTCACGTTGTATTACTGGAATTATTAATATCAGGACACAGAGAATTTCCTTTAGCACATCTGCACATGTCATTTCACAGAAATGTATACAAAAAAAAACTTTATGTGCTGTAAAAATGCGAGCTTGCTGCAAATTACGATTTTCATTTTTTCTGTCGCCCACGTATCACCAATATGTTAGTCATGCCGTTGATTTCACCCATTTTTAAATGGGTAAAACTGGCTCCTTAGCAGTGATATTGTTTGATGGCCATGTTGTTAGATCTCAATTGCCTTGAACATTGTTCCACTATCTACCACTACTAAAAGATAAAACCCATTTGAACGTAAAAAAAATTAACTGGTAAACATAATTAAAATAATATATTAAAAGAAGAAAGAACAAATTATTTAAAGAACATTTGATAATTTCTTATTGATGCAACCGTAACATTTTAATATTATTTTAATTACTTATATATTTAAATACTGGAAGTGTGTGATGATTTGACGTAATGAAGAAAACATTAAGTATGTAGAATGAAGTAAAAATTTAATTTAGTTATGCATAGTTATAAAAAATAATTTCAGTAGCATTTTATTAAAGAAATTGGTAGAAAAAGATTACGTCAAGAGTGTAATTAAGTAAAGGCTTAAAGTGATTAAAAAAGGGCTCTATTTATGGCCATTGAATATCAAAAATTATAGAATAGCTCTTCCTTTAATCACATATTATGGCATAATCATAAGCAGTGGCACTATAAGGTTCTATATTTAATAAGTAGCACATTTATTTAATGAGTACAGATTTGGAAAGCACTTAAGGGTTCTCAGATAGCCTAAAAATTAGTTTTGAAGCATTACTTCTTATAAATATTCCGGGGACCCCATTTTTATGTGGGGTGTTCTATACCACGTCCCTGCGTAGACCTCCAGAAACTGGCCTGTTCTGTTGAAAATGTATTCTTATAGTAGCCACATTAGGCCCCTCGCTTCCACAAATCCTCACCACCCCAATATTCACATATGAAGACGAAGTACCTTTGACACGTTGGCGGTAAAAGATTAAGAAAAAAACCCACAGACCGAAATCTCACCGCTCTTAAAACCAGAAAAAAATTTTTAGATCATCCCCAGACTGGGAAATATTTTATATGTACCTAAAATTATTATTTTATATTAAGTCATCCTTCCAAAGCCACCGTATCATTCACTCAAATATAACAATTTAATTTACGCTGTTGGGACATTCTTAAAGCTTTTCTGATATATTTCAAAGAAATACTACTTAATTTAGCCGTTACCGTGCTACAACTTCCGGAAAATTAATAGTTTTTCGTTTCATGGTCCATAGACACCAAAACAATTGTCAACTCAAAAGTTTATATATTATAATTTTTACTGTCACAATATCTTCCGTAAATTGGCACCAATCACTGCCAAAATAATGCATAAAATCTAGTAATGGAAAATCTCGGTCGAGTTTGTTAATAGGAAATATCCGACTAAATGGGTAGAAATGGGAAAGGTTTTTTGAAAAACAGAAAAATCGTTATAACTCCCATAATATCATGAATATCGAATCCATGAAAAAAAAAATTAAATATATTTTGGATACAACCAATCATCACTGCAAAGGGTGGAAAAACAAGGGATGGACAACAACAATAAACAATCCCTTAGTAGAAACATTAAAAAATACGTTAGAACTGTTTTTAAATCTTTTACTTTTTGATAATACATACTATTATTGCAAGGTGTTGAAAAATCCTGGTGTTGGAATAAGACAAATAAAACTTCCATACACACTATCGAATCTTTTCAGGTGTAGGTAGATTTTGAAGTATAAGTATATTTATTCTGGAAATATTTTGGCAACTTATAGAAACATCTGGAACATTTAAAGAACTTAACGCACATTACATTTTTATGTTCTCCAATATTACGAAATTATCTATCTAATATGTGCTCATTTTCCATGCAGTGAAAATATTACGGTTATTTTTAACTCCGTGTATCCAGTAATGAATAGGTTAGAACTAAGGTAATTATTTAATTATTTTGACCTTCAAAAACTATTTTTTCATCCCTTGCACTAATGACGTGGTCGTATAAATGTTTGCTTTGCACCAAGGTTTAAGATAATATTATGATGGTTTATAACAAATTCGAACAAATTTAATATTAAAATTTTGAATTTTTTTTTAATTGCAACCCCTGTTTTTACGGCAATAATTCGTTACATTATAAATTGTTTCAGCCAAAGTTTTAGATAAAGTGTAGGTTTTTACAATAAAATATAACGGATTTGATAATACGTATATTAAAAAAATTAATGATTATTTTTTACTTTCAAACTTTGTTATTTCCACCCTTTGCAGTAATGTTTGTTTAGATAATTATTTATTTTAACAGTAGTTTCAGACAATATTTAGAAAGTAAAACAAAATAAACAGAATACATAGGTAATTTACTTCGAAATATACCTACGCCTGTAATTGTTTTGTTTTGAGGCCTTCATATGTTAAAATATAAATCCAATAATTAGTATGTGTGATCCAGTTTCACAACTAGAATCAAATAATTAAAAGATTTATGTGTATTTGTGAGATAAACATAAGGTTAAATAAATGTTGTCCAGAATGAATATATTTTATAGGGTAAGCTAAGAACACAAACAAACATTCAAATGTTTAAAATTTTAGCAATATTAAACAAACTTCCTACGGAATTTTTTTTATTTTTTTTTTGAATCCACATGCTTCACAAATTTTTCAACTCACAAGTTTTTTCTGGTTTAGAAGATCCTTTTATTTAAAAACAAATGCGGATTGCAGATATAGAAGTTATGCTTAAGCATATGTACATTTACCTAAGTGAAAAAGGTTATGAAATATGGAAAATACAATTTAAAAAGTAAATAATAACAAACTAGATATTTTCATCTACAAAACATACAAAAACATGCATAATCTTACATAAACTATTACGTGTTTTTCTTATCACGTACTTTTCTATTAATAAAGTTAATTATCAAATTTGGTTCACTGCTATCAATAAAAATAGTAACATGAATTTTCTCCACATGTTTTAAAGACCACTTACCTCATGTGTTTAATCAATGACTTGGTAAATTTTTGGTTATGTTTTATGAACGTACAGTTTCGTTAAAAGATCCACTTTTTCGACTAATATAAATGTTTGAACATCAGTCAGTACTAGGTCGTAGTGTAATGTTTGCTCAGTTACATTTAAAACGTGTTTGATAACGCTGTGAGAAGAATGTCCAGATCCTTTAATTACATTCACGTGACTAAATGAACTTAAGGATTAAATTCGTATTTTCCCATTTTAAATAACTGCAACAGCGGTTGCAATGCCTTTATATAGAATATATTTCCCCCGAAAGCAAGTATAAGCTGTCTTTGAGTACATGTGCACGGTAAAGTATGGAAAATAATTTGTTGGATAAATTATTTATTGGGATTATTGAATATACACACATTACACAATACAATATAATAACTATAAGTATAAATCAAGTGTGTGATTTCCTCCCAGTAACGCCTGCGTTCACCTCATAATGCATGGAACTCTACAAACATGCAGTGGTACTACTTACGTTCTCAGCATTACGTAATTAACGCTGTAAAATTTGTGTGCGTGGTTTTCCGGAAGATACTTCCTGGGCGGTTACAACAAGAGGGACATTTTAATTTCCTAGGTCATGCAATCAATAAAACCGCATAAAATATAATTATATAGATATATAAATTGGAAGAATTTTTTTTTCAGTTAGAGGGTGTCACCCCTATAAGTAAGCGTTAAAAATTATCCTCAGAACTATAGTTACTTTTCGAATAACTCTCAATATTTTGCGCGAATACCATTTCCTAGATACTGAGCCATCCTGTTTTGCTTGAATCTCCCCAATGCTGAAATCACAACGGCACGAAACCACTGCTCTTGCGCTCTCGCAGAAAAATATCGTGTTGATGTAAACACGTGGATTTTACCTGATCAACAAATAAAAAGTAATGGTTACGCAAAAAAAAGTCTCTAAAGTTAGGTATTTTGTGCTGTGAATATATTTTTATATATATTATAATTACATATTTTGTTTTAATAAATATATGTGATATAGGCTCCACTTCGGTATTTATATACACACCTGTATTTGATTATTGCGGGGTTTCCTTATAAATAATGAACACAGTGCACTGAACTGAATATTACAATTAATTTATGTACGCTTCATAACGAAAACAGACAAGTGCTTAGATATTCCTTATTAATATCTAGCATAGGAACATATGTTTTGAACTGTATTATAAAGGCATTTACTCATAAATGAATGATTACAACTTTGATTAGCATTTTGTAAAAATAAATATAATATTAATCCTAATCTGTACTAGTATAATTCTTGATAATTTACAAAAATATAGATAGGCACAGATCATCAGCAAATGTCTTTGGAAAAGACTTAATCAACGATTCTTTAGTTGCACTAAGTTTTCAACTTTACTATATTTGAGTTGAGGTCTACAAGTTTTCACCACACTTAATAAGTTTTTTTGGGTTCGTTTACGTTTGGCTAGTTTGTTCAGTCAGAGAACAGTATTTATTTTACTTAGGACCTTCGAGGTTACGAGTGTTCTGACTTTCTGTATGTTTCACATTTTAAAGAAAGATTTACTTTTGAAGTTTTATTTGCTGCATGATTACACACATAATCATACTATTTAACAACTATGTGTAAACACTAGTTCCGTTTCGTTAATATAACTTTCTAAAGCTTAGAAACTTTTAGTGTAAAGCTGGAGGGTACACATAGTTTTATTTTTTTCAGTCCAAAGCGTCCAAAAATATAGACAGCAATATTCCTCTTATTTTGAACGGAAATGTGTGAATTTTCACCAAGTTTGGAATAAAACTGTAGCTGTCTTTGAAAAGACACTAATGTACATGGAAGATGATAATTATTCATGGATGAATTGTTTAGATCCAACCGCATTGTATACAATGGTAGAAAATGTTTTTCAAGCTTTACTTGAACATTTAAGTTACGTAAAAAAAGTGCATGATTAAGACGTTACTGCACGCGTCGTTACGAAATATTAAACGCGAAACTCCCTGAAGTAACAAATAGACTTAAAAACTCTAATCATTTAGCCGCAATTATATTTCATTGTTTTTGAAACTACGGGGGAAAATCTTGTCATGACCAGAGATAAGGAAAGGATACAGATGAAGCATTAGCGTCACAAACGAAGCCATTTTTCTACCATATTTTTTTTTTTTCTGATTTTCACATACTAATATGGCAAAAATTTGTTTATATTTGTATCAGCTCCTCTAGTCTGTTTTTATTAACGACTATAGTTACGCTGCTCGGAAGAAAATTATATCAAAATATTATACATATTATATATTTTATATAGGTACATTAAAAGTCTAAATCTTCTTTAATAAAATGTAATGACATTTTTCTCCAATTTAACCTCTAATACAGGTAGAGCTTACAAATTTTAATCAAACGGCTGCCATATTGGTATCAGTCGTACACCGAAATCATCCTCCCTTTTTTGCTTCACCCCCCTCGTAAAGAATCGGGCCTTATGCTCATCTTTAATCTCTGGTGATGGCAGTGATAGCACGCTGAACAATAGGGTGGCACAGTGATAAGACACCGGAATGGCATGGCGATATGTGGCCATTACGAATACTTTTTGAAATTTTTCCATTCTGTTTCTCCTAAAATCACTTCCCGCCTATCCTGGGAGGGGGCGTTGCTACAGGCTATGAACGATTAACTTCCTAATATATTCGAATCTTTGAGCGTCAACATTTGTAATCATCTCGTGGTCAATAAATACGCAAGTCCAACTAAAATTAATATTCAGACTTGAAGTTAGTGTAGAAAACATGATTTACACGCAGTTGAACAATTTCTGTAGAGTTTCTTTCATACTTGAACTAAAACATTGATATTATTTCGCAGAATAATCAAGAAAATTTTTAATTTTTGGCAAAATGAAAGAGAAAAGGACTTATTCCTCTTTTAATACATCCGCTAATTAGGGCTACAATTATACGTATTTGGAATAATTATTAGGTGGAATGTATCTACAAGCCAAGGACTCAAGGCATAATTTTGGGAGAGTAATATCTACAGCAGTTTTCCCGCCCTGTTCGGTAAATCACGAGGAACCTATAAACGCGCAACCTCTCACGAATAGGACGGAAACCGTTCGCCGCGAACCCGGGAACCCATATATCAGAGAGCCCACCACGCCGGGAAACCATAAATAGCACGGTTCTTTCACGCGGCTCTGAGAACCGTTGAACGCACTCGGCGCTATTTATAACGACCGGAACTTACAGTTCCGCGTTGGTATTATTTCTTTTTTACTAGCAAGATAATTTAAGGATTCGCGGATTTAAATATACAGAGGCTTTCATTGATAACATTTTTATATTATTTTATTATCAACTTTAAATTGAAAATACTAGTGAGAATATTAAAGAAAAAGTGAATTAAAATTGTATTATTAATTTAAATATTAGCTGTATAATTTCACAAGTACTACATTTTCATAAGTACTTCACGAGAGTGTTGATGGCTGACCTATCAAAAATTGACGGTAAAAATTATGTAAAACCGTCCTTTAATGAAGCATTGTTGTGCAGAGGGATAGTTCGCGTCATCAATAAACGTTTCTTATTGAGATTTGGCCTAACACGCATGTTGATTATTTCGCTTTCATGTCATTAATTTTATTTGAAGACTCATCCTGAAAATTTTTAACTATAACCCTTTAGTTTTTGAAGTGACTTCTTTGCTGAGGAGGTAACAATTTTCAAGCGTTACGAAAATTCCGATCGCACGAGGCAAGATAGCTAGGTATGTGGTTGGAGAGCCGGCAGAGGAGGCGAATAGTTAGGTACGTGGTGGGGGAACCGATAAAGGAGACGGCAGGGAAAGGTAGAAATGAGGTACGGTAGCATACTTGTGCTAATTTTTCTCTTGCTCTCTCGCGCTCTTGCTCTCTTGCGCTCTCGCGCTCTTGCTCTCTTGCGCTCTCGCGCTCTTACGCTCTCGCGCTCTACGCCCTCGCGCTCTACGCTCTCGCGCTCTACGCTCTTGCGCTCTACGCTCTTGCGCTCTACGCTCTTACCCTCTTGCGCTCTCGCGCTCTTAAACTCTCGTACTCTTGCGCTCTCGTGCTCTTACGTTCTCGGGCTCTCGCGCTCTTGCACTCTTTTTCTCTTGCTCTCTTGCGCTCTTTCACTCTTTTTCTCTTGCTCTCTTGCGCTCTCGCGCTCTTACGCTCTTTTCTCTCTCTCTCTCTCTTACACTCTCGCGCTCGAGCAACGAGGTCGGACCATGTCCAATGTCAGGCGAATAGACTAAGCGCATCCGAACCGTGAGGCCTTTTTCGAGACACTTGTTATATATTTCAAATAAATCATGGCATATTTTAAGCAGACAAGACAAGAGTCTTCGAATTTTCAGGCTTATTATAGGTACATAATGTATTTCAAGAAAATAGGCCTAATGAACATGTTTTATGATTACTATACAACCAAGAATCCCTGAAAATTTGTTTTCACTTACTAAAAGTCAAATAGGTACTGACACATTAAGTTATCAGTTCTGAGTACAGACATGTCAACGCATATACGAAAAAAAAATGACACACACTGGACACACATTAGACAAAATGGACACACAATGGGCACACTTTTGACAAAAATGACACACTGTACACAGATTTGTCAAAAAGACACTCTAGCAGACCGCAACAAGATGGTAGCCTTGATATCATCCTAGCTGGTGGTTCCAGCAGACGAAAACAATATGGTGGCTGTATCGTCAGAATCGAAAAAAAGTTGCTGTGATGTTATCCAAGATAACAGCCTCCAGCAGATGGAAACAATTTGGCCGCCATAAGTTAATTCAAAATGGGAACCTCCAGCAGTGAAAACATAACGGCCGTTGTGTCACAATCCATGATGGAGGCCTCCAGGAGACGAAAACAAGGTGGCAGATTTGATGTCATAAGCCGCGATGGCGGAAAGTTCTACCGTAACGGAAAGTGCAAAAATTGTGATTGGGCACTCGATATCAATATGGCGGAAATCAATAGGGCAGGAATTAAGATGGCGGTCTCGGTCAAGGTCAATGATGGTCAAGGTCAAGTGTTAAGGTCAAGTTCAAGATTAAAGGTTATGAACTTCCAAGATGACCGCCATGATATAACAATACAGGATGGCGGTGTTAGCAATCACCACACCCTAAAGCTTGTTCCTGGCTTGGCTATTCCTACTACAATTCTGTAGATTCTATGAACTACTTCTTTAGCCAAGAAATATATGTTTCTTCGTAAACATGTGCTCATTTAAAATGAAATATATATTTTTTTAAACGTGGTAGATTCATTATTCAACAGTTATAAAAATTGCAGCAAAACTAATGCTAGGGCCACACGGATTAATTTCACTCCAGGCTATACTAAACCTGCCTATATACAGAATGTTATTCGTTGATAATAACACACACCCTTTGGCGGGTTACATGTGATTGGGTTACCACTTCTTGCTATAACTAGCTACGGATCAGGATGTGTTAAGAGCACTGTAGTCCAAACTTAAAAGTGAAGCAGACATATGTGTGCTGCATGTCTACATTGCTACCAACTGGAACCATGAAATAATCGTGACTCCAGATATAGCTGTAGAAAGCTCCAACATTTGCATGATGGAATCCTATAGTATTCTAATCAGATAACCATGTTGACACTTAACAGAAAAACATAGTAGCGTCGTTAAAGCTAAAAATGTTTTGATGGTGAATTACATGTGAAATGAGCATATGGATCGTGTCCTCACTTAAAATATCCTTTGTCGACATAAGACATTCTTACTCTATGAGTAAAATATAAAAATATGCAATAAATATTCACATCCATGGCAATTTTGTGCCAGTGCGCTATCACACATGAAATAAAGCACTAAAAACACGTTTTCGGTTTTGAAAAGCGTGCACGAATTCAATCAAAACAAACCACGTTTTCCAGTCGACAAACACGATTCCAATCAAAACAAAACATTCATGGATTCGTCCGAACTTCAGTGGTCATTTTGTGTTTGAGAACTGTCTAGTTATTCTGCAGCTGGGGAAAGAGAAACAATGTAACGGTTGCGTCAATGCATATACATATATGCATAATTTTCACTTCTAAGAAGTTTCAGTGACTTCATCTTACGACTCCATTTCATGGTACATTCATATACTTACCTAATTTAAATATGTATTTTCCTCTAGATCTGCACATGAACCGATAGTTAAGATATTTTGCTAAGACTGAACAAGTTTCGTAATTCGTCTTGTAAACTAAAGAACTACAAGCGAGCCTTTGCGATGGCAGTGAACATTGAATTAAAATCAAAGCGATAGTATATAACAATAAGATTTTTTTCTTTTTTTTCTTCTTTTTTTTATCTAGCAAAGCGTGACTAGTATTTTTAAAATGAAAAGCCTCAAATTTTTAGTGTGACAACCTACATAAAATTCCTAACACTGGTCAGTGTTGCCTCATTCATTATGTATGCAAACTAAAAATATTTTGAATCATACAAAATGAGAAATTCTCGTGAAATCATAAATAAAAAATCTTAAATAACGGAGTTTAAAACTAATGACCTTGTTTAAAAATTTGACATCTAGTGCTAGTATTTCCAATATATATATATATATATATATATATATATATATATATATATATATATATATATATATATATGAATCAATTTTAATTCATAAGTAGCAATATTTAAAAATACCAGAATGTTTTTCTGTGAATATGATCGAGCTTTAACTGGAAATTAAACATTTTTGCGTCCATAAACATTTTGACTCGATCTAACGAACCGTTCCCGAATTTTTAGTTAATTTTGAACGAATGAGTTTCCACATTATTTTGAAATGATATATTTGTGCTTGGATATTCAAGTGCAGCCATCAGAGGCCATACGAATGTTACCCATAGATTTCCTAAGTATAAATAATAAAATTAATTTAATAGTCTGGGAGTTATTTTATTACCACGACGTTGGTAATGTATACTTAAATGTATGCCAACGTTTCCTGGATCTGGTTATATTAAATTTATAATGGTGTGCTCTTACAAACCATGTTTATTTCTCTCTTAAATTCAGTTTAAAATTAAAACATACTGTGCCGTAAATTAGAGATTTAGGCACGTTTATTTAAAATTTTGTAATCTGAAATATTTTGGAAATATTATTATTTTTTTTTCTCTCATCTTATTTTCTTTACGGCCAGGCCCTCAGCCTCTGTTCTCAGAGGCGAGCTGATTTTCTTTCCCAGCCTCATGCTAGGCTAGCATTCTGGCTAATATTTCTCCCGCCTCTAGGCACGTCGGGGCCGGTAACTTTATTTCTTCGCGTGACTAACTTTTGCTAAGAGCAGCTTGTGAAGCAGTGCTGAGCCCTGCTAACTCTGTCACGAATCGGTATAAGGTTCACTAGCAGCAAGACACGACAGGAGGATCCCGTGGGCCTTGTGTCCCACAGACCATGCGTTTTTTGAAGCCACCCCCCGCCTGCTCTCCCACCCTCTCTTCTCAGAAGTGGCTAGGAGCGACGACCGCTCGAGTGCGTTAACCGAAGTCAAGGCCATCTCAGGCTTGACAACCGCAGTTACGATTCTGCACCTTAACGACACCTAGCGACGGCTGTGGTAACTAATGCCACTTGTGAGGCGTCGGCAGCGCCGACACTACCGCGCTCGCGCGGAGGTAAAGACAACCTCTCTCCCTTCCTTATGTCTCAGGCCGCTAGGTGGCACCACTGGTTACTCCATTAACCCCCTAGCTTGACACTCTCGTCGGTCACTAGTCGATTTATTAGTACTTCCTCTCGCCACCAAAAGATAGCGCCTCAGTCGCGCAGTCACTCCAGTAAGATCTAATTTTTTTATGCCGGACACCTTCGGGTGGACTCGGTAATTTTCGGCTCAGAGCCTAACCCCCCTCCCATTCTCTAGAGACCCCGCGCTTATGATATTCAGGTGATATCCCGCTCTGAACTTACTTCGGTGCGCGCCTCCTGACTGACTGGTACCGTTTGTATCTGCGATCTTCTGCGAATCATCGACATCGTATATTATGTAGTCTTCTCAGACTAAAGGGATGGAGTCCCTAGCTAAAATTATTAACCAGTCAGTAGTTTAGTTGAAAGTAGAGAAACTTAGTATTTTTATATAAATTTTTTTTTAATTATTCATGATGACTTCCGTGGCTACCGCGAATCGTGGTTCGAGTTTGCGGAGACGAGACGCCCTCTCCTGAGCGCCAGGACCAACACCCTGTTTTGGTAAGTCTTGACGTCATCCCCCCCCCTTTTAATTTCCCTCTATTGGCCTTTTGCGCCATTTAAGTATACTGTCTGGAAACAGGTCTAATTCTTTGGAATTTGGACTTTTGTTTCAGACAGGGTTCCAAGTTTGGGGCAACCAAAATCCTCTGCCAGAACCTCTGGAGTCGGTTCCTGCGCAGAATCCAACATCATTAGGCCTACTACCTTGATCACCGTCTACCTACAGCCCCGGGTGATACCCGCATAATTCTATCATTTTATTCACGAACCCAAGATTAGTGTAACCCAGTTAAGACAGCGGACAGTAAAAGGCAGTTCGAGAAGAAGAAATTTATATTATGTTTTGGAAGGACTATATGTACAATCTTTAAAGTTACCAATGTTAATTTCATTCTTGTTTTTAAATATTTTAATTTTTGTTATACATTCAGGGCCGGCCCTATCGTAAATAACGTTAAGGAATATCATATAATAAGTGTAATTGTGAGTTATGTAAATAAGATCACTTATCAATGAAAAACAGTCTTTACTAAGGAAAATTTAATCTATAAAAAAAAAAGAACAATGATTAATAAAATAAGGAAGTCTATAGACGTAACAGTTGTTTTTATTTATTTAATATATAATAACGATCCTTTTACTCCCAAGTATTTGTAGGGAGTCCCCAAAATTTTCTTTGTTTACTCCTAGTGTCGCCTCTGTTGTTGACTTTTATAGTTATTAATTGAGGGCCTCAGTAATCAAAGATTCCAAATATTTTAACCTTATTATTTAATTATTCTTTAGACACTTGGGGTATTTCAATACAAATGTTTGTATCTGTGGTCATAAATACGTAGAAACCATGAAAATTCCCATATTTTCATTCAAACTGTTCTATCTTTTGGCCCAAATTTTACTCTCTTAATGTCGTATTTAGCCTGGGTGAATACACTGCACGATCATTACTGAAATGCGTCTCTCGTTAGAGCTATACTTAAAGGTTCAGATTTCGATCGCAATCTTAGAGAGGGACGTTCGCTTCTCCTAATTCTAATATCCATGGATGGGAAGCAGTTGTCGAAATAAAGTTTAAAATATAGTTTTATAAGTTACATATGTATAAATTATAAGTTCGTAAGTTACGTGATGTATATGAATTTGCAAAAAAAAAAAATCCAAGAAAACAGATATTCAGTAATGATATTTCACAGTGCTGAGCGGTTGAAATATGTCAATATTGTCATAGTTTTTTAATTATCTTGCTTCTTAACAGTTGTAATTTAAAAGTTATATTTTATTATATGTAGAACAATAGCTTTTTCATAAATTACATTATACTTAAAACCTGCACAGTCGTTGAAATAAGGTTATACAAAATTAAATACACATAAAGTTTTAAATATTGTAAAAGTAATATTTACACGCCCTTAAGAGTATGAGTCATTTTGCTTATGTTTACCAGAAAACTCACTTTAATGCTATTTGATACATATATTTTTTATTTTGATACTTTAGGTGCGTAAAAATTTTTATCAAGAGTTAGCAAATGACGAAAAATATTCGACTTAATTTATAGGTCTGTGTTTACTACCAAAAAATTCGGTTGTTTTAATGATAACTGCTCGTGCGGAAAATGGGAACGTCCCAAAACGGAACAGGAAGAATAAAATCAGCGTCAGCCACGTGTCCTGGGAAGAAAAACTCGGGAAGATCGAAATTTGGCGTCCGACCAACCTATGGCTGTAGTTTATGGGAAAATGGAAGACTGCCTTTTTTTCTATATGAACTTCGTCTAACGACTTTCCACATTTTCTCCGCAAAGGTGCTTGCGCTTGCTCCAGAAGCAAACCTACATCAAGAAAAGAGAGGAAAAGTTTTTATGAGCCGATGTACGCATGCGTAAGAGATATATATATCCAAGCTCTTCTTTCTTATAATTTATCCTCATATCACCGCACGCAATGCAAGATTGGACTGCTTTGTTTACAGTTACATGAAGTCACCTCCTTAACCAGGAAACCATCCCCATGGATGTGAATTGAAAAATTGAATTCTTTATTACTTATACGTCTTGCGTACGGTTAATAAGAAATATTGTGAAATCCAGGTTTATAACAACGCCAAACCACTGCGTTCTCGCAATAACAGGGACGATTGCATGGAAGCTTTCTTTAATGAATAGTGAGATAATTTTTACGCCTTTGAGTCTAGTATAATTTTACTCTCAATTTACATATTTAAATTAGATTAATTACATGGAATTCAAATGTATTTTTGAGACTAGTTTAATATTACTCTTATTTTATAGAATTCAATTATATTTGGTACTTGTTATTAAAATGTATTTAAATATTTCCGTTAAAATGAGGTACGTCGATCTAATAAAATATAATAACTATAAAAAATTTTTAAGGGAAAATTGTAAATAATCATTGAACACCTTCTATAATGCTCAATATTTAATAATAATAAATATCTTCTTAAATGCAATAATATTGATGAATATCACAATCAATGAGTTTTAAACCTAAGTATTATTTCAGGAGAATGGAGACAATTAGTTAATTATTTTAAACAATAAACTTTAGTTTCGCGGAAAATTAATGTTTTATTTGCTTCAATAACACTTATTTTCTTGTTTGACTTTCTCATAACTCAGTACAAAATTAATTTATATATTGAAAATTTATAAAATAATTAATCTTTGAATTTCATATGCAATCATACAGAGCCAGTACAAACAGCATAAACATGCCATCTTCGTGTCGATACTGAAAATAATTGAAATTATTAAATCCTGGAGTTTTGCTACAAGAATGACTTTTGAATACGGTGAAAAGTTTAGCTTGAATTATCTGTACTTTTTGACAAGAATGTTTTTCAAATACTTATCGCACAATATTAGATATACGTGAATCGACAAGTAAAGTTTAGTCGCAAGATCACTTAGCCAATTTTCAGCCTATTGCTGAGCACGTCGTTTAAAAGTTACCGTAGATGCACTAAATAAAAAAAATATCTGGCCCATACAGGTCGTTATTAATATATTCACGTTTAACACGATTAAAAGTGTAGACTTTTTGAGTGTCTGAACTTAAAAAAATGGGGAAAAAATAATTTTGCGCATACTTTTTGCATCATTAGCTAGTAAAGTTGAATTTTTAACTTTTTTGTGCATTATGGATAATGAGAACCAAACTGAATAAATAAATAAATCATCATCATTCTTCAAGAAATACTTATATGGTAGGCGAAACCACAGTACTTCTTAGTTAAAAAAACACGTGTGTTAGTAGAAATTAATTTGTTCTTATTTTTATTTTCATGAATTGTAATTTTATGTTACACAAATTTAAAAATAGAAAAACATCACATTTGGCAGCATTTTTATTAGTTTTTATTGTTTTTAAATAAAAAAACTGACTTATAAATATTTAATATTTCTGTCTTGTCGACAAAGAAGTCGTTACTAACAGACACACACAACCAATACAATGACAGATTGGGACAGGAATTAGCCCAGCGTTCGCCTAAAGTAATTGCAGAAAATAATAGAAGACGATTTTATTACGGGTGTATACACAGTGAGTACAGTGTTTTAGTATGATGCCATTTATATCGATGTAGGTATTAGATTATAGAAATAAATACTATACACAAACCCTAGTGTATTGGCTGACTTAATTTTGAATGCTTTCACTCACAATAAGTAGGAAAAACGAGAATGGAAAGGATGAACCTTCTCTGTGATAGGTTTACATGTTTACAAGCTGGCATTTACTAATCTTCAGAACCAGGAACAGAATTATGCGTGCACGGAACTATTTCAACAATGGTTTATACTTATAACTTCAATGTTTCCCAAAACCTTGAGACCCACTTATTCAAAAGCATCAAGCCCCGCCATCTTGTAGTTTCAAATATTTTGATACCGTTTGCAATAAAGCTTCCGTGCTAAATATTTTGTGTTAACATGGCATAGGACTTGGCTTTATCTACTTGTTGGAGTCAGCACTTGTGATATGGTGTGATTATCATGATAGTTGTAGTCACTCGTGTGAAATAATAAGGTATTTCCTCGCGGCGCTTAAACACTAGAGCCTGTTTGTAAATGTGTGCTTGCAACTGGGTACAGAAGTTCTGGAAGTCATGATTTATGCCTTGAAATGTCAAAAAAATGGGAATAAATATTAAAAATTTATAATAATATGAAGGGAATAAATCTCCCTTAATGTCCATACGCTTATACATTTTTTGTAACGCTCAACATTCTATGAAAATATATACTTATAAAACTGTATGAGATGTTCACCATGCTATAGGAGAGTACCATATTGGTGTGGTTTATTTCCCACATAGTCTGAGTCACAAAATTTGTGTAAAATTTGACAGTTGTTCTCAGTAGTACCAATGGTGTACTTATTCCTATCATCAGTGTTTGTAAACAATTTCACGTGGTTGTCAGTGTTTCTAAATAAAAATCATGAAAAGCTTTGCATGAAACAGTTGGGAAATGGGTAACAACATTTAAGAAACGGTAATTTTTGAGACACGTCACATAAAAATGTTTATACAAATAATTGAAGAATAGGTAAAAACATTCTATAAAATACTCAGGAAAGATGACAAACATTATCTTATCGTAATTATTAAGAGACTGGACGAATTTCGTGCACAGAGTATTGGTTTCTACAACCATATATGGTTATTTTTGAAGTGAAACTTCTTGACAGCAGGTAGGTTAAGCCAAAACGATGAAATTCTTAGAGCTTAAAGAAAGTGTAACGCACGAGGGGCAACGGAAAGTTCTATCAGGAATGAGGCGCTCGATGGTAGAGAGAGATAAGGGAGTTCATGCGTGGACGCTTGATGGCATGTTTGCATTGTAGCACACTTACGTATTTGCGCCCTCGTATACTTGTTCACTCGCACAATAACGTACATCCTAATACATGATTGTACCTCTTTCTGGGAAGTTTCATTAATGGAATGGAGCCTGAAGCAATAAGAATATGCGCAATAATCGTGGAATTTTATTTAAAAAAAAAATCCCAGTTTGTGGAAGTTAATCCCTTAAATTATTTTGAATACAGTCTATACGGAAAGTTTTAGTAATGATTGTACGTTTAAAGTAACATTAAGTATCAAGAAAGAGCACGTGCAATATTCCTGAAGATGTGAAAGCTTTTGAAAGACCGTAGATAATACGGGACGTCTCTATTTGTTGATGCCCCTGGAGAAACAGTTCACAGCAACCTTGCAGTACATTACTAGCACAGTGGTTGTATTTTCAGACGTGTAGGGGCTTCCCAAGCTCGCAAGTCAGACCAACGCTTTTTCCTCGCAAACCCGTACACCCCTTCCCAAACAGAGACTATATTTGGATATAGGTTTAATAAACATGTTAATTGAATATAAATTTAAAAACTCCTATAAAAAGTGTTAGAACCTTGCGTGATTTTCAGTGGCATTCATATCAGTTTCTAAAATCCCTTTACACCAAAGCGCTTTGTCAGTTATAGCCATCGGTAAATGACTACTACACATTAGTTATACAGAGGTATTTAAATTTTATGCTTTACTTTTTGTTTCAGTAAACCATGCAATATGAGAAGAATATTTTGTAATATATATTCAAGAAACCTTTCAGGAAGAATTTTATTGAGGTAGAAATGAAGTAGGGGTACGTGTAGTATTTATTTTGGTGATGCTGAATGTATCCAACTCTGACGTGAGAATTTTGTAAAATAAAATTATCATTTGGATAATTTGATGTAATGATTTCAAACTTTCTTAATATTTGTATAAAATTATTTAATTTAATAAGAATTTTAGTTTTTTTGCTGGTCAGTGGAAGACACCAACTTCTCTTTAAGTACACCACGTAAAAAATTAGCTAATATTAGGGGTTTATCTTATTTTTTTTACAGAACGTCTCTAGTGTCCTGTTTCAATGAGTAGTCCCACTAAATTATTTATTAATTTTAAGTTTATTCTTTCCATGACTCATAACATTTTTTACTGTGCAGATTTGCAGTAACTGTAAAACCATGTTTGAATTAAGATTATACCCTTATACATTTTATTTGTCTATATATATTTAACTAAGACTAAATAATAAAATGGTATGCAATATCCAGCAGCGGAAAATTTAACATCTGTTTAGTAACACCAGCACCAATAGATGAACAACAGTTTTAGTCATAAATTTTTTTATTGCTTTTTACAAGAAGATAACATGTGACATATATATGATGAAAACTTTTGCAGTAGTGGAACATTCTTAAAAACTGTCAAAAATGAGGTCGAGCCCATATAAAATAAAACACGAGGAAAACAACGAAATCACATTTACGACCTAAATAAATACCAAGTCCAACTTTGTACCGCTACGCTCCCTGGGGGCCAATTATTAAGCTGCCACACGTTTATTTCTAAATTTCGAATCACACCACTCATATCTCGAAATGCAAAACTCACTATTATAAACAGCTATCACTGAGTTTTACATTCCAAAATTTAGAATTATAATGTGAGATTCTGCCTTATCCAGAAGTTCCTGTTAAGAATAAGTTGAAACCGATACGAATATCAAATATACTTGATAAACAGGATCCACCTTATGAATTCGGTGCTATTTGTTTATCCACTATCCTTTAATATAGAATATAAAATATTGATTTTAGTTAACATCTTTATGTTAATTATAATTAAAATTAATTATCAGGACGTGGTTAGTGTAGCATTATTAGTTTTACGAATGATGAAATGTTTTTAAAATATTTTTTTAATTAAAATTTTTCTCTGGCTTGTAACATTTTATCTTTTTTTTTTTAATTGTTCTACTACTAGCCACCCGTCCAGGCTTCTCTCGAATGCGGTATTCGATCTACTTATGTGGCCTCATAAAGATTTAATAAATAAGTACAAAGTTCCCGTAAGTGCCCGATGTTTTCATAAGTTATACATTTTCTAACACGCACTGCCCATAACTAAAGAATTGCTTTGTTAACAATATCATTGGATTTATTTTAATATTAAATCGGATAAGAATTAATACTATGTCGGTCAAAATAGCTTCGCAAATAACTCATTAATTTTCAACCAATTTTAAAAGTTAAAAATACTAACTATGGGTTATTAATAGATGATAGGCATACATATGCTATCGCGAATTCTTCTGTATGCATTTTAAGACCTTCAACTCTGTAGTACATAAATTTGATGCGTCATTCATATATGTCAGCGTAAACCATGTAAGCGTTCTAAAAGCGTCTTTTTACGACTTGATTACAAAACCTCGAGATTGCTCTACTATATTTAAATTTAATATGAAAGTTTTATGTACATAAACCTTCCGGAAGAAATTTTTTAAATGATGGTGAAAACCGCATTGAATTTCATTGTGTAATTCATAAGAAGTAAGCGAACGAACAAACGCGGATAGCGACTTTGTTTTATTTATACTATTAAGAGAGTAAATATATAAACAAAATAAGAAATCGTGTTATCTTTACTAATAGTTCGTTGCGATTTGGTGACGCGCTGCTTTGTTGAAAAATCACCGTCATAGTTCAGATCTTTTGTACAAAATATCTATAAATTATACATAAAAACATTCCTCGTTTAACAGTTTTTCCATGAAAGAAAACCGTATCAAAATCCGTTGCTTTGGTAAGCGGAGAAACAGACAGAAAAAGACAGCGACTTTGATTGATGCTATTTAGAGATGTAAGCAAATTCAGCACGAACGAAGAGAAAACATATTTGTTATGGATTATTTGAAGGTAGTTTTAATGAAAAAACGTGTCAACTTCTCCGTATTGTGTCTAGTGTGAGTAGTAATTTTTCTTGTGATGTGTTACATTTAGATAGAATGATGCGCATTCTTAGTCGAGGACAGCACGTTTTGCGAGATGAAAATAAGGAAATGAATGGGATGAAGTCGCAGCATGTGGGTACCGGCGGGGAGGAAGGGAGGGAGAGGGTGACGGTCGTGCGCATGCGCGGAGACGGACAGTGACCGGGAGAGGGGGAAGGAAGGAAAAAGAGCGCGCGCCGCCGCGACCCCTCCAGTGGGGCGGCTGGACCGGCGGCTGCCGCACCGAGTGGAGAGGTCTCAGTCGACCCGTTATGGACGGCTCAGCCGCGCCGCGCGACCGCCCCTCTGCCCCCGCCCCCGCGCCGCCCCTCGCCGTCTGAAGCAGCGCCACAGCAGCCATGCCGACCCTGCCGCGCCTGCTCTGCCTGCTGTGGGCCGCCGCCCCCGCGTGAGTACCGGGCGGCTTAGCAGTCACTTTCTTCCATTAGACACCCCACCATATTTACAGAAACATTTTGCTGCCGATAATTAAAGATATTTCTCAGACTACAAATTAACATTGCTTTTACCACAAAATATTTGGTTGGTTCCATGTTGACGAAAATAATTTTTTAGGTGGCTATAATTTTCTCCCTTCCCTTCTTCATTATGGCTGCCTATGTCCATTAAACCTTCGTGAACTTCTCCGTTGATTGAAGTTCAACCGGAATTTTATTGTTCAAATATTTAAGAAAATTATTCAAGCACTGTACTCGAATGTAAAATCTGATCCATGCAGTATTTATACGTGCTCAATATTACGATATGGCAACATTTCGATTAAAAAATGTTGAAATTAGTTTTATTGAAAATATGTAGGACTAATGTATTGAATTTCTTTTTTTATAAAATGGTTTTTAATTACTAATTTAATTAAACACTGAAGTTTCATTACTGCACTGTAACAATCGTTTCAGCAAACTTCTGATTAATAGCCAATTTAAAGCTAGTCAAGTGTACTCTCTTTTCTGGTATATTATGCGTGTCTTGGTTTGATATTGTTGCCGGCCACGTGTTGGGACGCGACACCGCGTCGCCGCTGGGGGCGCGTCGAGCTGTCGACATGGGGCAGGGACCCGGGGCTGTCTCCAAGGCCCGACCCCGGTGCATGGTCGAGGTGGTTGCCTGACGGCGCGCGGAACCCTACGTGCCATTTTCAAACAGCTCGGGACTAATTACAAGTGTCTCGTCACGAATAGCTAGAGACCTGAAAAATTCGCGGGTTCATTTCGTGTTATGCTGAAATTCAAATGATTTTACCTTAGTGCTGCTTCTGCCATTGGTTCACTGTTAATCTGGAGAACTGAGGACCAATTAGAGACCCTCACTCACAGAAGTGTCCAATCACAGGCCACCCAGTCGAGACGACTCACAAGTCAACAGCCAATGAACGGTTGGCATTTGCCCGAGTGTGTAGAGGATATTGGAGTCTGTCCTGAAGGTCATTGAACCCGCGAATTTTTCCGGTCTCTACGAATAGCATTGAAGTGCCATTGCATTTTTTCATACAAGATTCGTTCCATGGTTCGTCTTTACCGTGTATTTTTTGGACAATGGAAAAAATCTAAAACGGGTGTTTTCACGGACAATTTTTGGTATGGAAAAATTCAAACGCACAGTGACGTATAGTGACGTATTTTTAATAATCCAGCATAAAATGTCAGGGTCGCCGCTGCAAGTCTCAGACAGGCACGTCGTTCACGTGTTGAGTGCACGCCAGTTCTGTCCCTGGCGCGTGTAGGGGCGAAGATGCGCGTGATGAGCCAGCCAGTGTCGCCTTAGCGCCCCCGCGCTTTCAGAGCTCGTGCGCCCAGCCAGACGGCCACCTTAGGTCTGAGAGTGGACGGCGCAGCTTCTTCGGCGCTTTCAGAGGACGTCCGTCTGTACGAGCTCGTTCAATTCTCGAACCTCGACGACGAGACTAAACAATGTCACCTGTTCCTTCGGCCTGTACCTGAATACATGAACAAATTTGCTGGTATACTTTGCCAAGAACTCCAATTTTGACTTATTTCCAGCCCCGGGCAGACCAAGAAGCCAACATTTTTAGTAGTTATTATTTTTACTCTAAGTAAATATCTCTTCACCTACCATAAATTGCGACTTCAGGCTTTCCTAGTGTTCCAACCTCCCCCCCATATATATTTATTTATATATCCAACTGGATTTAGAGATACTGAAATTTGGCCTTTCAAGTGGAAAGGTTTTTTTTACATATGATGAATTTCTTACCTCGTACGTCACAGATCGTCTACAGGATCAGTCAACAGAAGTCAAAGAAAACGAGAGCCCCACAAAGCCTCAATTTTAACAGCAAGAAGTTAACAAGGAGCCTTTTAATGAACTTCCAAATAATACCACATACATGACCATATGCCTACTATGATTAAACAAAAAATTGCAATAAGAGCACATTAAAGGCCAATCTAGCATCATCTAGCTCCTAATCTAAGTCCTCCTTCCGTTTAAGTCCATGTGATCCTTATCCTAAAGCAGGTGCACGAATGAATACTATGAACAGAGTATTCCGAAAACGTATCGTTTTTATCTCGGTTATAGTGAAAAATGCCATTTAAGACGAAGAGAAAGATCGTGAAAAGAGGAAACTAATGAAGACTAACGGTCCTAAAAGAAAAATTGTTCCCTGGCACTAAAATCCCGAGAAAAAAAGGGCAACTGTATAAAGAGAGGACATGTTAAGAAAAAAAATCTTCACGAAGCTTCAAATTTAGTAGAGGGTAAGGAATCATTCTGCTGTGAATGTCAGGAGATCTGGTCCGAAGCAAAGCTGGGAGAAGAATGGGTGTGGTGTGAGCGATGTGAATAGTGGGCTTATTTTTCTTATACATGTTTGAATGATTTTTATGTATGTTATAATTGGGAGGCTGATACACTGTTAAAAGTTTTCAGCTTTAATTTACTAAGGTCGCTGGTTAAAACTACTCAATATTTTTCGTAAATCTATCGTTTTATTTGTAAATTTACGGGTAGAACGTTTAACATTTAAACACGAACCCACCAAAATGATATTGTAATATAAGAAAAAAACTGATTAAGACTAATGAAAAAACACTTTTTTTCCCACGTGTGTCTTTATCCTGTTCATACAAATAAAAAAAATTCGGAAGTTGAAATGCACCATAGTTTGTAGGAGTATCTATTTATCAGCAAATACGAAAAATCTTCGTTTACTTTAGGTAGATTCTCCGTAAATTAACAGTAATTTTTTAACTGTGTAAGGAATGCGATAGTAGGTAAGTTGATTAGGAGATATTGTGTTATGAGTTATTTTGATAACTGACAGCAATATTGATTGAATATAGTAAAATTACATTTTCATAATTGTATGCTCTCATGTATATAGATGTTTACTAAATTTGTTTATCCAAAGTAATATTTATTTACTGTAATAAAGCTTAGGGTATAGAACTAAATGAATTGTTACCATTTGTATTTATCAGTTTTTTTCTGTTTTAATTAATTTTATTAATTTCAAGTGAAACAAGTTGCCCTTGTGTAGTAACACAATCCCTGCTCAAAGGCATATTGGTATATAACGTTTCTCTGCACAAATTATGGTGTTACACTAACATGGTAAAAGTATTTTTGTATTAAAAAATATGCATTTACAAAGGATAATGTAATATGAAAATATAATCTATTTATTTTACTATTATGCCAAGGCTAGTAATAAACGTAAACTGAAAATGGTAATATTTATTCCCAGTCCTCCTAGGCTTTGAAAATTTTTGCAATGGGTTCCAAGATGTTTAAACATTATAAAAATTTTAATCTATACACTTAGAAAAAAATATATAAATGTAGTATATATCTGTGATTTTTTAATTACTAATCAAATTATAACGTTTAAAAATATGTTTGATTCTGTGTAAAAAAATAACTCAAAAACTTCTTATGCTATTAACTTGAAAGTCACATACATTTTAGATAATAAACTATTAATTAAATTTTTATCTTATAAAATCTCAAACGATTCCAAATAATTGATAAAGATTTTTTTGGCAAAATTTAAATTTCACGAAGCATTAAAACGCGGATGAAAAAAATTACCGCATTCTAATTTCTAAATTTTGTACATATTATATTCAGATTTTTAATACATTTTTCACTAGGTTTTACTTAATATTTAAAAAAAATGTTAATATAAACTATAATAAATTTAAAGGTTTTGCTGGAAAAAACCACCTGTCTACTTTTGGTTAAAAATTATTTAGATTGTGCTAAATATACAATACAACAGTGTACTCATTTTGTTGCAAGAACAAAATCTGTGCGGTATTATCTTAATGAGTTATGGATGTTTGCCAGTGAACCCTATTATGTGTTTGGAGGAAGAACCAGACTAACGAAACTTTTTTACTCAAAAAAGTACATAGACTTAACTGGTTTTTGCAGCAAATCCCCTCTGTCCATCTTTTATGTCCTAATAACTTGTGTGAACTATTTTGTCCACGCAAACGAAGTCACAGGCAAAGCTAGTTTTCCAACAAAATACAATCTCATTAACTGCTGAGGTTATTTCAAAACCAAATTTACGCATGCGGGGAAACAATTACATGTCTTCAAGGTGGCAAACATGCTCACAAACACTGGCATCTTCAAAGCTAGCAGAAAACACGCTGGTGCATCTAATTCGATATCAGCTCTGTTCGCGTGGTTCCTAGTGCTGTATAAAAATTGTTAGTGCTGGCCATTGAATTTCATTGCAAAATAATAATAAGCTTAAAGATAAAGAAAAGTCTTGTTGGTGTAGTTAAATTTAATGCTGCAATTTTCTTGCTACATATATGTTTGAAAAAAAATCTTTTAAACAACTTTCACTACAAAACATTATAACTTAAAGACCAAACATAATAATAGTGCTATAATTCTAAACGTTAAAAATATATTATTTACAACAGATGCCACTCATATATCTTTTTAAAGTGGTACTTAAATCGTGCCTACCGTTTTGAGGTTGAAAGAGGCGAATCTCTTAAAGCCATACTCCGTGTTTCATGGAGCGGTTAGTTTGTCTTTCTTCCTATACAATTCTGTTTTATTGAAATTACTAGTTTATTAGTTAAGGTACCTGTTTATTGTAGGCATAACTCAATTTAGGTCTTTATTAATTTAAGGCGGTTGTTTCATTTATGGATTACTTACGAGCAACTCAAGACTTTTGTGTGAAGTTTTCATGTTGGTGCGAATGTTTCTTACAAAATGGTGGCCAGGGAGACCTATTGGTAACAGACCTTTATCGCTCACACGTATTTCAAACTGTACGATGATTCGAAACCGATTATTAAAACTACAAGGCTGAAACGTGACAACAGAGTGCCAATATTCTCTAAGGTTTCCCGAATGAACTCCAAGTGACGTATGCGCATAGGCGTACACGTCATACGTATAGCTCCCTACGTAAACTTTCCACGCTACGAACAGCTACGTAACATCTCTGATGCTCTGGAACCACAATTGCATGCGGAGGATACCGCATGCACAACTGCAATTAAAGTTTACAATTTTTTTTAAATTAATGGCAATTTTTCAAAGAAATTATATTACAAATTATATACATGTTACGGGTAATGCTAGAAGAAGTTGGGTAGACCTAGGTGTACACGGGTAAACGCCGAATTCAAATTTATTTTAATGATCATTCGGACTTAACTAAATAAACTTGGATAATGCTATTTGAACCCTGGTTAACCTAGGTTTACATCTTATATATATATATATATACATATACATATATATATGTATATATATATATATTTATATATATATATACATACATATATATATATATGAAAATTCATTAAGAAGACTTGACTAACGAATTTAGTAAAGAATACCTAAAAAATACACGAATACTTATCTTACTTCCCGTACACGTACACTATCTTTGCCATCATCCTAAAGCAAAATCCTCGAAATTATTCCATTAACATCGCACCCGAAACGCAGTGAAGAAAAGAGCTTTCTCGTCGGTAAGTCTTATCGCATCCACGAATTTCGTCACTTGACGTCATTGATGTGTCGAACGTGATTGGTTAGGAAAGCATATTGATCGCGTCGCGTCCTACGCGCTGTTGCTATTCAAGCGTGATGGAAGGAGGCAGGACGTTTACGCAAATATATCTCACCACAGATTCAATATTATTCACACGGGAGTTTATTTTTGAAGTAAAACATATTTGGTTGCGATGAGTTAAATTTCAATGACGAATTTTAATGCAACGTTTTCGTGAGAACATTGCTGTGAAACGTTTCTAACGCGAAAAGGACAGAGAATAGGTACGTGGACAAAGATATATAAAGTTAGCACTATGCTATATAAGTTGCTGGGATAGTTTTAGTTCTCCTCTTTGTGCGATGATTCATCCTCCGCCAAAAAAAAAAAAAAAAAAACGAGATATATGAACGAAAGACCAAGACAGAGCGTGGTGCGCATTCGCTTGTTTCAGAAAATGGATTTAGGTATCCTATACAGACAGCTGCGAATGTCTGAAATTTTATATTTGCTACCAGCACGATCGCGTTCCTTGTTCAACCAGCAGCATAGAGAGCGCTGTTGACAGTCCCTGCATTTCCCGCATAGAAAGCGCAACTTGGCATGAATTTCATATTTAGTTCAGAGATTTTATGTGTTCCAAATGTCAGAATTGTTTGAAGAATCAGAAGCCCGCACGGTTTTTATTTAAGGTGTAAGTATTTCAACAGTGAGTAACATTTATTGTTAATTAATGATTATTGATTGCTCAATAATTATGGATATCATGAGTAGTTAATTTGAAATTTGTAATAACTTTGTTAGTTTATTTAGAAAAATGTCCTCTTTCTATCTTCCTCTCGTTATACTTACGAGTCGAGGTTTGAATTGCCAATAAGTTTCCCCTCTATCACGTGTTCTGAATGACACGCACCCTTTCTTTCTGCGTCTGCAATTGGGCCAGAGCTTGGTTAACACTGCACTCCTTGGCTCCGAGCCAATGGCGTGCCAGCTACAAAAGGAAGACCTCATCGCGTGCAACCCATTAAACTCTTTTCACAATGTCACGTATGATTGTGTTTCAAATGCGTAGACCAGATGATGTGTGGAGACCATCGTGAGATACTGTGAATTCGTGACTTTTTCAAGGTCTTACAAAGAATCTAATTATTAAGAAGAGTTTTATTTTGCGAAAACATTTCGCATTTTGTGGCAAGATATTTTTTAAACGTTGTAGGCTTTCTTATCTTTTGGTTGATAAAATTAGGCCCCGATTTACGAACAGGCCAACCATGTGTTGGCCCAGAGTGCCAGTTTTTGAGAGGTGGAAGAATTTGAGAAAAAACTAGGCGAGAAAAAAAATCGAAGGACGGAAAAAATAGAGTTTAAACGTATGGTTATGATTTGATTTACAAAAATACATATAAAATATTATAATTTGAGGCACAACAGAAATACGTTTAATATACCCGCCGCACCATAGAGTACTGCCATGGACAGTCAGGAGGAAATGTTAGTTTATACTAACTTTTGCAGTGCGCTTAAAGATTAGACCTTAAACCCAATTATTTAGTATAAGACTTAAAACTCGTTTAAAAAAATGCAATATTACATAACTCATGTTTTATTACAGTAGTTATAACAGCGGTATAAAACTGCAAAAACTATTTACTAAACTCAATTAACAAAAACGAAAAAAGTCTATGCCTTTGAAAATACCTTAGTATTTAGTTGCATAATGTGCTGTTTTAAAACTGATGATAAATAAGTTTGAATTTGTAAAATTATATGATGTTTAGGGAAAACTGGAATAGGAAGGAGGACAGTTGAAGATTGTCTGCCTGAAATCAAGGTCGGGTATAATCGTGTATGACTAAGCCTAATTGAGTCCTGGACAACCTTGGATATTCCGTAGGAAATTAACAATTATCAATGGCCCAGTCAAGGGTGGAAGAAGTTTATTTCACACACAGCATCATACGAAGATAGACCTGTTGTACATAGGAACATAATAGATTTTAAGGTGCAGTCAAACTTTCTCGTGAAATGTGTTCCCACCTATTAAGCTGTCCCAGCAAGTGTCCAAAGAGTAATGGTTACATATACAGAATGTATAAAGATCCAATAATTTCGCAGTAAATTTAAACACCAGGCCTTACTACACAGATCTACTCATACTCGGGGTGTTGTGAGCAGTTCATTCGTTACCGTCTTAAGCACAAAAGTACTCAATGACACCAATCATACAGGTCACCAAATAGTAAAGTTAAATGTTTAACATTACTTACAGGTCTACTTGGACGTGTCAAGTTATCTATATTTCAATCATTCATGCCCGTGGCAAGAACTTTATTTAGGAGTTAGATTGCAATGATTGCTATCTCCACTATAGATTTTGAAACAATTAAATTCGTGAATTTTGAATTTCAAAAGGAAAAAAAAAATAATTCTGCAGTCTTAAAAACTACATTTATTTACATATATCTAGCATATGGGATATGTAAAATATATATAAAATAATTAATTTTTGTAACGCTGTAGCGCTGAAATTTTTTTAATGTTATCAAAAAAATACGAAGCTGAATAATAAAAAAACTGTCAACATATTTCAGTCAAGCATCGTACAAAATTTTTAAATGAATATTTGAATTGAACATTATACAAAATATTCCTACTAAAAATTCTACATTAAAAAAGCTAAAAGTTTCATGTTTATTTTAAAGTTTATTAAAGTAAAATTAGTTAAAACATCAATAATATCTGAATGTTTTCCGGTTGCACAGTAAGCAGATTCACAAGTTTTGTGTGGCTGAAAACAAATATGTTAATATTTTTTAGACTCACTCCCATGGTAAACCATTATGTAGTCTTTATTGTGTAACGTTGTAGAGTTTCCATTATATTCACGGTTTTAAGGGAGTCGGATGGGACAATACATAGACAATCTCCTCGTGTACGGGACTGAATCATTAAAAAATAATCACATATTTTTGATTTACATAATTACTGTAAAATATATTTGATAATTTATAAGGTCTCGAGAAATATAAACATACTAATATTTCCTATATGAATAACCCTCTCGAAAATGCAAGATTTTGGGAGCAACCAACTCGGACGGAGTGTAGCTAGCGTTCAGACGTGCAAGGGAGCGAAGACACCGTGAATGTTAAGTAGGGGACTTAAGTTTGCACCACACGTATCTCGCGAACGTTTTTTTTTTTTTGCGGATCGATCCACACGGAGACCTTCTTGCTTCTGCCTGTATGCAATTGTGAACCTCGCTTTAAAAATAACTGTTGCCACAAAAGAATATCATTTCTTTTTATAGAATATAAAAATTTTATTTCGTGAACAGATGTTACTGTTATTTATTTATTGCTTCTACTTATTAAATAAAATACGTGTTAGGAAATCATGACCAAGAACGTTCAATACTAAGCAAAAATTTTATCTAAGTTTAGATAACATGACATTTTTTAAACCACAATGATGGAAGTAATATTCGGCTTGAAATGTATGTTTAATAATGTTTTCGGAAGTTAACGACACAATAATATTTGCAAATAATTTTCACAAGGAATTTAATAACACGTCTAGATTAACGCAAATAGAATCTTATGCAAATATCATACATAATTGAAATGAAGCAAATATTGTATCTGGAAAGTAAAAATTAGAAGTCTTTTAACTTTCGGATGACGTATAAAGTGGTGTTTCTGACGAAGAAATTTTCTCATACGGCATTGATACCTTTAAAAATAAAATATAGGCAACTATTATTTTTTATGAAGTACTAGAGAAACTCATACATTTACAATACATTATGTAAGATAATATTGTCGGGTATAAACACATATTACTGTAAATAGGTTTGACACGTCGTATGGAGTGTAATATCTGTTTAAATGGAAACTGGAATGGAAAATAATAATGTGGGGCGGCATATTTTCCCAGTCTGCAACGTTGTTTGTAATCGCATTCGTCTGGGGTTTAGTTTTCTTCTTAAAAACCCTGGTGCCTGAAATTTCCAAAAGTTTTGTGTATTGAGTAAAAAATATGCATCACCACTGGGTATAAGTCTGGATTACTGGGATACCAATTTTTTTATCCTTTTGATTTCTAAAGTTTTATCATCAATGTTATAAAATTGGTTTTGTTAGAAGTACTTATTTTTAAAACAAATCCCTTCTGGAAAATTCTTCAGGCGTAGGTAGATTACATATATTTCTTCTGGAAAATTCTAGAAACTTCTGGAACATTTGAGAAAGTAATATTTACATAACATACTCTATATTCTCTTATATTACAAAAATTTCGATTAAACATATTCTCATATTCTATGAAGCGAATATGTTAAAAATATTTTTAATTCAATGCATCTAGAAATGACTAACTTCGAACGAATTTTATACTGTGCCTACCAAGGTAGATTTTATTTTTTTTTGTCATTGAAACACTATATTTCATTCCTTTCATTTATACATAGTTGTAAAAAAATTTAGAATATGGTTTGAACAATATTAAAATGTTTACAATAAGTCTAAACTAATGTGATATACACGTAGTAAAAATGTTATAATTTTATTTATTTCAAATCCGGTTTTTTCAACCCCATGCAGTAATAGTTGGTTTTTCAAAAATTGTTTTTCCCAAGCATTTTATATAATGTTTAGGGTTTCCTTAAATAATTTGTAACGGATTTCATAGTTATTTTACTCACTAAAAGAGAAATTATTTTTTTTGTCCTTCAATACCATTTATTTCAATCCTTTGGAGTAAGAGTTGGTCGTATCAAAATCTATTTTTGACAAAAGTATTAAATATTATATAGGAGGTTTGAAATAAGTAAGAACAGATATGATAATGTACACAGTATGGATGTTATTAATTTATTATGTCTTTCAATTCCTGACCACCCTTTGCAAAAGTATTTCATCTTATCAAAATTTGTTTTCACTAAAATTTTAGATAATATTTTTAATATTGTTAACAGACTTGATAGTGTACCATGTGATGGAGTTATGCTATTTTTGTGATTGAATTCTTTTTTTATTTTCTGCGCATCAAAGGTTATATGTATAAAAAATATTTTCAGACAAAAGTTTTGGAGTTACTTTTTTTTTGTTCTTCAAATCCTGTTTCCAACCATCGCAGTCATATGAAAATCATTTGTTTATTTTCAATCTCTTAAAAACGTTGGTTGATTTTATCAAAAAGAAATTTCAGATAAAAGTGTAGGATAATTGTTATGAGGTTTGCAAACAATTCAAACGGATTTGATGATGTGCCTATTATGGGAGTTATGAATAGTTTTCATCCTCTACCCTTTCCAATCCTTTCATTTAGTTTGGTCGTATTAAAAATTTATGTACAGAATATATTCTCGTATTACTCTAAAGAGATATAATATTTTTAAATAAATGCGATGTTTGTACTTATAAGGTAGTTATAGCGATTTTGTTTTTCAAATCACCTTCCCCAATTACACCTCTTTGGTCGAATATTGCCCATTAACGAACTCGAACGGGATTTTCCATTACTTAATTATTTATTTCAGTTGGTAGTGCTTTGTGCAAAATACAATAGTTATCGTGGTCGCAAAAAAGTGGTAAAAAAAATTTCGAGTTTACAGTGGTTTTGGGCTCTATGGACCATGAAACGAAAAACTACGTTAAAAAATTTCTGGAAGTCGTACCACGGTAACGGCTACAATAGTTGTTTTCTAAATCTTCTTAAAAAAATGATAATTAATATTTACCACCAGTGCCTGATATTTTCCGTTAGTGAGTGAGAGATTCGTGCAGTCAAAATGTTTAATACGAACTTTACATATTTAACATTTGTGTTCTCTAAAGCTTGATTTATTTTAACATTATTACAATTTTTACTTAATTTTATTATCTTGTGTCTTACTATAAAGCGGATGTCGGGTCGTTACCACAACGCCGAAATACCACAATGCCGAACGTTAAATAACGCCGAATACCATAATGCCGAATGCCAAATTGACCGCAACACCGACAGCTAGAAAACTGCTGTGTACCACAACGCCGAAATACAGTAACGCCGAAAAATGTTGCTGCGGGGAGGGGGGGGGGGGCCACAGGAGCAAAATGAAAAACAACTGAATGAGTGTGTGTGTTTCTTAAATGTATCTTAACGCGGAAATACCACAACCTAACATAACTTAGGCTAGCCTAACCTAGCCTAACCTAACGTAACCTTACCTTACCTAACCTAACCTTTGTGGCAGTCCTGCAATGACATTTTACGGCGTTAATGTATTTCGGCGTTGTGGTACACAGCAGTTTTCTAGCTGTCGGCGTTGTAGTCAATTTGACATTCGGCGTTATGGTTTTCGGCATTGTGGTATTTCGGCGTTGTGGTGCGTCCCCGCGGATGTCTATTTGGATCTGATAAGAGCAGATGCCAGTTCCCAAAACGTCGCAACTGATTGGTCGTAGGAAGTCTACTGTTCGTCTGTGCTGTAGTCGTTGTGTTGTCCAGAATATATAAGCACAATAGCTGGGTTCGTTTGCGCGTCTTGGTGTTGTACAAGGTTGCTTGTCTGTATTCTGTGTTCTCGTTGAAACAAACTGCTTTGTCGTTGTCAAATGTGTTCGCCTGTGCTGTAATATTTTTTTCTAACTTTACTTGTCCAAAAAAATATCATTGCTGTCTTTACATAAGTTGTTTAATAAATAAAAAATATTGCCTGATAACCATCTCACTTAATCTAAGGGGAGGGTATCAGTGATCGTCTTTCCAACCCACCCACCTCTTTAAAATTATAAGGAAAACGGATTCTCTTTATCTTTTAATTAGTTTTTATATTCTATGTACACTAAAGGCGAAGTTTATCAAAAAATATTTATCTCCCCTCCTTTCGCGAAATAAAACTCTTTAGTAGGCTATGTTTGTTTTCCATTAAACAACAAAATTAACCCGACGACTACCTATGCGTCAGTACCCCGGAGTTGCTGACGTGCCCAATATATACCTCCTTCCCTTTAAAAATATACCCCCCCCCCCTCAAAGAACTGTTAGGGAGCTGCAGGGTCGAGAAGCGAGTTTCCACACGGTCCCACTCTTCTGCGGTACCCTCAGTCTACTGGGCGTCGCTGCAGGCTCACAGAAGCTCGGTCAGGTGGCTGTGATAAATCCTGCAGGGGATTTCAGAGTTGAGAATGCGCATGGCGGGGCACAAGTGAAGCGTGAGATAAGCAACCTGCTGTAACTCAAACTGTTTCTTTTATTTTAAGTTAAAAAAAAAATACTTACTAAACTTTGCGATTGGTTAATGTTAAACGTAACTGTTTGGGACATTTATATCACAATGTTTATTTTTTTTTTGGCAGAACCTAAGATTACTAGATCAACAACCAGTAGGAAGGGCCTTCATGATTTAAAATTAAATTTTCTTTGGTGACACTTTGTAAGCAAATTTCAACCTTAATCCACTGTGTACAGTGTACACGCGGTATAATGTGTTAATTAACGTAGCGGTTTTGAGGGTTGAAACCCAGAAACAGACATTCTCTAATTGAATTGATTGAATTGTTTTTTCCTAGCCCATGTCATTCATTCGTTTGGTTATTTATTAAATGTTCAAATATGTAGCGATAAAATTCGTTGGTATTTTAGATAACCATTAGATATGCGCCATTAGTAAAGGGGCTAACTTCGTTCTGACACCACCAGTGTTTCCACTGGAAGGAAAGGGATGGGGTGTGACACTGTCCCAGTATAACGGGGTGAGGAATATGCAACGGTACGCATGTGCCGCAACAAGAGAGATTCAGGAAAAACAATTTACTGATCTCCACACGGCGACACTAAAATACAATTGCAAAACATAAATTACTATTCGTGGCTTGTGAAACTCTAAATGCTGACTTCCCAATGCAAAGTTCCGTTGAGTGGTTTGCTGTGAACACAGAAAATATAGGGTGTTAATACTAATAGTAAAAATGCATTTAAAAGCTGCATGCTTAAAACAAATTATAAGAGAGTTAACAAAAACCTTACCGGGTATTTACTCCAGTTCATTTACTATTGTAAATTAGTCTTCGCGCAACTACTCTGCTGGGGGTATAAAAATATTATTGCTAATGACTGAAAAAATTTCAGCATTACAGTTTGAAATTTATTATCTGGCAACGTACATTAAAATTGGAGCTCAAATTAAAAGTTATTAAATGTATGACCAGCGTCTGCAATCTTTGGATTAGGTGTTTTAGCCACCGCCGACTTCATGTTTTGCTGTTGGCATGGCTACTCGCCTCGTTCGTGAGCGGACGTCTGGTCTCGGCCCCACTCATGTCCTCTCCGCCGAGTAGGGAACTCGTCGTCGCTACTCGCCGCGAGTGCGCGAAGGGACGGAACTCGCGGACGGTCGCGCGCCGTCAGCGCAGCCTGGAGCCGTCGTCGTCCTCCTGGTGGGACGTCCTCGGTTACTCTCACTGGGGCTCCAGCACCAGTGGGATGTCCTCGGGTACTCTCACTGGGGCTCCAGCACCAGTGGGATGTCCTCGGGTACTCTCACTGGGGCTCCAGCACCAGTGGGATGTCCTCGGGTACTCTCACTGGGGCTCCAGCACCAGTGGGATGTCCTCGGGTACTCTCACTGGGGCTCCAGCACCAGTGGGATGTCCTCGGGTACTCTCACTGGGGCTCCAGCACCAGTGGGATGTCCTCGGGTACTCTCACTGGGGCTCCAGCACCAGTGGGATGTCCTCGGGTACTCTCACTGGGGCTCCAGCACCAGTGGGATGTCCTCGGGTACTCTCACTGGGGCTCCAGCACCAGTGGGATGTCCTCGGGTACTCTCACTGGGGCTCCAGCACCAGTGGGATGTCCTCGGGTACTCTCACTGGGGCTCCAGCACCAGTGGGATGTCCTCGGGTACTCTCACTGGGGCTCCAGCACCAGTGGGATGTCCTCGGGTACTCTCACTGGGGCTCCAGCACCAGTGGGACGTCCTCGGTTACTCTCACTGGGGCTCCAGCACCAGTGGGACGTCCTCGGGTACTCTCACTGGGGCTCCAGCACCAGTGGGACGTCCTCGGGTACTCTCACTGGGGCTCCAGCACCAGTGGGACGTCCTCGGGTACTCTCACTGGGGCTCCAGCACCAGTGGGATGTCCTCGGGTACTCTCACTGGGGCTCCAGCACCAGTGGGATGTCCTCGGGTACTCTCACTGGGGCTCCAGCACCAGTGGGATGTCCTCGGGTACTCTCACTGGGGCTCCAGCACCAGTGGGATGTCCTCGGGTACTCTCACTGGGGCTCCAGCACCAGTGGGATGTCCTCGGGTACTCTCACTGGGGCTCCAGCACCAGTGGGATGTCCTCGGGTACTCTCACTGGGGCTCCAGCACCAGTGGGATGTCCTCGGGTACTCTCACTGGGGCTCCAGCACCAGTGGGATGTCCTCGGGTACTCTCACTGGGGCTCCAGCACCAGTGGGATGTCCTCGGGTACTCTCACTGGGGCTCCAGCACCAGTGGGATGTCCTCGGGTACTCTCACTGGGGCTCCAGCACCAGTGGGATGTCCTCGGGTACTCTCACTGGGGCTCCAGCACCAGTGGGATGTCCTCGGGTACTCTCACTGGGGCTCCAGCACCAGTGGGATGTCCTCGGGTACTCTCACTGGGGCTCCAGCACCAGTGGGATGTCCTCGGGTACTCTCACTGGGGCTCCAGCACCAGTGGGATGTCCTCGGGTACTCTCACTGGGGCTCCAGCACCAGTGGGATGTCCTCGGGTACTCTCACTGGGGCTCCAGCACCAGTGGGATGTCCTCGGGTACTCTCACTGGGGCTCCAGCACCAGTGGGATGTCCTCGGGTACTCTCACTGGGGCTCCAGCACCAGTGGGATGTCCTCGGTTACTCTCACTGGGGCTCCAGCACCAGTGGGATGTCCTCGGGTACTCTCACTGGGGCTCCAGCACCAGTGGGATGTCCTCGGGTACTCTCACTGGGGCTCCAGCACCAGTGGGATGTCCTCGGGTACTCTCACTGGGGCTCCAGCACCAGTGGGATGTCCTCGGGTACTCTCACTGGGGCTCCAGCACCAGTGGGATGTCCTCGGGTACTCTCACTGGGGCTCCAGCACCAGTGGGATGTCCTCGGGTACTCTCACTGGGGCTCCAGCACCAGTGGGATGTCCTCGGGTACTCTCACTGGGGCTCCAGCACCAGTGGGATGTCCTCGGGTACTCTCACTGGGGCTCCAGCACCAGTGGGATGTCCTCGGGTACTCTCACTGGGGCTCCAGCACCAGTGGGATGTCCTCGGGTACTCTCACTGGGGCTCCAGCACCAGTGGGATGTCCTCGGGTACTCTCACTGGGGCTCCAGCACCAGTGGGATGTCCTCGGGTACTCTCACTGGGGCTCCAGCACCAGTGGGATGTCCTCGGGTACTCTCACTGGGGCTCCAGCACCAGTGGGATGTCCTCGGGTACTCTCACTGGGGCTCCAGCACCAGTGGGATGTCCTCGGGTACTCTCACTGGGGCTCCAGCACCAGTGGGATGTCCTCGGGTACTCTCACTGGGGCTCCAGCACCAGTGGGATGTCCTCGGGTACTCTCACTGGGGCTCCAGCACCAGTGGGATGTCCTCGGGTACTCTCACTGGGGCTCCAGCACCAGTGGGATGTCCTCGGGTACTCTCACTGGGGCTCCAGCACCAGTGGGATGTCCTCGGGTACTCTCACTGGGGCTCCAGCACCAGTGGGATGTCCTCGGGTACTCTCACTGGGGCTCCAGCACCAGTGGGATGTCCTCGGGTACTCTCACTGGGGCTCCAGCACCAGTGGGATGTCCTCGGGTACTCTCACTGGGGCTCCAGCACCGCGAGTGTTCCAACGTCAGCCACTCGCTGCTCGCGGGACGAGCTGATGCTGCGCTGTGACTGCTACTGTTCCTCTGCTGTTCACCCCCAAAACCCCTGGACCTCTGGTGGATGCGCACACTCCCTCGTTCTCGTCGGGTTACTCGTCGGAAGTCGTTAAGGTGTTCGGAATGGTCAGGTCGTCACCACTCGCGCGCGAGCACGCACACTCGCCAAGCGAGTGTTGCTCGGTCATATGGGAACTCACGCCAGCACTCCCCTGCCGTCACCTTACTCGTCCTCGGGTGCTACTCGTGCTTCAATGTTGCCGACGAGTCACTCGCCGAGCGAGTACTCTCTCGCCGTCGCTGGAACTCACGGTACTGGTGGCATCAGAACCAGTGCATCAGTAGCGGCAGGGCGTACCCCTGTGATGAGGTATCCCTTCTTTCGATTCCTCAAGGCACAGAACAATCATTTATGTTTGGCAGTTGTATTTCAGTGTCGCCGCGTGGAGATCATGAATAAATTGATATTTTATGAATCTCTTGTGTTGCGGCTCATGCTCACCCTTGCATATTCTTCACCCCGTTACACTGGGGTAGTGTGACAATGGGAAGCCTTCTTTTCACATACGAGAGAGCCAAACTCCCGATCGTGCATCTTAGGTTTTTTTTGTTCATTACAAATAAATATGGCGGTGTTGATAAAATGATACTAATGGTCAATTAGGTTAGGTTGGCTACATTATAAATACTTTAAAACATTGTGGACGGTTGATTCGGTTAGGATAGCTACATTAAAGATACGGAAAAAAAAAATGAACTTCGGGTAACTTCGGGTTTTGGCTCTCTCGTCTGTGAATAGAGGCTTCCCGTGTGATGATATCCCTTTCCTTCCAGTGGAAACACTGGTGGTGTCCGAGAGCGAAGTTAGCCCCCTTACAAATGGTGCCATTACAATAGTTATCTAAAAGATCAACAGATTCTATGGCTACATGTTTGTACATTTGTAAATAATTTAACTTCTAAATAACATTGGCTTAGAATAACACATGTAAATAAGTTCAATCATAGAAAATATGTTACTGAGGTTGATATTAGTCACCAAAAGTTTTATAGTCATTTTACTATGAATTTATAACATTTAAGTGGGAAGAGATTACAAAACCTGATAAAGGTTAAAAATAAATCAAATTAATTCTGCAGTAACAAATAATGACAGATATTTATATAATAATTGTAATGTAGAGGTTTTAAATAAACTTTATAAGGATGTGAACTGCAGTAGGATGCATTTACTGTAGGCTACTACAAAAAAAGAAAGAATTTTTATTTGCACAAATATGGTGAAAAATAATGTTCTATGGATAGGGAGTTTATCTGCTGAATCAATAATTCATTTTTATCACAATTTTTAGAACTAACTGCCTATCTATAGAAGTGCCTACAAAATACCAATTTAGTTACTTATACGTAGGTGTAGTTACAGAGAGTTGTTTCAAGATTCGATTACTTATTGAATGCATTAAAATGTAACTGATTCGAGTAACTTCTCACACTTGGCCTCTAAAGCAATCCCTTTTTAATCTCCGCACGCGAAGTGGGAAGTTGTGGAACTCCATGTTTGTCGGGCGAGATCCCCGACTCCAGGAACCCAGCTTTAGAGGAAGCAGGAGAAGTTCCGTGTAACCAACGACCAAGTGTTCTAAGTTCCCCGCGAGTATAATTAATTCTTTCAAAAGGAAAACTTGACAAAGGCCTTTTATGCGAGCGAATACTAGTTAGTACCTCTTTTTTTTTTTGCCACCCGTATGCCACAACCACCTTTGTTTGTTCTCCACTTCTCTGTTGCTTTGTTGCCGTCACTTCCTCCACGCAAGCCCGCCCCTATGCGCCACCACAAGATAAAATACAGGCAAGAATAAAACTCGCCAACTCAAACACTGCTTCAAAGTACTCCGCGCGAAGCTTCACCTATTTAAGTGCCACGACGAAATCCTCTCACGGCAAGCAGATTTTTTTAAAAGTGATCTTTACAATAAAGTCTTGTTCGTTTACTTATAGATTGTTTAATTTCTTTGTGTAATTTCGCTATCTATTGATAACGTTACAGGAGTCACCCGTGTTTAATATTTATGGGATGTTAAAATTTCTTTTTTTTCCACATTTCGACGACTCCTTGTCTCTAACATTTGTCAAACGTTGCCACCCAGACTTCACAGACGTACAGCAGTTAAAATTGTTATTGTTTAAGAATTTAAAATTCACTTATTACTAGCACGTCTCACGGCTGTGGATTTTTTTCTCTACGTCCTAGTTTGGTTCAATTTTTATTTGATTAGTACTGAAGTTGTGCTTATTTGAATGTTTGTATATTTACGGTTATATAAACCAAGAATAAGTTAAAACCTAAATAACTGTATTGAAATAGAAAATTCGCTACTTAATTCAAAATAGGATGTTATTGTGCAGTTATATAACCAACAAATAACAACTGTGTTGAAAAAGAAAACTTGCTACTTAATTCAAAATTGGATGTTACTGTGCAGTTATATAACCAACAAATAACACCCATGGAAGTACTGACGACAATGTGCGGTATAAAAGGTTTCAAATAACAAAGGTTGAAAGCGATAAAGTAATTTAGTGCATCGTGTAATAAGTTATCATGCATAAAAATGATATACAACATGAAAGTGGTATCCAAAATTATTTCCTAAATTATTTGCTAGTCTGTAATATGAAGAAAACTTATCAAATACATATATCGACCTTTACTCTGATTCAATAATCTTTCGAACACATCTAAAAATACTAACTTTCAACAAAAACGAGTACATTTTAATAATCACTTGCAATTCTTGTAAATGAATTCGTCAGTATAAATTTAAATATTGATATAAATACTGTTTTAAACCTGACAAATCACATCTAGTAAAACAGTTATACAAGACTGATGAATCAAAATATGTTGAATATTTTGGTTACATTATCATATTTGGGCTGACTCATAAAATTTCACCCGACCAGCATAATGAAAGAGCCATCTCTTGTTGGATGACTGAGATTGGCAATAGATGAAATAAGGGACCAAATATACGAAGTGCAATGAAAATACAAAAAAATAATAATATTGTGTTTAGCAATGCCCACCCAACACTTAAATGAGTTTCTTAAAAATAATTTGTTCAGTTTTTTTTTTAAATTTTGATACTTAGTTAAGATTACGATTATCTTTTAACATACCCATTTTAGTTGCACATGCTATTTGACAAGGAATAACTGCAAACTGATAGGACGATTCAAGACTTGACAGTACGATACAAGAATTACAGTAAGCGCTAAAATTAATGTCCACGAACAGCACGCATATACAGTACATTCATTTGAGAAATTATTTCCTTTAGATATAGTATGTTGCATTTGACGAAAATTGTGGAATGGGTACCAGGCAAAAGAGGATTCATTCGGCAACAAAAAACACTCAAAGAATGTACACACCTGTACAGATTATTGAATGACCACAATTTACATAATACGCTTTGAACGATCGAGAACCAGTAATAAAAGATGGAGAAACATGTTTGAATATATAAAGATAAATACTTAGCCAAAGATGGAGTCTCCCTAGCCTTGGTAACGGCCAATAACCTCACTAGGTCATGAGTACAAAAATATAAACGTTGCGACTAGTTTCCGATGTAGTAGCTACAATGTAGTGCGAGCTATTTATTTCAATTACCAGTTACCAATTCACGCAGCTACGATTGAATTTTAAAGAGACTCTTTAAGATGGTTTCAATATTTGTTAATAGGAAACTAGATCATACTGTTACGATGATCAAAACAATAATCGTCGTGGGAAAACTACTGGGTTCGTAAATGTGTAGCCCAATTAAAGATTTTACTACACAGTTTTATTGATTGCCAATATTTACATCACTAACAAATCATCTTCTAAAAATGCATAATAGACAATTACATTTAAAAAATTTCATTCCTCAGTCACTCGGTTTTTACACACCGCACACCTCGCTGGGCCGCACCTCTGGCGCAAATCTCGCCGCAGCACCCCTCGTGGACCTCTGTCGCGGGACTCCATCGCCGCACTCCGTCGCCGCTGTCGCACTTCCCTTCGCCGAGGTACGCTCGACGCTTCGCTCGGAAATTCGCTCGGGACTCTCGCCGCACCCGCGGCACTCTCACCACCCAACTATCGCTGAGAAACTCACTCGCCGAGGAACTTTTCGCTCAGGAACTCCGCCGCATCCGCGGCACTATCACCCAGACTATAGCCCCGGAACTCCACTCTGAGGCCGGCATCCTGGGCTTATATAGGCACAGGCGCCACTTCTAGAATTCGCAAGTGCGGCTGGGGCCAGTCACGTCATCCCGCGCCGTCCCGACGCCAGAAATATCGAGACAGGCGTCGGCAACTCGCGTGGCGACCCGTGCAACTCCCCTAGCTGCAAGGTGTCAGATAACGCCGCCAAGGCAGAGCGTCGCTAGGGATGCGGAGGGAAGGAGGGGGAAAACGGCGACCCTTGTAATCTACCAGGCGCGTGCGGCACGTCTCACGTTGCGGCGGCCACGTGACGTCAGTGGCCGTGCGGGGCCGCCAGCCAGCTCTGCACCTGCGCGCCGCGGCCCTGCTCACGTTCGTAACAATACGGCTATGCACAGGAGATTAAAGTAGGGCATTTTAAGCCATGGTGATATTTTTTATTGTCTTCAATACTATTAGTTGACGTATATATATCTGTAAATGTAACACTATGTTTCTCTTAAATTTGCCGTTATGTCACAAATATTTTCAACAGCTATTTCCTAAGTGTAATATAATGGGTGTAACATTTTGCGCAATTTTTTGTGATTGTTAATACTTGCATAACATTTTACAGCAATTGTAACACACTTAGTAAATATCTGTTGTAAAATATCTGTTACAGAACAACAAATGCAAGAGATGAACGTAGCCCTTAGCTAATAGTAATGCTAATGACTAAAGAAAGTAAATCAACACGGCGTGGGAGAACCCACCTTAAGGCGACGGGACTTGCAAGGCCATGGTTGACTGCAAGCTTCTTGGGCACCAAACTGGTGCTCGTGGATGGAGCAGTCCTCCCGACGTGCAGAGGTTGAAGCCACTCCACTCGACACTGGAGCGGAGCGGACATTGTCGGAGGGCTTAACGAGTGTGAAGGAGCGATCGAACGAACTTCCGTTTCCCTCTTTTACGCGCTCAAGAATCAAATAGGCGTTATTATTTGGAAAGAGGCTGGAATGTATACCATTATATATATTTGAACTGCGTTCTTATTGGACCACAAGTAGAGACTGGGAAAATTTGCGGAGCCATTTTCGTAATTTGCTAAAATATAAAACTGTTATACCTTTGCATGTCTTTTTCTATTGGTTCACTGTTAAACTGGAGGAATTTCGGCCAATCATATGCTCTCCATCAAATAAGTAGAGACTGGAAAAATTCGCGGTTTCAATGACCTCTAGGATAGACTCCACGATCCTCTATGTACTGGGATAAATTGCACCTGCTCATTGGATACTGACTCGTGACACGGGTTACTTGGGATGCTTGTGATTTGATACTTCTTTCGTTGAAAGTTTTTAATTGGCTTAGAGTACTTCAGGTAAACGGTGGTCCAATCACTTACTCTGCATGAAGGAGTGCGAGTTTGGAGTCTAGCCTATCGCGAAATGAATCCGCGAATTTTTCCGGTCCCTACAAATAAGTATCGAATCACAAGTAAACCAGTCGAGACGCCTCTCAGGCCAGCAGATAATGAACGGGAGAATGTCGCCCGAGAATGCAGAGGATCGTGGGGTCTACCCTGGAGGTCCTCAACCCGTGAATTTTTCCAGTCTGCGTTCATAAGAAGTTCTGACTCGCCCCGAAGGAAAATAAACCATTATCAACATTTCAAGTTTTAGATGACAAGAGCCACGATTATTTCGCAGATTAAGTTCACTCCAGGTTAGACTCTACTTCCCTATATAGCATATTCAAGCCTTTTTAAAAATATCATTGGTTGATAACAAGGTCAAATTTTTTGGTGAATTACACGTGAATGGGTAACCACTTTTTTTTTTGACTCGCTCAAGGTCGTTAAGGGCGTGGTAAGAGCACTATAGTCCAACAATCAACGTGAAGCAGAGGTATATCTGCTCCAAGTTAACTTTGCTATTCTATGTGCGAAATGATTTGTCCTTCCAGAAATCACCCGATCACATAGTATCCGGGCAGGAATCGACAATAGACACCGACTTATTAGTAGGGCCATGCATTTTCCGCGAAAAGATTTCCAGACAAGCTGTGTATTAAAACTTTATAGCATTGTGTGTGTGTTTCGTGGGTGGCTGGGGTTGTTTCAGTGCACATGTCTACTGTCAGATCACCAATCATAGCCATCCAATACGCCCGGCCAAATTTGGGTAGTGGCTTTTATTGCAGACGGCCGCCAATCACAAGGGAACAACCGCTAGCACGGGAATACAATTTGTAGTCTAATGAGCGATCAGATTTCTCCGTGAGAAATGCTTGTGTACACTTGCGTGCAGTCGATCTGGTAGCAGAACATGAAGCGAGAGGGAGAATTCGGAAACGGAATGTAAATGTTTTTGTAAATGGAACAGAAATATTAATGTAAACTTACCAATTTTTGTAAATTTTTTACATTTACATGCAAAACACTGTATATCTAAAACATTTTTCACAGTAATACTGGGTTTGGATTCTTACCTGGGCCTCAATGCTTATGTCCCAGTAACTCCAATAAACATAGTTATTTGTAAACCGTTTCCCCGAACAGCTTTTGCGCACATTGATAAGCATGGTGAAACACCATGAAGTGAAATTGTTGAATAATCGATTATCCTTTTTTTTCCATGCTAGAATGAAACATGAATTAAAATATAAAATGTGCTTGGTGATTTTCGTATGAAATACTCAGTATTATTTCGTAATACGCATTTCATGTACAGATGTATGTAAAGATAACCATAACCATGTGTTGTACAAATCTAGAATATCTCTCTTGCGGTATTTATTGGTAACTGGTTGCCACAGGAATCTTTTGTAAAAGTGCAGTAAATATATACATATATTTTTACTGTGTGGCGAGAGTCGGCAGAAGACGAGTGTTGGAAGCGCTCGATACTTTTGTCGCGCATCAGTGGACGGTTTTTTTTTATCGGCGCTCGCAGCTGTCAGCCAATAAGGGGGAAGCTCTGTCCCTCTCGGCTAGCGGCCGCGCCTCAACTGCTCGTTTAATGCTCCCTGTTCCCCAGGTCCCGCGCAGGGGAGGGGGCGACGAATTGGAAGGGGGAGAATGGGGAAACAAAAGGGTGGTGGGTGTGGGGGAAGGGAAATTTCGCTTCGACAGAGACGAGTTGGCTAATATCTAGAGGCAGTTTTACCTCGATTTATTTTATTGGGTCTTACCGTGTCGGCGACGACAGCGGGGTCATTAGAGAAGGCCACGCAGAGCGACACAGACCACGGGATATTGGACAAGGATTCGGCAATGGCCAATAGCAAGTAACCTTCATTCCTGGAGCGATTTCACGAGGAAAAAAAAACCCTCGTGCAGAAACGAGATCAAAAAGCTGAGACTGGAAATTAGTAAAAAAAAAAAAAAAAAAAAAAAAGGGCCCGCTTGAATGCGAGTCCAGTTTCATATCTTTCTCCGTTGTTTGCACTTCGCTACGCGCTACGATATTCCTGCTCATTGTTATTCGTTCTATTGATTTAGCCATTTTAAACGATTGGATGTGATCTCAAAGCGAGTCCCAGGAGCTCAACGGTGAAACAACTACGTTCTTATTGGCTGAGTCAAGCGCAGAAGGAGATTTCCTTCAGGACCCCAGTCAACCAAGAAACATTGTTAGTGAAGATAAGCACAGCGTGTCACAGAGGAAGAAACGGATAAGTTTTTTCTCAGAATATGAACTACCTCTACTGTAACTAAAACAAGCGACAGGCTTTGCGGGGAAACTGAAAGTATGCCAGTTCTCTAGTCGAAGATCATGGGTTCAATTATCACACATGGCATGGCTGGTTGTGTAACTCTTCCAGAGAACATCGTTTAGGCGAACGTAATCTAAAAAAAATGGGGTAGGCCGTGTCGGTACCCGGTAGAAACCTGAATCGTGAAAGTCGAGAGTTCAAGAAAGTTAGTGGCTTCAATATTATGTATTATTTCGGTATCAATTGTACTAAAACAATGTCTGGCAGGATCACAAATGGTTGTCGGCACAGGCACTAGGATAGAAGCATATTACTAAATACTCCACAATAAATTATGAACAAATTACTCATATTCCACAAAAAAAACCGCTTTACTATTTTTAATGCACACTCTCAAAGTAGTCTATAGACATCTTGAATCGAATTATTGTTAACTGTTTCGAATTTTCGTCATACATTTAAAAATAAAAACATTTTTTTTATGGTGGATACGTTAACTCTTATCCTGCACGTATGTGTACGCAAATCAACTCAACAAACATTTAAAATTTTGGCTATTTTTCGTGATTCTCGTATTTCAAAATTAGCATCCCCATCTATAAAATGTATTGACGTCAAAACTGGCACAAGCGATGTTTTACATGGCTTAAATAGCTTGCCGACATGGAGGCGAATAGGGATGAATACATACAAGAAACACAAAGGAGGGAACTAGGGAAAAGATACGGTGACTACCAAAACTACCGCTCCGCCTGAAATGATTACGGAAAGCTATGGTTTTCCTAATATCCGGACTGGAGTTCAGCCTTTGTCCCTGTGTCACCTCGCTCCATGCATGTATATATACCTACATAAATTTCTATGAATAATCATTTGGTGGTATTATGAGGATTTAACTAGGCTATATATATTTAAGTATTGCGAAACAAGATTTGAAGAACATTGTTTAATGAAGTGAAATACAGAAATTAAAACACTGTCATATTTTTAGTTAACGATATTATATTATTTTATTATATTATTTTAAAGTATATTATTTTATTAAAACGTGATTATTAAATAAATGTTTTGTTCGCCATAAGAATGTATGTTTAGCACTTCAGGGAACATGCGAGAAAAAATTTTTTGTTGACATCCTTTACATATAAATAAGCTTATTTTATTAAAAACCTTATACACATAAATAAATTGTTTGGATGTTGATTGTAAATTTTTAGTTTGGATTTTTTTGCTTATATAAATATATACTATATACCGATATAGACACTGATATAAGAATCTAATTTGAAGCTCGAATCTGATAAAAAAGGAAATTAGCGTTATTACTGGTGTGTGTGAACAGATCTGAAATGGCTTGTAAATCTTTTGACAAGGAAAATATGGTTTTAAATGTTGGCTTTTGTACAGCAGACTGTCAGACTTGAGAGCAAAGGTTGGTATTCCAGCGACGGCTGTATAGACCACCAATGTTGGCAGTACTGCGGGTATCCGGATATTGGGTCTTGTGATTGGCTGCCAGCTTCAGCGCATGTAGGTGGAAGGTCCTCCCCCCCCCCTTTCCATGCCTTCCTCTCTGGAATGAGGACGTCTTTGTTCGTGACTCCTAGGCCCCGAGCAGTAAACTCTTGTATTATATCAGGAATTGCTGTGATGAGGATTCCTAATCTTGTACGACTTCCCTATTTCAAATGTCTGAAGTGAGGTGAAGGCATTCGCATTTAAATGGTTCAATAATATGCATCATTCTATTAACACACACAAAAATACATTCGATATAACGGCTATGTTATTTCACGTTAAATAATATTAAATATTCATTAAAAAATTTTTTTTAATTTTTTCAGAACAATTCTTGAGAATGATTTAAAAACTTTAAACTACATTAAATATTCATAGTAATTTTAATGTTTGAATTTCAGGATTTAAGAACAAATAAGTTATACGGTGATAACTCAAAAATAAGTCGAGTTTTTCGTGTCTTTGAACCCACACTTTTTCACGGGCGTCTGTGTGAGATATGTTTTAAAACATTGACTTTTGAAACGAAGAGTTAACTTGGCGAGTAGATTCGTAGAAACAACAAAATTCTGTTGCTTTACATAAAAGTTTCACACATGCCTGCCCACATTTGAAAGCTGCCTTCAACATTTCGGAGTTCTTACTGATAGGGACATTTCCTGAAGGGAGGGGGACGGAATACACTCTAATGGGTTGTAAATGAGACCATCTATTATGTTTTGGGCAGCTATCGCAATTGCTAGACTGGTTTTTAGACAGTTGAATGACAGATTGTAAATTATTTTGAAGTTCCTGTCTGAAGGAAAATGCTTTTAAGAAGTACATTTGAATTATTCTGTGGTTTGACAAACTAATTTAAAATATTTTCTCACATTAAAGAAAAAAATTTTTCCGGCATAAAAATAATTCAATTCAATTTATAATTCAGTTCAACCATAATTTATTCAGTTCAAAATTAATTCAGTTGAAACATTTTTTTGTCTCGAAACATAGAAAAGATAATAGAATATATAATACTTTGACTTTTGCTGTTTATTAGCGTGCACAGTTAATACTGGTAAGTTATTCAGAGAACTAACTTCAAATAACTTTAACTGTTAGAGGTACTGAGACAACACACAGCATAAATGACTGCGTAAGAATCCGAACCCAGTTTGACGGTGAACAATTTTTTGTAGTGATCCAGTCATTCTAATGTAAATTTACAAATGTACAAATATCTGAAATTTTTAACATAATTATTACGTTTGTATTTACAAAAAAAAATTATATTACAGCGTGGACACCGGGTATAAGTCCCGGCTCGACCATACTAATTTCAGTTTCCTCCGTGGTTTCCCGAAATGTCTCCAGGGGAATGCTGGGACGGCTGTATGCTATCGGCCATGACTAGCTGCTTCCCTCAACTCCCGTGTTTGTGAGGTCACGTGCTGCGGTATGTGATGACACTGGTCAGAAGTTTGAGGGAGGGGGGGGGGGGGTGGCAAATAACAAAATTTTATTTTTAGCCAGCAGGACAAGCTAGAGGCGAGTTGTACCACTAAAGTGCTGCGAATTTAGATTTTAGAATTGGGGCTATGCATCTTCGTAAACAGCGAGGACCTAGAGACAGACATATGGTACGAACACAGCGCAGGATATGTTGGTGGAAGGAACTACCATAAGCTTCTGAGGATCCATCCCAGTGTTCAACTTTGGTGACTTAGGATGGTATTCCAAGACACAAAAAATAAGGGTTTAGTTGTTGAATGTGCTACACCTGTACCGTAACCGTGTTCCTAGAGAACAATTGGTCACGGCCAGTTCCTTGTTTTTAGGGAATGGATTTTTGTGTCCTTTCCGTTGCCTATCTGCTGGCCAAATTCTGTGCTCATCTGTTCGTTGATTTTGTTCAGATTACGGACCAGCGTATGGCGCCATTAGCTCGTGTATAGTCATTTTCATGATCATCGGGGGACGCACCAAACGTGTTGTTGTGCCAAATGAAACTTTATGATAGCAAAACTATACTTGAATACATATTGTAAACTTTTATGGTCACAACAAGAAATAATTGCAACTTTAAAAGTACTTGATAAAATTATAACACCATCTAATTCGTGAGACGATGCTGCTATCTCCAGGATTTTTGCCGTAACAATTGTATCGATAGTAACCAAACGTTCGCTAGAATGCCATCGAACCATTTCTGGCCTCCCGGAGGGTACCGTTTCTTAAAACAGTTTGGACACGTTCTGGAATACGGCCCGTGTGTTAGGTTACGGTTATATCCAAACAAGGCAGTGCCTTTTTGCTAACTTATCCAAACGTCTTGGAATTCCACCCTTAGGGAAACCGAAAAAAAAAAAACATAAATAAGGATAGATTAACTTAGATTCAAATCCGAGCATTTTCAAAAATGATAACAATGATTTAAATCATTTTTTTTACCTACGTAATTGCTATTTTAAACGTTATATCATAAAGAAAACCCGAA